>NW_011888902.1:2550002-2630192 GCF_000151845.1 Pteropus vampyrus
TAATATTTTGTTTTCCATTAATCAATCGAAAGACATTTGAGTTGTTTCCATTCGGGGCAATTATGAATAATGCTGCTATCAACACCAGTGTACGTGTATCTGCTCGAGTCCCTACTCTCATTTTTTTTTTTTTTTTACATATATATCTAAAAGTAGGATTGCTAGATCATATGGTAACTGTTTAGCTTTTTAAGACATCGGCAAACCGCCTCCAACAGGTGCTACCCCATTTTACATTTCCATCAGCAGTGCGCAGGGTTCCAATATAACCACATCACCACCTACATTTATTTTCCATTTTTCAATGTTAGCCACCTTAACGGGTGTGAGATGGTCTCACTGTAAATTAGATTTCCCTCGTCAACTATTTTTTAAAAACTATGTAGAGTTGTTGTATGGCTACGTCATCCCCTGTATAAATAGCTACACACATCCTGTTCAAGTCCCAAAATAGAAGGTCAACTATGGTTATACCTGTTCAATTTCAAAGAGAATAACGCTAATATTTTTCCAAACCAAAAGGCACTCACTCCTGAGTTTAGAATTTCAGTTAAAAATCATAGAGCAACTAAGTACATTCCTCGGCCTTACCGAAGCCATCACCTGCGTAACAGCATCCTTCACCCAAAGCCAACTGGGAGAAGCTGGGGGCACCTCCCACCTGACCCCGCGGCAGGAGCGCGCCGGGCCCTGTGCGCGTGCGCGGGCTCCATCACCCCGGCGGCCGCGGGGCGGGGCGCCAGGCGGTGGTGACAGCGTCCATGGCTGCTGCGTCGGGGACGGTTCGCCTACAGCGGTGCGTGGTGTCGCCGGCCGGGAGGCACAGCGCCTCTCTGATTTTCCTGCATGGCTCAGGTGGATTCCAGCTCGCATCCTTGTTTTCTGCAGCGTGGGGAACAGCCCCCCCCAGGCGCCCCCAGAGCTACCCCAGTAGGGAGGGGGGCGCCGCGCCCCAGTGCGGCCCGCTGGTCTCGGGAGAGGGTGGCTGTCCTCGCTCGCCCCGCGGCTGCGGACACGCGCGCAGCCTGGCGACCTGTCTGTCCCGAGCCGTCCCCACCTCGCCTTTGTTTTTCCTGTCTTGCGGCCATCGGCCCACCGCCCTCGCTGGGGGCCCACGTGTCCCGCGGCTCCTCCAGCCCCCCATCCCCATCCCCAACATGTTCTCCAGTGCAAGCCTTGCCATCCCCCATCCCTGTCCCCCAGGGCTAAACAGAGCCAGTTAGCAAGGTAAGTCCTCTGCTGGAGACAGTACTTCCCAGGGTCAGCTGTTAGCGATTCGAGTTTTCATCCGCGTTGGATTATTTTTTGCCATTTTTCCCCCCTCTGCCTCCCATACTAATGTAAGCAATTGAGATCCACTGTTAACTTAAATCATGTGTATTGACGATCTCTCTTTTGTAAGGCACTGTGCCCGGGCCGGAGTGCCTGTCCTTCCTGTTCCTCCTTCCTTTGTCCCCCTGTCCCCACCTCCTGTCATTAAATACCCGCCAAGTATAGCACAAAGCCAAGTCTGAGCCTCAGGGGCACATACTCTCCCACTTACCTGCCTTTGGGAACGATACCGTTTCTTAAACTCATTTGTAATTCACTGGTCCGCTGCCCCACTGGGCCTCGCTTGAGCTCCTCAGGAATAAGAACCCTCTTTCTCCTCTGTGCATCCCTAGGCCTTGGCCCAGGGTGACTTCTTGGGAATTGTTTTTTTTTTTAAAGAAATGAGATGCAGCCGGTGTCCTCAGGGGGCCTACCTAAAGTTAAAAACAAAAACAGTTCAATTAGTTTGAGTCAGCAGGGCAGGGGCGATCACAAGATGGTGCATGGTTTACTGCCAAGTGAATCGTGAGGGGAAAATTGTGGTTAGGCTTTGTTAAGGCCATGGAGAGCTTGTCACACTTGACAGAGAACTTGGTCTTTTAGCTAAGACTTATATGTAGGCTTACGGAGGATGGCGGGGATTGGAAAGGCACAGGGTAGAGACCAAGAAAGCGGGCGGTTATGGAAAGTATTGTCATTTTGGAATTGAGGCCTGATCTGTTGAACAGCGTGCCCAAGGTCACTTGGCCATCACTGTAAGAGGTGGTGGATTTGGGACTTGAACCCAGATCTCTCTGACTCCAAAATCAGTGCTGGGAAAACGTAAGGTGAAAAAATTCTAAACTAGGATGTATCATTTTGGAAACGGGAGAGAAAAGGGCCAACAACGTTTAAAGGGAAAGACTTGACTGATGAAATATATTTAGAAGGTGAAATGTCTACAATAATAACAGTTTTACGACTATGCGATTATTACTAATACAACTCAGGACTCCATTTATAAGCACCCAGAAATTCCCCGATACCATACTCCTTTTAATAAATAACTTAATTATTTTATAAGATCTTTAGAAAACACTCCTAGGCTTTTCCTGGATTACTGTGCTTAAAATAACTATTCTTACTCTTTTTGGTTTCAAATTATGACATTTTTATAACCTGTAACTGTATATCTCTGAAACTGAGTTATACATTGTACATATTGTTTTTCCCTTTGTACTTTGAGCAAAGTATTGCTCCAAAGAATTCTGCCAATTGTACAAGTAAAATGTAATTTCTGTATATTTAGATCTCCATTTTAGTAAATAAAATTCTTATTAGGAGTATGATTTTATATTAGACTTTAACATATGTGGTTGTTATAGGAGATGTTTG
The DNA here is from genome assembly GCF_000151845.1 of Pteropus vampyrus. Classification (NCBI taxonomy): domain Eukaryota; kingdom Metazoa; phylum Chordata; class Mammalia; order Chiroptera; family Pteropodidae; genus Pteropus; species Pteropus vampyrus. The sequence continues at coordinate 2,552,688 of NW_011888902.1, forward strand.
GCTTCTGATTAATCCACATGTGGGCAAACCAATTCTAACAGTTTTACCATACTCTTGGAATAAGGTGCTTGCTTTTAAAAAAGGAGACTTCGTGACTAGGTGGATAGACGTTTTATAGCGTTCAGCTTTGCTTTTCAAGATTGAAAAAGAGTGTTTAGAAGTAGATCTAGTGTTTTTGTTTGTTTGTTTGTTTGTTTGTTTTAATCTTAAGAGCCTGAGGATCTCATCTGGGTTACGTATGACAACCGTAAAGAACAAATGAGAATGTAAGTTATATACAGCCAACTTAATCTGTACCTTTCCTACTGCCAAAATACCAAAGAAGTACCTTTTTGAGGGATGATTAAAAACAAATGATAGTTTAAGTAGCTTCCTTCAGCTTCCCGGATTAGATTAATTCACTGTATTATATGTTTCCATAGGACTCTGTAGTTCTCATTGCGATGGTATGCGTCATATTTCTGCTTACCTTACTTAGGTAAGGTCCACGGAGGCCCAAACTATGCATGTCTTGCTTTCTCCCCATATAGTCTCAGCCAGCTGATGGAGTTGGCTCTTAAAGTCCCCAAGAACCTCTGTTGCTAATCGTAATGGGCATTTTTCGATCTTCCTCTTCTTTGAGCGGTTGGCAGCACTGGACTTTCTTGAATCCCTCCCCTGGTTCCTTCTACCTCTATTTGTTCCTTCTGGTTTGTTTTGCGGACTCATCCTCCTCTGCCTCGCCATCAATGTTGAGGTTCCTCCATATTTGGTCCTAGGGCCTCTTCTCATCCTACATTTTTCTCCCTAGGCTAAACTCCATATAAGCCCATGGATCCTATTTTTACCTATAAACAGGTGACATAAAGGCATGTCTCCATTTTAGGCCTCATGTGAGCTCCAGACATGTTTATCCAACTGCCTAGTAACCACTCAGTCATTAATCCATCCATTCAAGGAATATCTGTTACATGGCTGCTGTGTGCAAGGCACTGTTCCAGGCTCTGGGCGTTCAGCAGTGAACAAAGCAAACGAAAATCCTTGCTCTCGTGGAGTTTACATCCTCGTGGAGGAAATATGTAGTAGAAGACAGTTCTGTCCAAATAAGGAAGTAGAATAAGGAGGGTGGACGGTGTGGGGGTCACCGTGTTAGTAAGGTGAGCAGAGCAGCTGGACCTTCTGTCCTCCTCCGGGGTGCAGCACCCTCTCGGTATCGAGGTACGACGGTGCCCAGAGAGTAGTGTCAAGCAGGGAATCTTCCTTGAGCTTCCTGTCCAGAGTTTCGATTCGGGTTGTATTACACAGACATGACTGATTTGGGTTTGAACTCAGTCTCCAGCCTCCTCTACTCCCTGGAGGTCAGACTGATATCATAGGGTTCAAAGCCCCAGTCTCCTAGTCACATGGTTGGTCTTTCTGGCTGGCCCGTTCCTCTCCTGAGTCATCGCCCGAGCAGAAACTGTCTTGTGGTTTGAGGGCCTTTCCATGAATAACAAAGACACTCAAATCACTCAGGAAATTCTAAAAGTTTAGAGGTTCCCTCTTTCTTAGGAACTGGGGACAAAAGCCAGCCAAACTCTTTATTGCAGTTATTTTTAAAAACATGGCCCTAGCCTCATCTCGCATTCACCGCTCTGCCTTTCGTTTTTCTGCTTTTCGGGTCTTAGCTGTCATGCTCCTCCTTCCTGTGAAGCACTATGACAGCTAAGAACTAAGATGGCTGAGCCTCAGCATTTGCCTGCTGCTATCCGAGGTGCCCTTCGCTTCTGCACTGCGCTTTTCGCTCATTCAGACTACTTAACACCTACCTATCAGACGCCCAGGTTGTGCCAGTCCTGTTCTAGGCGTGAAATGAACACACGTCTCGGTGGATAAAACTCAAAACAAACCTCATCTTGCAAAGCTCATATTCGAGGGACATTATCCCCAAGCTCCTCAACCGGGTGGGTTCTGAATACAGTAAACCCGTGCTGCCCCAGGGGCTCACGTTTGTAACGGTTCCGTCTATCTTTTGCGTTTAGGTATATGATTATTTGACGATGTCTGTTTCTCACAATAAACTATATACTCTGTAGGAGTAAAGATTCTCTCTCCCTCATTGCTGCCTCTTGACCTGACACATTAGTAGGGATTCAGTAGATATTTTTTGAATCGATGTCTTAATGAATGGATTGATTAAAAAATTAAAGTTGTTACCTTTAAAATTTTCCCGTTCAGGACTATATGAGTTGGATCTCTGTTGCCTTTTTTTTTTTTTTTTAAATGGAAGTACACATATATTAATTCTTACGTTTGGTTAATTTTCAGCCTTGGAATATATCATCTTCATTTTAGGTCATGTAAACATGTGACCAAATTAAATTCTAATTTCTTCAAGTTAAAACTAAAAGTATGCTGGATGCCCCCTTATGAAGGATTTTATTATTTTAAAGAAAATTACTATAAAAGTTTATAGGCACTTTAGGAATCGACTGTCTTTAAAAATGAAGATGAGCAATGACAGTGTTTAAAATCAGAAAAGAAAAAAAAGAGAATTTTTTATTTAGAAAAATTGATTGACTTTATTTGTTCCTATGATACCCTTTAAAGAGATGAGAAAACGTAAAACTCAATCTTAAACAAGGTCTTTAAAAGTGATCAATGGTGAAGTTAGTAAAATAATCAAAAGTATTTCTGCTTATTGGCGCCTGATCAATCAATGTGTATGGATAAGTGGTCTCTGTACAGTTACTTCATGTGTAAGTTTCTCCCCTCGTTCCATCCTCTGCGTGACACCAAAGTTAAAAACTGCTTTTAAATACACCGTATTTTCAAAACGTTGTGTCTTAATCTAGATTTTGTGATTCATCAGGTGATTCTGGAAAAGGATTGAGAAGATGGATCAAAGAGGTCTTAAATCACGATTTCGCATTCCAGCACATAAAAGTTATTTACCCAACAGCCCCTCGCAGGTATGTAGTTGACCTCACTGCTCGGTATAATTCTGTGCCACAAAGCACAAACAGGTGTACCAGCGAGGTGTTCTTTAAGCTTAATTCTGTATTGAAAATATTTTAAATTGGGGTACTTTATGTCCAGAATTTGTGTGTGTGTGTGCAATTACACTATCGAGTCAAATTTTGCTGGGCAAGTAATTTCTTCCCTCTCTGTACAGCGTTCCCTGCTCACCTTCACCTTTGTCTCGAGCATGGCCAATCTCTGGCTGCAGATTGCTCACCTTTCTCACTCTCTTCCTGTCCCCTCATCCATCCCAGAAAAGAAACTTAACAACTCCAATGACCATAATCTTTTTAATAATCTAGTTAACCCAGAGTTCATAATCTTGAGAATAGGGATCCATGGCATCCTTTCTACACTTAAAAGATTTTAGAAATAATGTAAAGCTTTCGAATCAAGTAAACAAGAATAGGAATATGGAGTGGACTACCTGATAAATAGTTCATTTTACAGCCTATAGATGCACGGTCACGTGGTTGATACAGTTTTGAAGTCAAACCACTGCTTTGTAATTATTCAGTCGTTATCCACATAGTCTTCTGTGCTGAACATATGCTTTCAAGTGGGGTTTGCAAGTCCTTTTTGGCGTAAGTGGAACACTGTGCTGGGCTGTGCGACCCAATCTGATTTCTCATTACCTGTTCTTGATTTATTTTTGTGAATCATGCTATGTGCTTATGCAAATGCTTTGCTTTATTTTTCTGTTAATTTAATATTAAGGAGCAGTAGAGCCAGACATTCATGGACCTTTTTTATACACTCGTTAAGATTTTACTTACTTCGGTTGATAGATTTGAACGAGGTAAAACAATAAAATGATACTTTTGTTGTGAGAATTAGGAGTCAAAAATTATATTATTTTGTTAATATAATTTTAGAGGCATTTAGTAGTTTGATGGTACCAATAAAAGACCTAATAATGACCAGGGGGTTATTTTTGTGCTGTAAGTTGAACGTCTTTGAAAATGTCCAAAGAGCTTGTTATTTGCTGTTGGTTTTTAAGGCAGTGGAGTTGGGAAGGAGAAAGACAGCGAGGATGGGAAAGATCAGTTCATTTCAGCCTAAATAGAAATGTAATTGTCTGATAAAATTGAATGGAAGATCATTGGAAACGTGGTTCTGGTAACGGATATTTTTCAGCTTATGAATTTCATGTCATCACGAAATTCAGGCCAGTATATCTCAAACTTTAGGCCAGAGATACTTGTGAGAGTCCAGAATTCTTCACGTACACTAAGAATTATTTGCAGGCGCTGTTGTGATTTCGTAAAATATAAAATCATTGAAATAGTTCACTGATCTAATACCAGTTACTAAGATTATGTAGTAACTTTGGTGTTATATGTTTTTATAGTCCACAGCTATTTGGACAGATAATCAAATATTTTAGACCTGTTAACCAATGAAATATAATATGAGCTACATAAGCAAATTTAAATTTTCTGGACACCACAGTAAAAAAAGGAAAAAGAAACAGATAAAATTAACTTTAATAGCATATTTTATTCAACCAATTATATCCAAAATGTCATTTCAACATGGAATCAATAGAAACTTATTAAAGTGCTATTTTGCATTCTTTTGTTCATTCCAAATCTTTGTAATCTGGTGTGTATTTTACGTATACAGCACATGTCAATTTGGACACTAATTAATTAATTTAAATTAAAAATTCAGTTCATTAGTTGCACTAGCTGCATTTTTAATTGCTCTATAGCTGTGTATGGCTAGGGATAGCAAGGTTTTGACCCTGAAAAGGAGTTACCGTGATAATATGTTGGGGGCCACTGTTCTAGATCAAATCATCATTTTGACTTAAATTTCTCCTGAGTTACAGCTCTTGAATTTGTAAGATTTTTTTTTTTTTTTTAAATAAAATAATTTAAATCATTCATTCTCAGGCAGGGGTGATTATCCCTCAGGGACGTTTGGCTGCCCTGGGAAACATTTTTGGTTGTCACAGCACAGAGGAAGGGCCACTCAAAAGGTGGTTGGCATCTCGTGGGCAGAGGCCATTATGGCCCTGAACAACCTGCACTTCGTAGGACAGTCCCCACTACAGAAATGATGCAGTCAGTCCCGCATCTCGGTGGTCCCTCGGCTGTGATGTCCTGCTTTAAGCTGCACCTCTGCCCCTCACATACTAGATGATTAGTCTTGTTTCTCCTTCAGGGGAGGAAAAAACGTTGCAGTGTGTTCAGCTGTTTATATTTTAGAAAAACAAACATCTGAGGTAATTACAGTCTGAATGGCATTATTGTCTTTGAATCAATACAAAAAAAAAGTCGAGATTGCGTTTAAGAACGGGTCTTTGTGTACTAGGCTTCCTTTATTTTTAGACTTAATTTCTCGGTCAGAAACATTAAAAACAAAATTCGATTTTCTTTCAAAAGGCTTTCTAGTCTCAGATTTACCCTCGTGAGCATAGAGTTGTAAAGTTTTGCTTTCCTGTTTTCACTGGTTCTAAGATTTCTAAAATAAAGAAATAAAGCCCTCATAATCCAGTGCAATTTGTAATTTCCTATTCTGGAAATCGAGCTTTTCAAAAATATTCAGAAAGAGTATATAAATATGTTTTTACTACAAATACGATCTATCCGTGCTATAGAAATATAAGAACATTTCAGGACCCAATCCTTGATCAGGCCACAGCAAATAAAATAGTAAAATAAAACATATATAATTAAGGATAATAATACCAGTGAGTTTTCTTCTACTAATACACAAATCGAGTAAGTTTGTAAAATATGCTTGTCGCTTTTAAATATCAACAGCGGAACCCTCAACTGACCTAGCAATGTTATCTCGTGCTAAATATTCAGCAAGTTGTACATTCTGTAGCTCTGCTGTATTTCGCTGGTCCTTTTCCATGTGGGAAATCAAATGTCATTGATTGAGGCTGCATAACTTGTGACTGAAGATTTTCTAAATGTCAGAAGGGATCTTATAAACAGCATAACAAGCAAGACCGGTTTAAAATTTTATCAGATTAGAAAATGGTTTTCAACGTTACCGTGAAATCATTTTTCCTTTGTTTTATGAGAAGTGCAGACATCACCGAGTTTTCATTCCAGATGTCTCAGACTCGCAGAGCAGTTAGAAACTTCATTTAATATGTAATTTAAAATTACAAGCTCTAAAATATTTTAGTTTTCAAATATGAATCACATCTCTATTGATTGAAACTTTTGTGGTCTTAGTTCATCTTACATCTCATTGTGTCAGAGAAAATATTCTGCACAATCTCAGTCTTCTGATACAGACACAGTCTTGTATGTGGTCCCCCCGGGTGACTGTGCTATGTGCATTTGTGTGTCTAGAATTCTATAAATGTCTATACATGAAGGTAGTTACAGTATCGCTCAAATCTTATATTTGTGTAGTCCTTTTTCTAAGCTGGTTTTTTAGGTACTGGAGAATGGCTGTTAAAATCTCCAACTATAATTGGTTAGTCTGTTTCTTTAGCTCTGACAGTTTCTTTGTGTGTGTTTTTCAGTGATATTATGAGGTGCATGTGTGGGATTGTCTTCCTCATCAATACCTACTTTTATCTTATGAAATGTTCATTGTTATCTCTGGTAATACCTTGAAGTGTACTTTGTTCAATAATAATATATCAGCTTTCCTATGTCTACCGTTTATATTAAAGCATCTTTTTCCATCCGTTTGCTTTCTTCTGGTTACTGTTGCATAGTATGTTTTTTTCTACCTTTTTCACTTTTAACCTGTCTATATCATTATATTAGAAGTGAGGTGTTTTTTTTGTTTGTTTTTTGTTTTTTGTTTTTTTTTTTTGTAGACAGCAGGTATTTGGGCTTCGTTTTTCTTCTTTAACCAATCTGATAGTCTCTGTCTTTTAAGTGATTTGTTTAGACCATTTGCATTTAATGTAGCTATTGATATGTTTTGAGTTTAAGTCTGTTACTCTTTTTCAGTCTTTTTCTCTTTCTGTCTTCTTTTTGGATTATTCGAATTTGAATTTTTTAATAGTTCATTTTTATTTATCTATTTTTTTTTCCTGTTACTTTAGAGATTACAAGATAGGTATCAAACCTTTCACGTATTTAGGGGTTTTTTTTTTTACCATTTTACATAAAACGTAGAAAACTTACAACACAGAGGTTCCTTTATCCTCTCTTCATTATGTTGTACTTGTATATATTTCATCTGCATACACTGAAAACTCTGTCAAACAAGGCTCTGATTTTTGCTTTCAACGGTCATACATGTTTGAAAATTTAAGAGAACAGTAGTCAATTATATTTACGCAGTCGTGGTCCATTGCAGCGTCTCAGTGTGTTTTGTTTAAATTGTAAATTGCCATTTTGGCTATAAGATACTCCTTTCCTCGACCCTACTTAATAGTTGTTTTTAATCAGTTCGGTTAAGGGCGTATTAAGTGCAAGTCAGCAATTAGCTCGCCGTGTTGATCTAAATGGAAAATATTGCTTCATTTTCATTTTTTTTCATTCCGTTAACTTGGACTCTATTTAACTGAAGTGCTCAATAAAGATTTTTATTTCTATGACATACTTTAATTGTCTTTGTAATTAGAGGTGTTCTTGGTTTGGGTTCACTATTAGAATTTCCATTTTAAAAATAATAACAATTTTAACAAGCCATTCATCATTTATATGATGACATATCGTTTCCCTTGGTGTTTTGAAAGATTCTAAAATGAATAAGATCTGCATAGTGCCTCGACTTTTTGATTGGCTATTATTTCATATGAAGTGCATGTTTATATTTTCATTAAACATGTATTCCAAAACAGAGTTAGGCACTTTCAATTTAGGTGTTATAAACGCCTTTATTCTGTCACTTCAAATTTCTACCTGAAACATGATATTAGGGACCCTCTCCTAATCCTAATAGATCTGTACTATAAGCTCACTTCACTGGTAAGGAACCCTGCTAAAAAAAGCTATTTTGAATAAATAGTTTTACTTCTTTGGTGTTTTAAATAGCACATTTAAGTACCTATTAGTATGTCAAAACTTGTCTTCTTAGAAATACGTGCTTTTTTAAAAAAAAAAAAGGCAACAAAAATATTTGACCTTTTCCTAGAAATCACAGTACAGATTTTAGAACAATTCAAGTCAAAAGCTATTCAGAGCAAAATAAAACAATTTTAGATGTTCTCTTATTTCTATCCGACACAGATCATCCAAGTGACACAAATGATTATGGACATTCGTCATTCAACAAATACTTGTCCTTGGCACTGAGGGTATCGCTGTAGAAAAGATAAAGGCCCCGCTCTCAAGGAGTTCACACAGAAATGGGGAAAAAAAGAGAGAGAGAGGGCAATTAAATATATTAACTTCAAATAGCGATAAATTCTGTTAAGACAGGTAAGTAGGATAATGTGATAGGGAGTCTCTGTGTGTGCGCTGTAGGGTGGAGGGAGGTATCCTTTAAAAGGCTTACAGCAGCTTCCCCTGCAGAAGTGACATTTGAGCTGGGACCTCAGGGATCAGTGGGAGCCCATGATGCAGAGATGTGGCAGAGAGCATTCCAGGTACAGGGACTATCAGATGCAAAGCCCCCGGATCAATAATGAGATTGTCCTCTTTGCAGAAAAGCAAGAGGGAAAAGTGAACACTGGGGTACCTCTGTGAAATGAGGACAAGGAAGGCTGGAGCCCGATGATGTTATCTTAAAGGTTATGGGTGGCCTGTTGATTTTACGGCTTTGGGGAACGCAGATCAAAACAGAACGTGGTATCCGGATGAATGTCAACTCTTTTTTCTTTATTTTTTTTTTTCAACCCTGGGCATTTTATTCAAGCTTAATACTTTACCAGTGTGTAATGGTTCGATTGATTGATTGACTGAGGAGCCACGTAGATGTCTTTAGCCAAACATATTTATTTATTGTGGTAATGTCTGAGCTGTTTTATACCAGCTAATAAAGTGATTTATTTGAGGACAAAGGTGAATGAGTATAACATATGTACTAGTTTGTTAGCTATTTAAAAAGCAGTCTTACTTTTATGCCTTATTTAACAGTTACTCTAGCATCTTAAGAGAGTTATGCATTCTCAATTATGTTTTCTTAGCAAAAGAGTTCTAAATTATTCTGTCTCATTAAAATTTCCCAATTATCTCCTTTGGACAGAAATTTTAATTTTCTTAGAGAATAGAGAGAATTAAAAGCTACTATATTAGTAAAACTTCCATTGGAATTCCACCTCAATGGAGCATCTATCTATCACTAATTAAGTAAGACACTGTCAGAGACGAAAGTAAAGTGAATGTCATTTTTTTCTATTAATGGCTGAATTCCCAGAATGATTCATATCTTAGCCTATGATATCACCCTTATTTAAGTGTTTAGACAGACAAACACAGAAATAACAGAATAAAGGGAAAAGGGAAGTAGAAATAATTTAAGACAGTAACAGCTGAATTCAGCTTTAAAGTCGGTGGTGTGTTCAGTTTTCATTCAGGAGATCATCGTGGCTTTGGTGGCAAAGTGAATAGAGTTCAGAATTTCATTTTGTCTGACAGGGACATTAACACTAGGCGGAAAGCACCTGCTTTCATCTTCAAAGTGAGAAGGTTAATCCCGAGAGAGGGATTCTGGGAGGTAGGAGGCTTGAATGCTCTCTGTCCTCTCTGTCCTTCTGATTCCAATTCATTTACCTCTCTCGAGTAAAGCAGCTTCTGAGGTCAGAAGGCCTACAGAAGTGGGGGAGAACTGAGGGTCTGTAGGAGCCCCCCTAAACAGTGGGAGCAGGATTGTGTCTTCTGTGCACCCCCTGGGGGCCTGGGAGGACAATGGCGGAAGAGCCTTAGGTGAAGGTCAGAATGTGGCAGATGCTGGGGCGAGCTCCGTCTGCAAAACGCCTTCCCTCCTCTCAGGTTTATGTCATGGAATGTGACTTCTCAGGCAATCGTGCAATATTAGGTAAAACCCCACGAGGATTTTTAAGGGGAATTATTTGAAATTATTTTAAAATTCACCGAATATTGATAAATTTCGTAGATAAACAAGGACGATGTCTGAGAATAGGCAGGGCAAGTCTAAAAAAGACACCGGCGGTGATAATGGCAGCGAGAGAGGGACTGTGTTACCCAACCTCAGGACACACTCTAAAACCACCGTCACACGGCCAGTGTGATCCTGACACGGTGTAGATAAACAGATCAGAAGAACACAAAGGAAAAAAGAGCTTTTCTCAACTAGAGTTTTTCGCCAGAGTCATAGAACACACACAAAAAATGATTCAAGTAACTATTTTCTTGATTTTCCCAAGGATAGTACAAAACTAGTCCCGTTCTAGGCACATTGGAGAAAAGTCCCTCCATTGTACATAGTGTGTGTTGGGCATTGGGGCGTAAGCACCTAGATTGAGAGTGACTAGATAACTCAGAACTAGAAAATTAAACGTATGGCAAAAATGGAATTTCTCCTTTGGCACAGAAGAGTTTTTGTTTTGTTTTTTAGCAGTAATACAGGCACAGTTGTCTATCCATATGAAAGAAAGTTAATCTGAACACTTAGGTCACTTCAGGTACAAAAAGATTCCAGAAAAATTCAAGACTTAAATGTAAAAACAAAAGTAACAATCTCAGAATAAAATCTTGGATTCCATATGTTAAAATATATGGATTGGGAAGAGTTTTTTAAACAAATTAGGAGACACAGAAATTTAGAGTTTGTTTTTTTTTTTTAAGACATTAAATCAAATATAAAGTCTTTCATCTGATTTAAAAACGAAGACACCATAGTTACATAATATCAAAATATAAAAATAGATTTTAAAAAGTGCTTAAAATACAAAAGACAGATATTTGTGTCAATGGTAAGCAAAGTGCTCTTCTAAACTAATAAAAAAATCAAAACCAAAATAGAAAAAAAACAGAAAATGATGTGAATAGATAATTTCATTTATGTGGTATTCTAGAATAGCCAGTACTAATCTAAAGTGATAAAATGACTCATTGGTTCCCTGGGACGTGAATGGGAATCGTGTGCCAAGGAGCATGAAAGAATTTTCTGAGGGAGAATGAATGACCTACCACTGTGGAGATGGAGGTTACATTGTCACATCTTTGAACTATACACTTAAAATGTATTTCTCAATAAAGTCGATTTTAAAAATATGTACATAGTTGATACCCTTAAAATGTAATATTTTTAAGGATGTTAGCGCCTACTGCTATTAGTACTATGGGCAAAAGTGTGTTCTTACTTTCGTTGTAGCGAGGCCGGTTTTTATAGCCTTTATGGAAGCGACATTAAAACATCTTTAAGATAAAAACTATACCTTTCAATCCAGCAGTTTTGGTTTTGGACTCTGCTTCCTAGGAATAAAAGTTCCAGGATACAATTTGAAACATATCGTCACCGAATATGTTTAATGCAGCATTCTTAGTGGCTAAAACGTGAGTACCAAACAAGTGCTCATTAGTGCTGACTAACCAAGTACTGACTAAACCTTGGAGCATCGTCATCATGAGACATTATACAGCCGTTTAAAAGGATGGGCTAGAAGTGAATCAGATGGACGGATTCCCATGAGGTGTTGTTAAAGGAGAAAATGCACCTAAGAAAAGCAAATAGGCCATTTAATTTTGAAAAGCAGTAGTGCTTTCAGAAATATCCTGTAAAGCTGCATGTTTTACTACATGGGCAAGGAAAATATTCAAGGATGTATTTTAGATCATAAACACGGTTTATTTAGTGTGAAGGGCGAGTGTCGGAGGAGCGAAAGTGGAGAGGAGAAATGATGTAAACAGCAAACACGATTTACATGAAAGACATCAGAACAGCACACATACGCACACGTACATTACGGTGTCCCGCATTTGGCAAGTATCGTGAATCTTCATAAACTAAGAAAAATGTTAGGTTTTTATGGGCTGTATTATAGAGATGCTCAAAATATACATTCAAACTTTAGAAAGCGTGTTGCAAAGTAACGTTTATAACATGGTTCTACTTTAGTAAATAAACAGGATCCTCTAGATGAGTTCTTGTTTCCAGATTTCTTTCAGTTTCTCTCAGAAACTTTCCAAATATAACCCTCTTGATCTCTTGGTTCCGGAAGTGGGTGCCCACTTACTTTGGGGTGGTCGGACCGCTATCGGTATCACCCATCGGTCCCACGATTGGATGCTTCCCAAGGACAGGTCCGTACAGAGCATCATGGGGTCTTTTGATAAGAGAATGGGAGCGGAATAGTCCTGGTTCTCCGGGTTGGCCGAGGTTCCACTCGGGTTGTCACCAGAGATGAGGGGACCGATATCAGGCTCATCTGGTGTCTCTCAGCCCTCCGGTTCTGCGCATTTCATGCTTTTATTCCCCTGACTTTGGAGGGTGAGAGTATACAGCCAGCTCCGAGATGGGCGAAGCGGTAGGTGGAGGAGGAAGTCTGCACCTAGCAAGCACTGGTTCAGAATTCTTTCAAATCACGATGGGTACCTTTGGCACTGGTCGTGTTTTGTAGAGCCTTCTTGCATATGACATAAACACTATTTTTACCGTCTCATAAGGAGAAAGCAAGTCTTGCCAAGTGAAAAGCCATTTCTTTTAGTGAACTCTCCTATCTTTGAAAAATCATTATTCTCCACGTTTGCCTTATATATCCCTGTGTGCCTCTTTGCGTTTGCTTGCCGGGATGTCTAAGACTTCATTCACCTTTACCCACGTAGGACTTGAACACAGGACCCCTGAACTCCATTGCAATTGGTTAAAACACGGAATATTTAGAATACTACAAGATACACACACACTTAAACAGAGCACTCCAGAGTACAGCGAATAGGTCAAGGCCCCACCCATACTGCAGTGACCCCACCTCGTACATAAATGGAAAGCATAGTATGAGATCAACCTCGTTCAACCGGACAGCGGTTCAGAGCATCTTGTCACATAAAACATCTTACAAGTCCAACATGGACAAGCACCCCATGGACTATGGAATATATCTTTATGACGAATGCTGCCAAAGATTAGTTGTCTCTTGTCAAACTCTCACTTCAAGGTTCCTGAAAAGATAAAAAAAAGTAGTTCCAAATCTTGGTCAAAATAAAAAAAACAGAAGTGACCCCCTCCCGCCGCCATTCTAAGCAGGATCTGTCTGAACGTAATCGAGAAAGCCCTTAATTGTTAACTCACTTTTTATACTTGAGCGCTACAAATTAACCACAAAATGCTTTTAAAAGCATTTTGCTGAATTAAGTTTTTCACTCTTAAGGGGTTGAATATTGCTCATGGACAAACGTTATTCATTTAGCTGTGAATACTAAACTATTGATTCTTATATTAAAGGAAAAAAAGTAAATTGAAGCAGATGTTTAAAAAGTAGACCTGATTAGTTGTTTTTTAAAATTGAGCAGAAAATATATATACATACACACCGTATACATACATAATATATGTATATAAAATTCCCTTTTTGTAGGGTTTTTCTGGGGAATTTATGAATCTTAATAGATGAAGAGAATAGAGATGATGAACTGGCATTAGTAAATGTTAATAAATTAGTATAAATATAGATGAGTTAATGCAATATGCATGGGGATACTTTTAATATGAAATTTTTCACTTGTGAAACGGAGGAAATTAAAATTATTTGTTCAAAACACTAATGTTTTAGAAAGTAAAACATCCATTTTAATATCATTCCCTTTTTTTCTCTCTTCACATTTTTGGTTTTAAACAGGCCATATACTCCTATGAAAGGAGGACTCTCCAATGTATGGTTTGACAGATTTAAAATATCTAATGACTGCCCAGAACACCTGGAATCAATCGACGTAATGTGTGAAGTGCTTACAGATTTGATTGATGATGAAGTCAAAAGCGGCATCAAGAAAAACAGGATATTAATAGGTAAGACCTTTAAATGTTGGTAATTTAATTTTTTTTTTCACTTTTGCTTAATTCTATACATTGAACTTCACTTGGAATATTATCTAAGGAGCACTCGTATATCATTTGACCTGTTCACAATCTCAGATAAACTTATTAAGGGATTTAAATATATTAGAATTCTAAACAACAGCTCATGAAACTTGAATTCACTTTCTTCTTAATAATCACGTAATTTGAGAATCTCGTGTTTAATTTTCAGTTATTCATTTCAATTTTAAAAACAATTTATTTTAATTAGCTTAGGTTTTATAAATATGTTTAAGCTATATTGCCATGATTAAGATAGAACATCAAGTTCATGAACAGTAAACTCTTCAGCAGTAATATCACAGGAATAAGGTATAAAGTTTTGTTAAACGTCTTTAGCAATTTCTTTCCCCAAGGGGATATAACATGCCTTTACATAAGCCCTTTATTCTACTTATTACCCTTTTCTGTAATCATCCAATACATAAACTCTAAAATCTCTATAATATATACAAAATAAGATTGGCTGTTTAGAATATGGCTGGTAGAGAACATAGAATTTTACTTTTAAATATAACTATAATGAGTTGTGTTTAATAAAATCATAAAGCAAATTATCTCTGTCATGTTTTAAATAACAGTAAAATGCACATCGAAATCCTTTATAGACAGAACTTGCGTAAATTAGTAAACTTCCTTTGCGTTTATTGAAGCGCTGAACTATTCACTGAGTTGAGAAGCAACGTGTTATTATGCATTTTTCTGCCTTGCTTGCAACTTCTACAGTAGTTTCCTCCAGCCCAGGGACACCACTGTTCTGTGCCTCTGTTTCCCCATCTATGTTTACCTCTGTGTCTCTCTGTTTCTGTGTGTCTGTGTTTTAACAGCTACATTTAACTCTAATAGAGATAAGTATAGACCATGATGGGAGGACTGGGGGGAGGACTGGGAGGAGCACAGGGAAGGGCACCCAACTCGGTCTAGGGGATGATACAGCATAATCACAAGACGGAATCCGAAATGTGTGACTATATGACCGATTCCATCATTCAGCCATTTACCAAATCTTTTCTAAGTTCCTGCTGTGTGCCAGGCACTATGTTATATGCTCGAAGGGACACACAGCTGAATAAAACAGGACCTATCTCACGATCGCTTATAGCCTACGAGAGCCCAGGAGGTACTTCTCAGTGGTGACATAGTGCCAGCAGGCCAGCGATATGTGCCCTAAAGCAGTATAACTGACAGCTCCTCCAAGAGAATGATCATGCGTATTATTATTATTTCCCAGGAGCTACCACAATTCTTGGCACGGAGCAAATGCTTAGAAGGTTTATAATGCATGGCATGACGTGATCAGTGAATCGATGATTTAAGTAATTAAATACCACAGGAATTCAGATGAAGAAGAGATCAGATGTCTTTGAGGCTGTTTGAGAAGAGTTTAATAAGAAGGTAGCAGGGGCATTTGAGATTGTGAGAGGCACAGGTAAATAAAATTTTAAATGAAATAAAGCTTATTTCATTTAAAATAAAATAAAAATGTAACTATTATAGTTTAGAGGTCTAGGCGTAGAGAATGGTATGAACGGCACCTAGGAGTGCAAAAGGTAGAGCTTGTTGTTTTTATCAATCTGAACATTGGGTGGTTTTAGAGGACAGTTTGCGGTCGGAATGGAACATGCCTCATGGACTCTGCGAGCTGCACTGAGGCTGAAGAGCGTAATGATAGAGCAGCAAGAGCTGGTTCCAGTCTGAGTCCACCGGGCTCGCCACCTAGCTGCCTACGCCGAATTTCTGCTACCCCGTCTGTAAAGGCGAAATAATAATACACTGTTTTTACTAGGAGACGATGCTTGTAAAATACTCGGCTCCGTCTAGGCTCTCGATAAATGCTTTCTGATTTCCCTTTTATCTTTTATTCTACGGGTAATTAGTGAGGAATGATTAAAGAAGATATTTGAGTCATAGAGTTAATGAGAACTGTGCTTTAGAAAAATTTTCTGGCACAAGGGGTAAGTGAAGAGATGCGAAGTTGAATGTGGAAAAACCAGATGCTGAATTTATCATTATAAAGTAATGAGAACTGGAAGTAATATGATGAGTGGGAAAAGGAGAGATTAGGATAAGAAATTGCTTTAACGTAAAACTACGAAATCATCACACATAAAAAAAGTAGAAAGTATGCTAATTTACATACGTTAAAAGAGTTTATCCCATGAATTGTAGCTGCCACCTACTTGTCCCTCCTGCTACCCCACACCCATCAGTAACTCCATCTTGTTTATCTTTGAAGAGAGACGGGATCGTTGTAAAGTCAGAGTTAAGAATTTTGAATCTAGATTTTCATTTCATTTCAAAACCCATGAGTCTTCCATTTAACTGAACATTTTTAAGACTTAATAAATATTGTCAGATTCCTTTCACGAAAAAATTATACAAGTTGACACTTTTACCACCTGTATTAAAACGTCCATCTTATTACACCCTCACTGAATAATACATATTGTCGTGAAAAAAAATCTTTGCTGAAAATAAGTAAAGAAACAGTGGCAATTAATTTGCACTTGTTATTTTCCTTCCAATTCTGTTTGTTATATTTTGACACACAGAAAAAGCTTTTTTAAGTTGTCTAGTAATCTTTTAGGATTTTTTTCTAATAATTTATCTAATAATAGGTTAGGAAGGTCTCTAGAACTTGAATAAATGTTCAAATACATCTTCTACTGGTTTTCTATAATTTTATTTATTTTACATTTAATTCTTTGCCTTAATTGGAATTTATTTGGTTCTTTTTCTACCATATCGTGGAAGGTTTTAATTATTCTTTGAAGTCCAAAGACCATCTTGTTAACAGATACTTTTATCTGTAAAGCAATTAGTAATATGGTCAGTATTTTATCAAAGCTCCATGGAATTTATAACAACAAAAATTTCTTTTTAGACGATTTATAGACTATTATTATAGAATTATCACATTTGAAATTCATTACAGAATCATTAAAATGTATACAATATTTACGTATGTTATTACATGAATATAAAACATTGGGAACGAAAAAAAAGTATTTTTTTAGAATTCGTAAAATAATCTAACGTCCAGAAAGCCTCTCCCCTAGCATGAAATGTGAAAGAGACTACAAAAACACAAGTCCATGGTCATTTGTCCTTGTTACCTGTACTATTAGTTAACTAGCCAATGAATGTAAATCTTCAGTAACGACTCTGTGGAATTAAACCATATGCCCCACAATACACATGATTCTTGACCTCTATATAACGTTAGTTATAGAACCTCCTTTTGTCTCTGCTGGATTCTTCACAAAGCTTAACTTTGATGCATAGAGAAAATAGCATTCTAGTTCCGTAGGGAATTTTCGTTGCAATTATTTGTCGTATCGATCTAACTGAATATCTCATTTATTTGAAAAGGTGGCACAAGAACCTCTATTAGAATATAATGCATTAGAGTATTTATACATACATTCCCTGAGTTATGGATATAATTGCAAGTGCACTAATGCAGCCGAGGGCCGTGTAGCATAGTGAAGAACTTGGCCTTGGACTCAGACTGCGGGTTTCTAACCCCTGATTCACTACTTTGTAGGTATAGAATCTCCTTAACCTCTTTAGAGTTGTGATAACAGAATTAGTTCATCTGAAATACTTAGAAATGCATCTGGCACATAATGATGAAAATCTTTTCTTGCCGATTCCACCTGCCCCGTGGTCACCCCAGATGGGCCAGACCGGACCTGGACCAGTGCTCCTATCACAGACTCACGGGTAGCTCATCGTTTCTTCCCTACTGGCTTTTATTTTCCATCGGGGTATCCATGCTGTGTCTCCCTCTTCCTTTTCATCGCTCATAGGTGATTTACACAGAAGTTACTGCTTAATATTTTTCTGCCGTTTTAAATGCTTTCGCACAGTGTCTATTACGGTACATTCTAAGTTAGTAAGATTTAAGTGCTACTCATAACATTTGAATGAAGAAAGGATTCAGTGGGAAGTCAAAGAAAAATGCATTTGAGATTCCGAAAAAATATTTATTAAACACACACACCGTAGTAAAGTTAGGTTATTTTAAAAAATTAATTATAAAGGAAAAATAGAGAATCGTTAAGACTGAAAAGGAAAAAAATAGAGATAATAAGTATCCAAATTGTGTTCATTGATTTTGTTTAATACGTGTTAAAATTTCTGACTTAATATTCTACAATATGAGCTCATGGAACCCTTGTCTCGGAGATTATAATCACAACCACTGCAACTCTGTAAACAAAACTTTTCTATATTTGAGTAGGTGGGAGCCAAATCTTTTTCCGTGGTTTTATTTTGATTAGTGGCATTTTATTAAACTTAGTTTGAAAAACAATTCTTTTTATAGTATATGGTAGTCAACCTTTTCTGGGTTGTCCGCGTAGCTCGGTCAGGTCAGAAATGGTACTTCTCTTATTAAATTCAGTCTCCAAATTGTTAATAAAAATTTTAAGCCCTGGAGTACCAACAAAACTATCAAAATGTTACAGTCTAATGAAGGAGATCGAGAAGTAAAGTGTTCTAATACAATGCTAGTATTGTAAAAATATGTACAAGGTACAGTGAGAGCCGTGAGGAAAGAACAAGTAAATCTCTGGGGTATTTAGAAACTGCTTCTTAGAAGAGATGACCTTCCAACTGAGTTTAAAAAATGAGTCCGAATATGAGTGGTCAACAAGTAGGGAAGTAACATCCATGAAAAAAAGCAGGGGACACATCTGCATCTCTCAGGAAATACTGGTTTGGTATGCACGCCAATCCCTAGAATTTTTGAATTATATACAGAGGGCGATGTGATCAAATGTGCATTTTGGAAAGATTACGCTTTCAACGCCACGGAGGGCCGACCAGTCTGAGAGCCAGGAGAATAGCAAGAGGGCTAAATGCAACAGATCCAGCAGGAAAGGATGAGGAAAGACTAACACGTACTCTCGTTTCAAAATTTGGGGAGCATGAGGGTGAGTACGATTATACTTAAAGACATAGTAGTCGACTGCTGGTGTTAGCTGTGAAAATGAATTCTTCGTTTCCTAGTAAACTTTGGTTAGATGGGAAGAACCGGGCAAACGGTCCCCGCCTACCCCAGCGTCAGGTGTATAGGGCGTGTTCCGTGAAACTGTGCTGCTTAGAGACACTTGTGAATCCTCGCTGTCCACATTAAGAATATCGGATATAAGAAGTTTATTTGATTTTATATATTGATACCACACATGATTCTACAGAGGCTATGATAAAAGAGGAAACACAGGCAATAAGAGAGTGACTCTCAAATTACTTTCTGAATGTTGGCAATGTAATTATTATAACACTCGAGTTCAAATCCTGTATTCTGAGAACATTAATAACATTACTCTATCCTGTCTTCTTTTGGTTCTATTAATATGTCGAGAGCGCCCAGTGTGCAGAATGCAAGCACGTTTTATAGCATCGTCTGCCTCTCTGTTTATGTCTGTCTTGAAACTCTTCATTTCCTTTGGATATTTTCTGTACAATGCGAGAAATCAAAAGGGAGCATGCGTATCGTTTTTCCTGTGTACACTTTTGTGCTGAAAAAGTGTCTACGGTAGCGACGTTACTAGACTAGCTGACATGCACGTTACAGTCGACAGGTTTTGAATCACCATTATATATCGTAATGTTTCATATTTAGTGTTTACATTATACAAGTTGTTTTCATAGACAGTGTCTCTCGAGCTTTGTAATGGGAAAAGTAGGAAATTCTTCTTCTCATTTCAGTTATGATGAAAATAAAATTCAAAGAGATTACCGGCTATTGTAAAATAGAATTCAGACTAGAACCCAGATCCAATTGACTTAGTCAAGAACCTTGTAGGGGATGAGATTCCTTTTTTGGCCACTAGGTGGTGATAATTTGTTGTTAAGAGAAAAATTGATATAATTTAGGTTTGACTTTGATCTGAGGTTGTATAGAACCTGACTACTGATATGACCAGATGATAAGAATTTTGGTACTATGAGCATACTATCAGAATCTTGAAGCAGGGATAACCAGGTGCTTCTGGAATTACACCTGAGCAATTTACATGGATGCTCTAAACACCCATCATGAGGGAAGTGGTGAAGGGGATTATGATCTGTTAATACAACTGAATGTTATGTGACCATCAAATGCCGTGTATATGTACACAGAAGGCATCTACTAACTATGCAGTCAATGAACAAAATATAGTTAAGGAGTTTTGTGATTCCGTCGAAAGACTTTCAAATCAGAAAGACTCTTGTATTACATGAAAGAAAAAGTAAAGTATAAAACTGTACATTCAGAGTGCTTAACTGTTGAAACGAATTTTAAAAACCACATCAAAATTATGTATGAGTAGTGAAATTTTGGTTGACTCACTTCTGCCTGTATGGTGAAACACTTTGCGTAGTGGGTGTCTACTAATATATTAATTTTATTAGATTTAAAATAAAAATGAAAGGGTAGTTGGAATTACCAAGACGAAGCCTAGCACCAGAATTTCCAAGCTTTCTCGTCCTGACCTTCAGTTTCCCCTGAAGCTTTGTCTTGGAGCTAAAACTTACGAGTGATAGCATTTTGCTACTTTCCTTTAACTGATATACGTCTTAGATGAACAACTTGTGTTTCTTCAACAATTATCAGAACTTTAAAGATGCGGGACTGCGGTTCTAACGGCTTCGTAAAGAAGATGTTAAATATTTTGTTCATCCTATAACGTTGGTATGAGAGAAAAATATAAAAATACATATATATTTCCAAATCTTTTGAGACTATCACAATTGACTCTGAAGGATAATTGTAATGTACAAATTAAATGGAAGAATTGTGGAAATTTTCAAGGAGGGGAGATTTTATTGCATTTTAAAAATCCTATTCAATTGATAGTAAACTTGAATTCTAAGTATTTTTTCCTTCGGATTTTGTTTTCAGAGAGATTAGTTTATTTTTCCCAGTGTAGTTTTTATATATATATTGTTTCTGTTTTATTTTATTTAAAGAGTTCATAAAAGCTAGGTTTATTATTTTTTAACATGTTTAATTCAGCTTGTTAATCTTAAATGTCTGTCGAAAAGTTAACTCTTGACGTTTTAATACTTTGCCAGCAACTATAAATATACATTATAACCATTACCTACAATGAGTTTACTATTTGGTATTTACTTATTGAACAGTATATTTTATATTGCATTTTAGACATTTAGATGGAAACCGAATTCAGATAACTAGTCCTTTGTGTTAAATTTCCTTCTGTTAGAAAAAAATACACAAAGTCCCTTTCATAGTAGTGTCCGATGCTGAAGGTGATTGTATTGTCAAAATGGCTACTGAAAAATTGCAGATCACCTCGCGGTATTATAACTGAGTGAGGGACTTGCATTAAATTTTTAAATAATAAGATTTCAATGAGTATATTTTTCTTCCTTGTAAATTATGAGAATTGAGCACGAGGCTAACTGTAGGATTCATTGACGTTTGTTCATGATGGCATTTCACATGTGGGAACGTGTTTTATGAAGCTAAAATTGTGTTTTCAGAGACACGGAGTCCCACTCCTAAACTAAAAGTTGCACTTCCGTGTTTACAATAACCGATTTTTTGAAAGCCCTTGCTGTGTAACTTTTACAAGTGATTAATAAGCATTTATATAATAGATTTTAAAACTTGATGGAAACCCTAAAAATCATCTTATTGAGCCATCTATTTTTACCGGAAAGGAAATAATCTCGTCTACAGTAAGCTCTTCCCTGTTTTAATGGGAGATGTCAAAGATTTATTAATGCACAACATCTAGCCAATGGCTTTTAACCTTTTTGGGAATCTGACGCACATATGCAAATTTTACATACAATTTTAAGGTATTTATGCTCTCTCCTCCCCTGCCAAGCTAACTGCTAAACCTCTAATTAAATGTATCTGCATCTGGGAGTAGAGCGGGGTTATTTGGAGAGAACCTTTAAGTTGTTCTCATCCATGGTGAACTACTGCTACTGATGAGGCTTATTTGTTTTTGATATGTTGAAAACCACAGATGTATTATTTATCATACACTGTGATTATTTACATATTATGCCCTTTCTTAACTTCTAAACTTCTCCAGGCTGCTACTCTTCATTCATACATTTGTACCCTGGGTCCAAAATAATATCAGCCCAGATAAAGTAGTTCTGTTCTAATAGATATCAGTGGGTAGTAGGAAGTACATTAAACTCTGTTGCAAGCAATCTGGATTCCAAAAGGCCTAGCTTTACAGCTGAAATCAGGGGTCCAAGTTAAGCAGGTCACCTAATCCCCTGTGGCCTCAGTTCCCTTCATTTATAAAAGGACATTGTAGTCAATCCAAAGGCATGGTCTCTAAGGGCTCAGCTTTATGCTTTCTTAGTTGAAATAAAGCATGAGACTGGAAATTAAGAGGTCCGAATTCTACACCAAAGTCCATTTTTATAATTCCGCAAGTGTATTTCTCACGAAATAGAAATGAGATGTCTTTGAACTCTCAATCAGTCTGAGGAATATTATACCAGGTCTCTAACCTGAAATTGGGCCACCCTCTCTGCTGCGTGGCATCACGTACCTGTCTCCACATTCTATGACATCCCTGTTTCTCCTTCAAACACGAGTCTACCCGTGTGTTTTCGTGTATGTGCATGCCCAACGGAGCACGGGTTCGTGTTTTTTAATCTGTATATCTCCACTGACTAGCACAGTGTTTGGCATATAAAAGATAATAAGGTTTGGCAAATGGTGTAAATCAGTTTCTTAAAACTTTTCTACAAGTTTATTTAAGTATATATGTTTTAATTATACTATCACGTCAGTTTCCAAAAAAAATGTTTTAACTAGCTAACCAAATTTTCGAGCATGTTTCCTAACTCAAAGATCACTAAATGTCTACTTTATGGCGGGCACTAGAAATATAGCTCCTCATGGATCTTATAGTTCGGCAAATAAGAGAGAATATGCATGTTATCGATTCTAGTCGCAATGTGAGGACTCACCATTAGAAACAAAATATAAGTAAACACTAGAAATTTAAATAAATAACACTTGTACTCTGACTCGTATTTTGAATTATGATAAATATTTTCACTCGATAAATATGATTTCTTTGTTCGATTCGAGCTCCTTTTACAAATCTATCGCCAGTGGTGATGTGGATGAGACAGCATGACTTACTCAGAGCAGCTCTTTCCTAGTGAGTTCTAAAGTGGACTAATAACCTTGTAGCGCTCTATCTCTTTTAAGGTCTCCACATACTTTTTAAATGTTTATGAAAGACTGGCACAGGCATAGCTTGTTTTAAGTTATTGTCGCATATGTCCCGCGACTCTGATAAGTGAATTTTTGCTTCTTCTAGGAGGATTTTCTATGGGAGGCTGCATGGCGATGCATTTAGCATATAGAAACCATCAAGATGTGGCAGGAGTTTTTGCTCTTTCCAGTTTTCTGAATAAATCATCTGTTGTTTACCAGGTAAGTTTCAGATTTTGAAAAAAGGTGAAATAGTCACACGTTGAAACTGAACCAAAATTGATAAGTGATAGTAGTTGATGCACAGAGCATTTCTGGAATTCATGGCCAAATTAGTCATATGACTAATTCCAGCTGTTTATTAATGTTCAGGAAATGCCCTATACAAAGCAGGTATCAAAAGAGAAAGGATAAAAACAATACATGTAGGGCATTTATGTACCCTTTATATATATTAAACCTGTACACACACACACACACACACACACACGCGCACACGATTACAGCCAGGTTTACTTATGATGTCATGAACAGAATCAAAACAAAGAATCAAGTACAACTGCAGACAGCTGCTCACAGCGATATTCATTTATGAATATGATCCATTACAGTATTGCAGCTTCGTTACCAAAAGGAGAAACAGCAGATCCAGACATGAGAACTAGAACGTACTTTTCCCCTCGATTGTACCCCAGCTCTGCGTTCCTCCTACCTTCCACTCTACGAGAAGACGTTTGTCTTCTCAAGTCACTGGGTTTCTTCAGGAAATGCATCGATCGTTTCTGAGACAGTCCTCCGGAGTAAATGCGGGCCACATACAACACAGCTCAGGTGGTGCCAGCAGCTAGCTGCGCCCAGGCCTGGCCCACCAATGCCTCTTTGTTTCCCTTTAAATGTTGAAGCTTTGGTAAAATTGGAATCTTCTTGTTTTCTCTGATTTCCAAGAACGATGTTCTTCAATGAACTTCTTAAGCTTTTCCGTTTATATATCCTCATTTCTAGGGTGTCCAGAAAAGTGATGGAGTGCTCCCCGAATTATTTCAGTGTCACGGCACTGCCGATGAGTTAGTTCTTCACGCTTGGGCTGAAGAGACAAACTCAGCATTGAAATCTCTAGGAGTGAGCACGAAGTTTCACAGTTTCCCCGGTCTTCACCATGAACTAAGCAAAGGTGAGCTCGAAAAACTGAAGTCGTGGATTCTCACGAAGCTTCCAGGAGAAACGAGAAGGCAAAATGAATGAATCAAGATTGATTTGTCAATGTAGATGTAATGTCTTTGTGAAAAGTGACCTTTGCTGTCAAATCATAAATTTATCACTGATAATTAAAATATTAAGAAATATCATCAGTTTGCTGACTTATTTATTAGTTATTAAAATGCTTAGCACCGTGGAGAGTAGTATAATCTTATTAATGGTAAACATTAGTGTAGACAGATAGCTATATATTATTTTGAAATACATTTTTGTAAATATTTCTAGACCTTGTAAGTAATTAAACATTTGCATTTAAAAATTAGTTCCCACTCGTTTAAATAAGGGCAAAGAGAAAACATGAAAAGACTAATCATGGTATTCTTATATCTTTCCCGCCACTTTGTTTAAATTACCTTTGCAAAGCTACCCGTGGTTGTGTCGTTTTCGACAGAATAACATTGATACTCCAGGTCCGTAAAGCGATCTCACATTATCGCAGTTGATCCTCCTAAGAGCTTGGTGCGGTAGACTGAGTAATTGTTATTGGTATTCGACAATAGGGCTAGAGGACGAAAGACTTGCCCAGAGCCTCGAGAGCCGTAACTGGCGTCCAGGCCTCCCGCTGCTCGGTGGAGCTGTCGGCCACACCAGCTCGCTGCCCGGCACTGGTCCTAGAACGCCCGCTGTGCTGCAGATCCTTGTCCGACACGCGGTATGGCCAGTCTTTTCAATTCTATTCATTCTGGTGTGCGGAGAGTGGCATCGCATTGTGGTTTTTTTTTCTTTTGCATTTTCCTAACGATGAACGATTTTCAGCAATTTTTGTATGGGTATTTGCGATCTGTCTAAATTCTTTGATGGTTTCTCTATTCAAATTTTTTGCCCGTTTTTCTCAGGCTGTTTGTCTCGTTGCATCGTTAGAGTTTTTTCTGGATGGTAGATACAAATCGTTAGATATTTTGCAAATTTTTTTTTTTTTTTTTTTTTAGTCTTTGGCTTGCGTTTTTATTTTTTCCAATGGAATTCAAAGAGCAAAAGCTTTTAATTTGATGAAGTCCTGTTTATTCATTTTTATTTATGTTTTTGTGCTTTTGATGTCGTATTTCAGAAAGCGTAAGAAAGCCAAAATCGCTGAGATTTTCTCCTATGTTTTTTTTTTCTAGTCGCGGAGCTTTAGATCTTATATTTAGTCTATGATCAGTTTCGAGTAAATTTTTGGATATGGTGGGAGTGAGTGTCAAGGTTCACGTTTTGCAAATCAGCATCCTTCACTGAACAGACTGTCCTTTGTCCACTGAATCGCCCTTGCAGTGTCGCTGTAAGTCCAGCTGTTCACGCACACGTCGGTTAATTTCTGGACTCCATTATGTCCCATGGATCTATTTATCTGTCTTTATGCTAATGCCACCCTGACTTGACCACGGTAGCATTACAGTAAGTCTTGAAATCAGATCGTTTACGTCCTGCGATGTCTTCACTCCTTTTTAAAGTCACCGTGAAGTCTTTTGTACTTATCCGTGTATTTACTTTTTCCAGTGCTCTTCATTCCTGATGTAGTTTCTGATTTCCATGTGGTATCATTTTCCTTCTGCCCGAAACGCTTTCACATTTACGATCGTGCAGGTGTCTGCTGCTGTTAAATTCTTTCAGCTTTTGCATGTCTAACAAAGCATTATTCCGCCCTTAGTTTTGAAAGATACGTAGGATTCTAGGTTGAGAGGGTTGTGGTTTTTTCCCTGTAATTACGCTAACGCTCTCCCACGCCTGCCCCCTCCTGAGGCGGCACCAGGACAGCATTTGCGTCAGGACCAATTTTGCCCCCGACTCAAGCCGTGCATCTCTGAGTCCTCTGGCTGATACTCACTGGACGGTGAGGTCTGACTGTCTGGCTCGTGGGCGCACACACTCCTCCAAGCCCTCTGTGACCCCCAGCGACCGTTCCTCCCACTCTTTGTGGGTGGCTCATGCGTTACCCCCCACTCATCTGCCGATTAGCACTTTGCTGAGGCCGAGGAGGCCACTGCAGCTCTCTCTGGGCACTCGGTCCAGTGTCCCCACATCTGACTCTCTGTTCCCACAATGCAGCCTGGAAACTCCCTTTACACAGTGAGCTGGCCATTTGTAGATCTCACCTCGTTTGTTTCTCCTTCCTGAGGGATGACCGTCCTGGGCCGCCGCTGTCCATTATTGGAAAACATGTTATGTAGCCCAGCTTGTTGGTTTCGGGTCAAAGAATAAATCTGGTCCCTGTTACCCCATCTTGGTTACCTTGGTTGTAAGCAGAAGCCCCATCATTCCTCTTTTGTTTAAAGTTATAAACTCTAAATTTGGAGAGGGAGGGACGGAGAGAGGGAAAGAAGGAGGCAGGGAGGAAGAAAGAAGAGACAGAATTTCACTAATACAATCCAAAAACGACTCAGTTCATGCAGTGTTTTAATTATCTTAAGCTTTTAATGACCTTCAACTTCTTGAAATTTTAAATGCATTGGCTTAAATATACATGGATCACTCATGTTTAAAACCTTTATGACTGCAATTTGCCCTAAGAGTAACATATATGTGTGTTATAGATGAGGGTGTCAGGCCTATAAGTGTTGAATGTATACATACCAAATATAGTATAAAGGAAAGGAATCCAGATTTTTTTTTTTTTTTTTTTTTTACGAATGCTTGTCCTGTCACTTAATAATCATGTATTCTGGGATAAATCTCAACCTCTGCCACAGTGTACTCTTTTGTGAAGTTGTGTGAGGATCAAGTTATACAGCATATGTAAAAGCCTTTAATGGAATGTAAAGTTAAACAAATTCAAGGTATTACTAGCACAGCTTTGCCAGAGATGGAGAGATCTGTGCACATAATGGTTATAAGTCTCCATAAACTGACCTATGCATAGAATATATGTCTAAATATTTTATGTACGTAATCTCCAATCCAGCTCCGGTCCCCTACCCGTTGGGCCGATAGGATCTTCACTCTTTTTTTGAGTTCTTTTTCTTCATTCCAAATCATGCAAGATCTAGGCCCCCTTACTCAAGGCAGCATATCCAAGGAAGGATATGCTGCCTTGAATAAGTGTCCAGTTCTCACTCACTTATTATCCAGGCAGGATGTATGAGCCGAGGTGCTTGGTGTCCATGCGTGTGTGGTCTGCTAAAGCCTGAAGAATCGTTGCTAAGGCTGGGAGCACCAGCTTTAAGCTTTAATCCTCCTAAGGAAACCATAGCCATCGTCATGTTACGGTTCAAACCCATATGCTGCTTTAACCACATAAACGTTTCCTAAGGGAGCTGAAATAGCCGAGGTACTTTCTTACCTGGGACAAGGCACATGGCAGCAAAAGGAAAACATACATCAGCAAATTATCTATATTTCCGTGTTGAGGAGACGAACTTTGCAGGGAAGGGGAGAGAAGGCTGGGGTGCGCGTGAAGACAGACTTTTTTCTTTTTTACTCTATTTCTTCTGTTTGAATCTTTGTAACGAGCTTTATTACTTTTGTCATCCTTAAAGTGACATGTGTCCTGGTTGTATTTTTTGCCTCTACTAAAGACTGAATAAGAAAGATCATTATCAGTGGTAAGGACATTAAATGTATTCTTTATAGGAAATTGACTCTTTCCATTGAACCGTTAAAACCGAGAACAAAATATGAAGCCGCCTGGCAATTTGGCTATTGAGAATTTATGATACTTTGGTATGTGAAAGAAAATGTCCAGATATCATTTAGCCAGAGTACATTTAAACAAAAAGTCTTTATCATATAAAAGGGATTTCTTGATATACGATAAGAGAACAGAGTCACCAAAGCCGTACAAACATTTCAAGAAAATACCAAAAGTATGCAAACATTTCAAGAGCATTCAGATCATATGATACACAAAGACAGCTGGTTCCCCAAACTTGAACTGAGTGATTTTTAACGCATGAAGAGCCAGAATTGTACTTACGGGGAACAAACGTGCCGTTGTGTATATACTGATTCCACTTTGCGGTTAACCCTTTGGAATCAGGTTTCTGTGTGTGTATGCGTGTAGTCTCTTCTGGAGAGGAGGCGCAGCCTCGGCACATTCTGATAGATGCAGACCCGCGCACACGTCCTCTTCTGCTGTCCTTGTTAAATTCTGCCATTTAGCTGCACCCAAATCAGTGCAGTGCATTTCATGCGGCGCTGAACTAAAGCTCCTCGGAACGGGACCCTAAGCATCAGAATTCGGCCAGCCTGCAGTACTGACCTCCACTGTGCCCTTCGGGTCCCGCTCCCAGCCAGTGACAATGGACCTTAGGAGGCCAGCGGTCCTCCTTACATTTTGGTGTTGACCTTCCCGCTTGGTCCGAAGTGCTTATCCAGGCAGGATGTATGAGCCGTTATGCAGGCCGCACCTTGGTCTGCAAAGACACAGTCTGGAACGATGTGTCACCGCGACAGCTGTGGTCATGAACTGACGTGGACCCAAATGCTCCCAGAGACAAGAGGGTACCATTGAGCATTTTAGCTGAAGACGGGCGCAAGTTTGTACCAGCTTTTCTAACTAGATGACGCCCACGGTAGGGGTCACGGCCCTTTGGTTGTGCAGAAATGACAATCTCTCTAGCAAGCTTTCCCGAATCGCCAACGTCACTTCCTTTTGGGGACCCCTCGCAGTCGTCTGAGACCTACAGGAGCAGTATTCCCTACAACACTTAAAGTTCTCTTATGAAAGACGAAAGCCACCATGTTTTCCAGACAGACAAGTTAACGCCTACTTTACAATCATTAGGCCCCCTCAAACGGGACCTCCACCAGCTGAGGGCACAGGTGACAGTGATAGTGTGTTCACTGTGGCCAGCTGGCAGGCCTTAGAGCCCCCAGTTCAGCTTAACAACTGAGTCTAGTTTCTGTCGTCACAGAGGGAGCCCAGGGCCAGTGTCCCCCAGTCTGCGCTGTATTCATGCTCTACCACAGAGGGAAGTGACAGCTGAGGACAGAGGGATGGGGAAGATTTCTGGGGTGGAAGGTGTTTTCGTTTCTGGTACAGGCCCCATCCTTCGCCGTTCCCAGAGACTTCTTAGTTAGGTTAAGAACAACAATCGAAGTTCGAATCCTCTGCTGAGGGATGGCGGGCCCAGGCTCAGTTAAACTTAGGGTGCGTGTAACAGTTTGGGGCATCGTCCACCTTGAGGAAAGCTCCAGGAGGACCCCTCAAGCACAGTGGTCACTGACGTCCCTCTCCTCCCCATGAGCTCCCGGGGTTCGAGGTGTCCTCTCCTCAGCTTCCAGAATTGACGCTTTTCCTGCACTCGCATGTAATTCAGGTCCTATCCTGATAGTTGTTGTAACTTGACCTTTTTCCCGTTGCCCTCTACTCTCTCCCAGACCTTTCGTCCTGAAGGGCTGGGTATGGGAAGGACAAGGGCCCTTTTACGACACTTACAGCGGCTCGCAAGGACCACGGTAGCGGGGCATACGGTTGCCTTCTTAATTTCTCATTGGGAGGAAGGAAGATGGAAGACCGCGATCGTCCCACTGGCCATGCAGTTAGATCGACGTGTTTGCTGCCATTCTCCGTGGGCCTCAGATTCTGTCCGTCACCCTGCGAAGCCTCCATTCTGTCCTCTCTAGTCCTTGAGCACATTAGGACATGAGTGTGAAAGTTCACTTGAAATACCGGGTGGACGTTTACAAAACTGTAAAATATTTTTAAATCTGTTCTCCGTGCTACCCCCGCAAAGTGACTATTTGCATTACCTTCATGGGTTTATTCAGACCTTTGTTTCTGGATTGGTTGTGAAAGCCATATGTGATTTTTATATTGGGAATAGAGTTAATGGTTCCATGATGAATAGTGGACATCCTGTTTTGAAGAAATCATATTTTGGGCAAAATGCCCATGAATGACTTATGTTTTTGCCAATAGTTTGGTTCAGAGCCTCTGGGATTCTCTCTCTCTCTCTCTCTCTCTCTCTCTCTCTCTCTCTCTCTCTCTCTCAGAACTGATGAAGAAGTTTGATACTTGAACATTCTATTTTAAATTCATTTTAAGAGTGATTTCAAAATATCTCATTACCTCACTTTTTGTCATTGTAACTAATTCATAACTGGGTTTTTGTTGTTGTCGTTTGGTGCTTTCCTACCTACTCTTAAGGGCATAGTATTACTTTAAAAATCACTCTGTTTTCATTTTGTTTCCTTCTTTCTTCCCATCTCAATTTTTTCTAGTCAGTTGTTGGCTCGCCCAATTGAAATTAGAGATGCACTTGACATATTAGTTACTTGACATATTAATTTTGGCCACTTCTGGTATGCTCTCTTTTGCCAATGAAATTATTGAAATTGAAAAATTGGGTGGGGGTGTCTGTGAGAGACAGAGGTCCCTCCCTTGGGTGTTAGCTATTAAAGCCAGTTTCTCTATCATATAACGAGAGAAGTGTTAAAATCAAAGTTCACGACGTGCAACTGGCAGAAGCGAATAAATGGTTTTCTTTAAAAATTTCACTTCGACAGCAATAAATTTCTAGTTAAGCCTAAAAACAGGATTTCTAAATGGCAAATGAAAGCTATATCAATTTCAAATAGTAGCTGAAGCTTTTTTTTTTTTTTTTTTTAACGTTTCTTAGTCATCCCGTGAATTGTCAAGTGTGTTTTAAGGCAGCTGGTCGGATTATCTTAGTTCTGCCGTAGAATCAAAAACTTTTTATTGCCGGAGGGAATTCAGAGATTGTCATTTTACGCACATGGAAACTGAGACCTAAAACAGTGAAATGAACGACTCATAGTTCCGAATGAGCAGGACTAAAACCTTATTCTCCGTTCTGACACCATTTTCACCATGTCCCATTACCATAGTAGTCAGCGTTGAGAAAGTACAGCTAAAAATTCCCTAAATTTCAAACGTTTTAGATTCAGAGCTGTTTCCTTTTCTCCGCAGACATCTTATATCCATGGCTCCACTTTTTCTGTTTTCTTAAGGAATGTAGTCTTCTCTCCCTCTGCCCCAACGTAACAGCAGACCCAGCCTCGTTTTTTAAGTCATGGTGTGCATTTAAGAGGGTTTTTTTTTTAGGATTATGAATCATTTCTATCAGAGTTCTAATTTCTGAATCCCGTAGGCTGCTTCAGTTCTTATCTTGGTGCCTTTATAGGATTTGACACTTTGATCAACCCCCGAAACCGAGGTCTTCCCGTCTGGCTTTTCCAGGATCTCTGGACTGTGACGTCTCTGTCTCCTTCAGTGAACAGCTATTTTCAGTGACTTTCCCTCCACGTCACAGTGTCTTTCTGTCCTACTCTCTTCTATGCCCTCTCTCATCCTGTCGTCATGTCAGTTAACAGATTCTTCTGATGTTCCATCAAAGACGCATCTCTCCATCTGGCCTCTACACCTCATCGCCTCTGCCTTACTCATGGCTTCATCGCGCCTTTGGATGGGGGTCCCCGCCTCTGCTCTCTTCCGTCTGTTCGCTTCCCAGCATGCCTCACTGCCTGACGAGCCCCTGCGGGCTCCTCACTGTCTTCAGAGGACAGATAAACTTCTTTAGCTCAGCACTGAATCTTTCCACAACCTAGTCCTTGCTTCTTGTTACAGTTTCATCTCCTGCCTTTCTTTTCTCCCATGTCACAGTGTGTGTGCACGCGCACACACATGCGCACACACTCACGCACATGCACGCACACACACACACGCGCACACACACGCACGCACGCACACACATGCACGCACGCGCACACACCCAACGCTTCCGCTCCACCAAAATCCCCTGGACATGCCAAACTTTTCACAACTTTGACTTTACCATCTTATTTCCTCCACTTGGAATTCTCTCTCCTCTGCCTCCTTCAACTGACAAACACTTAACCTTTAAGACACAGGTTCTAGATGACCCAGCACCTTGCCCAGTTGCCTTTGGCAGAAGTTGCTCTGTTCTCCATGTTTTTGTATTTCTCTTTTATATGTTGGTCCTCTACCTACTCCAAATTTTGAACTCAAGGACAAGGGCACTTGTGCTTGAGTCCAAAATATATATATATATATGTGTGTGTGTATATATATATATCTTCCTCCTCAGTGCCTATTACAGCGATTGGCATACAACAGAAATGCAATAAATGGTTGATAACATCGTGATCATTTCTTGCTGGCTTCTTTACCCATTAGATTTCTTTGGGAGTTCTTTTGATTTGATTTTATAAGAATCTAGAGATGTGGTCCTTTCTTTTGCCTTAGTTTCCCCTGAGATTAGATTTAATTTTTAGGAAAATAATACTTTGAAGTCAAAATGTTGGCAAATAACAGCAAAAGAAATTGTCAACAACGACAAAAAGGCAACCAACGGAATGAGAGAAGATATTTGCAAACAATACCTCTGATAAGGGGCTAATATCCAAGCTATATGAAGAACTCTACAACTCAACAACAAAATGTCAAACAATCCTATTTCAAAACGGCCAGAGGACCTGAACAGACACTTTTCCCAAGACATGCCAATGGCCAACAGATATATTACAAGATGCTCAACTTCACTAGCTATAAGGAAAATGCGAATCAAAACCATAAGGAGATACCAAATCATGCCTGTTAGAAAGCTATTATTAATAAGACAAGAAATAACAAGTGTTGGAGAGGTCGTACAGAGAGAAGATCTCTCATATACCACTGGTGGGAGTGTGAATTGTTACAACCACTATGGAAAACAGTATGGAGGTTCCTTAAAAAATTAAGAATAGAGTTATGACCCAGCAATGCCTCTTCTGGGTATTTACCCCCAAAATTTGAAAACATTTATTCACAAAGATATATGCCCCCCGATGTTTATTGCAGCGTCATTCACAGCGGCCAAGACATAGAAACACCAAAGCGTCCTTCGATGGATGATTGACTGAAGATGGGGTAATACAAATACAATGGAATATTACTGAGCCATAAGAAAAGATGAAATTCTGTCATTTGCAACAACATGGATGGATCTTGAGAGTATTATGCTAAGCAAAATAAGTCAAATGTAAAGGGACAAGAACCATTTGATGTCACTTACATGTGGGATATAAAACAGAAAGCAACAAATGAGCAAAACACACAAACTCATAGACACAACAGAAGGGGGGTTACCAGAGGGGGCGTGGGGTGGGGAGAGGATGACCACAGCAAAGGGGGTGAAACATGGCGACGTAAGGAGTTTAGACTTTGGGTGGTGAGCACACAGTGCGGTAGACAGATGATGTATAACAGTCCACTTGAAACTAATATAAAGTTATTAACCAATGTCGCCCCAATACGTTTAATTTAAAAAAAAACTTCCTTAGTGCTGGCAAATATGCAGCATGTCTACATACGCAGTTCCCAGCAGATATGGATCATCACGCAAGGTGTTCTTCCCTAAAAGGCCAAGTCGGTCCCTTGCTGTTCTCAGCACTCTAAGTCACCCCTGTCGGCCGAGTGAAGTTGGCAGCTCGATGTGAAGCCTATTCGTAATAACAAGTAGTTCGAAAATACAGGCTGAACGTCAGAGGAACTAAAATTCTGGTTCAGTTTTGTTGCTGACGACTCTGAGATGCATGTGACAGCAGCTCGTATGGTGCTGTCTGTCACATGCCACCGATATTCAATAGCTAGTCGTCTCATTAGTTAATATTCATTACAAAACTATTTTTGCCTCATTTTCTCTATTCACAGAATAGGGCAGGTAATTCCAAGTCCCTTTTGTTGTTTGATATGAAAATAAATACAAGGGATTCGAAGTAGGAAAAAAGTTTATAATGATATAAGGAATAGTTTCATTAAGTTAAAATATGTACGATGAAGTAGTTAACCTGTAAAACTAATTTGTGGTTAAAACTAACCTTTTGGTTGAATTGTAACGACTGGGAAGGTAGGGTATATCAGTGTATATTTTTAAAAATTTCAAATTTATATAATAAAATGGTTGCAAGTACAGTACAGAGAACGTTTTCCTGAGTTATTTGAGAGTAAGTTGTCATCATCCCCCAATCCTTTGGATTCATAGCAAAACTATAATAATCAAGACACTTAAAATATACATTACCACTATCAAATCCACGATTAAATTAGATCCCCATTCACTTTTCACCAGGTATAAAGAATTACATCCTTTATAGCAAAAGCATTCACACCTAATCACACCTTAAATTTAGTTGTTAAGTCTCCTTAGTGGCCTTTGGTCTGCAGCTGTTCCTCAGTCTTTCCTTCACTTGGACCACCTTGATCGTCTTCAAGCTTTTAGGCCGGTTATTTTTGTAAACTAGCTCAGTCTGATGTTTCCCTATGATTCTATTTGGGTTAATTCATCTCGTGCAGAAATACAGTGTTTACTTGTCGTTGTATTCTGTCAAGTGGTTCATGGTTTCATCTTACCCCATTACTAGAAATGTTCATTTTGAACATTTTATCGATATGGCAACCTCCAGGATTATGCACTATAAAGTTACTCTTTTTCTTTTTGCCATTCATAACTGTTTTGCGGGGAGGTACTTTGATGGGGCAATGCCTAACTCCTCATCAAAGTTTTAATTCGTTTATTATAGCAGAATCTACTTACAGCTTTCTGTGTTACTCAGTGAGTTATAATACGTTGCTGTCATTTTTTTTTTTTCATTTTTGGATACTGAAATTGTCCCAGAATTGGCCACCTGGGGCCTCTTTGAGATAGTTTCAAGGGTCCTTTTCACACGTTCCTTTCGTGTTTTGAACACTGCCTTATTTTACAGCTCAAAACACAGCATAAGGCTCATCTTATCCTCTCGCCCCAGCCACTGCATCAATCATTTCTCCACGGCCTCCCGGCTCCCATTTAGTGGAACATGAAACTTAGAAGCCCAGGAGCGGAAGGTAGGTAGACTCATTCTACTGGGGTAGGTAGACTCATTCTCGCTGTTCCCAGGCCCTCAGTGGAAAGAGCTGGAGAAAAACAAATACATGTTCATACACATTTACAACTATATGTAAATACATGTTGTAAATACATGTTCATACACATTTACAACTATATGTACATGTACATGTACAACTATATTCCATATTTGCTACATATACACATATGCATACAATATAAATACATATGCATATACGCATACATGTGAGGAGTCTATGCATGTACCTCCAATTCCAATAATCGTGATTATTCTACTCCTGAGTTGTTTTACAGTCAGCTTTTACTGGCTCACGACTGTAAAATTTTCAGAATTTTTGCAAGCCGGTGGCTTGACATTGGCCATGGAGAGTCTTTACACTCCCCTCTATGTGTCTGATGCACATATTTACAACTGAAATAATCTTGCTTCTGTGCACCAGACCGAATTCTCCTGGCCAGATATCTATCTCCTCATAAGTATCATCCCACAAGCACCACCTCCAGGGGTAGGTGACCTAATGGTCTTTGCTCCGATCCTGCATCTGCCTAGTGTTCCTCTTATTCCAGCTGAGAGGGCGGCTTTCCTCCCAGCCCCACGAACAAATAAGAGACCCCTTTCATTTACCCCTTCTTCTCGACCTTCCCGAATCTAGTCCTCAAGTTCTGCTGAGTCCATCTCTGAAATGCATCTTATGTACCCCCTTTTTTAATCCTTCTTAATGTTGACACAACCTTATTTTAAGCTTTTGCTTTTTTCTTGCCTGGTCAATTGAATTCATAAATTTCTTACCTTGAATGAAAGATAGTGGAATAGCTTCTGACTTATCTGAAATATATGAAAAGTTAAAATGATCAGTACAGAGTGATTTTGGCTGTAGCAACCCTGACCAACGAGGACTTAAACAGTAGAAACAGTTACTCGTCTCACATGGAAAAGTCAGAGAAGTGTTCTCAGGTTGTATAGCTGTCCAAAGCCATCATTAAGGACCCAGTCTTTTCTATCTGTTCACTCTGCCATCCCCCGCATATTGGTCTTTTTCCTGACAATTGCCATCCCGTGGTCACCAGATGGCTGCCAGAGGACCAGACCATGCATCCTCACACTGCAGAATTCAGAATAAAAGGAAAGGGAAGGCATGGCACGAGAAAGGTCTCCTGACTTACGTCTTTTTTCAGGCAACATAGCTCCCAGGAAGCTCCCAGCTGTCTTCTCCTTCCATTCCGGTTTTCAGAACTGTGTATCGTGGTCCCATTTCTCTTAGAATGAAGTCATACTTAGCCAGAGTTCTCTGACTTTGTTAATGTTATTTTTTTTAAGTTTGAAGTTCACATTAACTCTTCTGACTTTCTGCCAGTGGTGGGGGGATGATAGGTGGAGAAAATCACATTTGTCCTTTCTAAACTCATTCGCATCCCTGTGCAGAGGCCCAATGCCACCAAGATTACAGAATATGTATTAACTAACTCGATGAGCATGCATCGAATATCATTGCGAGTGCTAGGACACGGCGGTTAATAACACAGATTAAAACCCCCGCCCTGAAGGAGCTTACGCTCGTCCTAGTGACACGTGTGTGCTTCATTGGAGCCCATCAAAACCTAAAGGACAGGAGGTCAGAAGACTCCAGAATTACCTTTACCTACTTCCTGGCACTCTACTTGACTCTTTCAAAAATAAGAGTTGGGTGTTGATTTCTGGTGTTTTGACTCTGACCTAAAGCGTGTTTTTCCTAGTTTGTGAAATGAACTTAGGTTTCTTTCTGCTTTTGAGTACTAACATTTGCAATGCGATTTTGGCATCTTTTTGTTCATTTTGCTCAGTTATGATGTTGAGAATTCTGTAGTCTTACACTTTGAGCAGCCACTCTTCCTTAAATTTAGTGTGTCCCATTTGCGGGGGGAAAAAAAAACTTGTACTTTAAATGGAAACTTTTGCTGTATAACATGGCTTTGGAAAAGTGCCACAGGAATGTTTTTAGATTATATAGGACTTGGCAATGAAAATAATTGGTTGAAGAATGACATTAAAAAATAATCCTTGGATTTTGACA
This sequence comes from Pteropus vampyrus, assembly GCF_000151845.1. NCBI lineage: Eukaryota > Metazoa > Chordata > Mammalia > Chiroptera > Pteropodidae > Pteropus > Pteropus vampyrus. The sequence continues at coordinate 2,589,884 of NW_011888902.1, forward strand.
CCTTATGGAGGAAAAGAGGGAATGTTATTGTTTCGCTCTTGTCCGTGATGTGGTTTTCTTAAAGGAAAACGGTATATGTTTAAATAATAGTTTATTCCATAACGTCTATTTTAAAAGGACATTTTATCAGTTTGGATGCTTTGGAACAGCATGTAATAGAAAACACAGACTCTGCCTTCGTCCGTTCAGGCTGTTATAAAAAACGCCACAGGCCCGGTGGCTTATGAACAACAGAAACTTATTCCTCACATTTCCGGAGGCCCGAGGTCCAAGATCGAGGTGCCAGCGTGGTCGAGTTCTGGTGGCGATTCTCTTCTGAGTCGCTGACCGACCACTCAGGGTGGAGGAGCGAGGGGTCCCTCTAGGGCCTCTGCTGTGAAAGTGCTAACGCCATGTAGGAAGGCTTCTCCCTGGCGACCTAGTCACCCCCCGGAGGTCCCACGTCCTGATAGCATCACGTTGGGCAGGAGGGTTTCCACATGTGAATTCGATGAAGGGGGCATGAGCGCTTGGCCTATAGCAGATGGTATTTTCCCTTTCGGTTAGTCTTTTAATCTGTGTTTCTCCAACTCTTCCAAGTTCGCTCTTGTGAACTGTCATGAACCATTGTGTATGGAAGCCATTTTGAAAACAAAGAGTAAAAGGCCTGAGTTATTTTCACTATTCAACCACTGAATAGCTGCCGAGTAGGTTCTTGCCGCTATGTGATTGGTTCAGCAGTGTCAACTCACTGGTCAAAAGAAAATGGGTTTAGCTAGGATTCTATTGTCCTGATCGTATGCTTTCGATCGTGTCTAAAAGCAAAAGACAAGTAAAATATGTCTGAAGTGAATCTCATGCCATTAAAAATCGTAGATGTACTTGTAATTAAAGTTAGCCGACAACTTCCAATCCTCAGTGCAATAATCTGTCTCCATTTGTATCTCCTTTAACCTTATTCTCTAAGCTCAGTTGGTTTTTAATGCCTGAAATGTTATCTAAGTGCTCAGCTGGGACCCACATTTGTTTAGTTTAAATCCCCACGGACTGGTGCAAAGAAGCCTTGTAGGTGCTGGTGGGAAGTTGTTCCCACTAAGGGCAGTTCTAGATGAGGAGCTGGCTTCCGTGGGAGAACCATGCCGAGGCCAGCCCCACCCCAGTCTTCACACCAGGCTCCCAGGAGCCCTCTTGGCCACCCACCCAAGTGGACCTTGTTCTGATTCAGAAGGCACTTTTAGAGGCCCTTTTAAAAAGTTACTTGTCAAAATTCCGTTATATAAATCCTTGAAAATAGCTAATAAAACCACTAACAATGACAATGAACTTGTACGGGGCATTCCTAAAGAAATATAATTCTGCTTTTAAATTAGTCTCTCTTGCCAGTAAACTGAAATGCTTGGAATTTTAAGTAAATCATCCTTAAGACCCCTTAACAATTTTGTACAGATGGAGGGCCACATGGGTGAATATCTTGCACGCATGGGGATGAAATCCAGATGACGAGAATATAGAAAAGGTCATTTGAAATATGTCAGAGAAGAGCATTGAAAACATCAAACACTGTGATTATAAGCAACGGAGATAACTGTCCTAAACTGTAAAACAATGCATGAATATGAAGATGTCAAAACCCATGGTATCTTCACTTAGTCTATCTCTGGACTAAATCTATTTGTGTCTTCTGTCAAAAAAAGATTACCCTGAATATATAAACATATTCATATAACCACGCATATTAACCAGCACACATAACGCGTAATAGGTATTACATATATTACTTACACTGCATGCGTGTGCATATGCAAGTTTGTGTGTGTATTTATATGTATATAGTTTTTTAAGGACAAACATCACTTGGAAATGATAGAAAATGTTCATTATCATACCTTTGTTTAATGATTTTTTAAACCACACCGCCAAAACTAGAAAACCTAAAAATAAAAAGGATCATCATTTTTTAAATAGATGGGAAAACACTCTCTGGAGAGGCCCAACCGGAGTGATGTTTTGTCTGCACGGATCGCTTTGCAGACTCCCTGGCATTTCTGGGCAGGTTTGGCTGGCTTCCTACACCTGGCGAACGTCAGCATCCATGGGCAGCTACACATGTGTGCTCATAGTGTAGAGCGTATGCCAAACAGCTGCTGATGTGTGCATGTAATTATTTCTGTGCCACACATGCCCCCTGTCTTATTGTCACTAGATACTAAGCTCTTTCAGAAAGAGATTTGTTTTCCCGTCATCCTCCATGGCACATACATAGAGAATACTTAGTACAGAATTTTTACGGCACCGTAGAATCTGTCCATATATTTGTAATTGAAATTATATATGTTTCTACTGCAGCTTTTTTTTTTTTTTTCCATAAAACTGGCCCTCAGGTGTCAGAGACAAGTTTACTCTTGAAATTCTAAATTTGAATTTCTTAGTTGTCATAATGTATTCGTTTCAGAAACAAATAATTTTCTTTTTAAATAAATAACTATTACCTATATCACCTAAGATCTGTGGGTTTTAGAGAGATGTTTATTATATAAATTTAGAATAAAGTGGTATTCTTTACTTCAGATGACTTAGCTCTTCTATAAATCAATAGTAATGCCCAAGCTCAGATAACCTCTCTACAGTTTCTTTAAACATACACACATTTTTTTAAAAGCAGCATAACATGAAGTTGGACCCTTACATAATATACAAACGTTAACTCGAAATGGATCAAATACCTAAACATAAGAGCTAAACTTTAAAATTCTTAGACGAAAACATAGGGGAAAGCTTCATGACTTTTGATTTGACAGTAATTACTTAAATATGACATCAAAAGCATAGGCAACGAAAGTAAATATAGATAAATCGGACTACGTCAAAATTAAAAACTTTTGTACATCAAAGGACATAATCCACAGAGTGAAAAGGCAACCTGCAGAACGGGAGAAAACATCTACAAATTCTCTATCTGATAGGAGAGTTAATACCCAGACTATGTACACAAACTACAACTCAACGACAACAACAAAAAGACTTTAAAAAATGGACAAGGGGCTTACGTAGACATTTCTCCAAAGAAGATGTACGATTGGCCAACAAGCATGTGAAAAAAGCGCTCAACAGCACTAGTCATTAGGGATATGAAAATCGAGACCACAATGAGCAATCGGACCTCACGCCCACTGGGATGGCTCCTATCGAAGAAAGGAAAGCAGGACTTGGCAAGGATCTGGAGAAGTTGGAACCTTTGTTCGTTGTTGGCGTAAATATACAATGGTATAGCTGCTGGGGAAAACAGTATGACGGTTCCTCCGGAAATTAAACATAGATTTACTTTATGATCCATCGATTCCATTCCTGGGTATATATCTAAAAGAATTGAAAGCAGGGTCACAAAGAGATATCTGTACATCCATATTCACAGCAGCATTGTTCACAGTGGCAGAAAGGTAAAGCGACCTGAGTGTCCATTGATAGATGAATAGATAACAAAATGCAGTTTGTATGTACAAGGGAATATTTATTCAGGTTTGAAAAGGAAGAAGATTCTGACATATTTTGAAATAGATTTGGTTCTTTTGTAGGAGAGAACGTTTGAGCTGCTATTTTTATCACTTAGGAACATTGATTGAGTGCAAATTGTGGAGTCTCTAAGAGAAGTTACATTTGCAAACAGATAATGGGTAATGTGTACACAGCCTTTAGTTTGGAGGTAGAATGAGAGTTATATCTCTTCTTTAAATGTTCAAAATTACTCATTTCTTTAGCGTTGTACTTGACAAAAATAAGAATGTGATGAAGATCAAAGTCAGTCAAAATGATTTTTAAAAAGTACTGATTTTCTACACTGGCTTTCTATGTCGTTCCTATGTAATGTAATACAAGATCTCTCGTTTGTGTATGTCATAATCCACTTTGACCAAGATGTCCTAAGGAAAAGAAAATATTCATTTAATTAAAATATTACTGTAGCTTGACTGTGAACATGTGGTTTTAGATGGCTGACAAGACACTTTGCAGAGGCTGAAATAACCACACTGTTAAATCACACACTAACCCATGTATTTGCTCATGGCTACATCTGTAAGCAAAAATGTAAACATCTGAAACATAAAGGTGACATTCTTGAAACAGAAAACTTCTTTCACTGAGAACATACGCATTCTAAAGTTAGTACTGAGGCATCTTTGATTACTACCAGACCACGCCGAATGAAAAAGCGAGGTTGTCCAGCCAAGCCTCTGTTTACAGAACATAATCTAATTACCTATGGATCAGTGTGGGAAAATGGGCCAGGATCTGACTTGACATCAGTGCGCTTTTAATATTTCAGATGACCCATTTTACATTCGGCCATGGAGCGTGGGACTTGACCAGAAATGTTTTTGCCGAGTAACTCAGAAACCAAGCTTTCTACTACGGATGTGTACACACACAGGGTATTCAAAAGGGAAATTGCCTACTTTCTACATGGTTTTGAAAGACATATTCATTATGTATGTGAGCCTTTGAATTCAAGCTTAGTCTTGGCGTCCGGAGAACTTCTCAATGCCAATATGGAGATTAAGTACAGCATGCTCGTTTTATGTACAAATTGCCAGCATTTAATAAAGTTCCTGTCTGCCTTCGGCACATTCGTGTAGGGAGCCAAGGCATAGGTTGACATCGTGGATTCCCATTATCAAGGAGAGGACCAGAGGCATAGCTGGAAATTTCGACATTTATTTGGAGTTCCAACAATATTGTTTTCATTAGAGTGCGCTTAAATAAGCATTAGCAGCCTTTCTATCAAAGAAATTAGTCCTTGTGTGAATGGCCTATAAATGAAATTGTTATACGGTGGAATAATAGGAGCATGTAATGAAACTTGATTTCCAGCCAAACAAACATATGGACATTAAAAATTAAAAAGAGGGAAACGTGCACGTATATGGGTCCCATGTGGGATGATTTAAGTCATCCGACGAACGTGTGTGTCTGGATTCTGTCCATCTAGAAGCATGAGATTCTTTCAGGCAGGGGACCGTTCTCACTGTCTCGGGGTGTTGGATGTGAGAAGATGTGGTTTCCTGTGGGGAGAAAAATGGGTGAGGCAAAGTTTTCAACAGTTTCCACAGTTTCGTTCAGCACGTTTTATTGGATCGTGGGATACTAGGGTTCATGGCAGAGGCAGTAGCAGCAATTAGAGCGTCCGCTGTTATCTCAAAGCCAGGAATGAATGATGCTTCTATTTTGTGTGAAGAGTTGTCTTATACACACATGCAAGGTTTCAGTTGCGTATATCAGACCTCATGATCATTTCATACGTTCACTAGTAGTCTCTGACATTCATTTATCCGAAACCTTCATCGAACACCTATCAAGTAGACCGTCTCAGAATAAACAGAGAAAGATACACTTTATTTATCTCGACCAAAATGGTCCATTCAGTCAGATAATCTTAGTAACGGTACTTTTCATACACCTCACCGCTTCCCTAGTCTCCTGTGATAAAGTACTGAAATCAAGGACTAAGTTATAGTTGAATAATCTACTTGAAGTTTTTATGAATTCTTAAATCACTGAAATGCCAGTCGAGTAGAAGAGGAAGCAATTTTTAGGTTTTTCTAACACCTAAAACTGGGGTCGTAGAAAATACTAAATATAAAGTAATGCTGTTAATTGAGTATTTTGATAACAGAAGAAATTAACAGCTAAAGCGACATAAAAAGTCCAGCATAGGTGAATATACGCACTAGGACACTCCCTACTACACGCTGAGGCTGAGAAAATCTTGAGTGAGCTATTATGCCGAATAAATCATCAATAGAATAAAATACAGATTACTTAAGCTTCAACTTTCATTGCTTATGTATTTTATATTTTCTTTTTAGTACAACAGGAAATCATCATCTTTGTTTCGAGTAACATTATTTGGGGGATCGTATTGACCAAGCCGTGGTTCTTAATGATCCAGACCTGTGTGTGGGAGGCAAAACGTGGTAAGGAGAAATTTCCGACAGTTCACCAAAGATTTTATCAGCGCATTTAATTGGATAACCCTGAGTTTGACACAGGCAGTATTAATAATTAGAGCATATGGCATTATCTCAGAAGGATAATGATGTTTTTGTGTAAAGAGACTATTCGTTATCTTGCTGCTAGGTCCGGTTCGATCATAAACTTTCCACTACTCTTGTCTCTGTTTTCTCTCTTCCCTTTGTCTGGCTTTCGTCTGTTCTTTCTCAGATTTCCGCTTAGACTCCTCTTCCTCCAGGAAGTTTTCTAGGAGCATCGAGACTGAGCGAGGGCCTTCCCTGCTTTTCTTCACAGCGCGCTGTACTTACTCTTTCATTCTCCTTATGATTTCTTGCTTCACATTCTGTCCGCCTGCCTCGCCGCCGCTTCCCCCGGTGTACGCTCTGTTGGGGCAGAACTATATCATCTACCTCCTCATCTCCAGCATCTAGCACAATCCCCGGCACATAAAAGTTGTCCAACATATACTTATCGAACGCATGAAATAATGAGTGAATGAAAATGAATGAATGAGAATCCGTAGACCTGGCCCTGAAGGGTTTGTGTGGCTTCTGACAAATCACTCGCATCTCTCAGCCTCAGTTTCTTCAAGTTCAACATGAGAGGGAGAGGCGAGATGATTTCTAAAAGTATTACGGATCTCAATGTGCATGTTTCTGTGATGAACCCTTCAGAGGAATCCTTCCTTCAGAGTATGGCTTCATTTGCCTGAGAAATGTTTTTCTGAAATTCATGTGCCACGTCGAGGGAGGATTGCTTCTGTGAGCAAATTCGTGCCTAATACCCCAAAATATAGAGCATCACTTAGCTTTTAAGGCAAGGTCTTGAACCACTGCCGACTTTGTATGTTCTGTCTGCTCTGCAATGTTGAGACTATCACAGAAAATCAAATAGTGGATAATAAAATAAAATAAGGCCCTTTTTAACCTATACCAGCACAAATAAATAACAATATAAATCTTATCTCACTTAACAGTTTTATTAGCCTTTTAAAAAGTAAGATTAATATAAAATAGGACACCTGAAGAATGGAGATGAACATAAAACCTTATTGCCTCTATTTAAAGAACTATGTTTTAGCCATTGTCTAAGTGAATTCAACCAGAAATTAATTGAGAAATGAAAGAAGAGGGGAATAGGGCAGATGTGATCTTCAGTATAGAGCGAGTGACCTGGAGAGGTGTTCAAATGCGCGTGGTTCATGTACAGATGAGCCCTGTCCCAGGAAATGGTACAGCAGGAGAAATTACTTTAATTATCTTCTGACTTATCTGTCTTAACCATCCTGTCCCTGGCCTCGCCAGGGAGACCGTCCGATAATAATAGTTAGCATTCATTCAGAGTTCACTATGTGTCAGGCACTGTGACAGGAAATGTATTATTGTTTCCAGTTTACAGAGTAGAACATTATAAAATAAATGGGAGTACTGAGGTTCGAATACACGCTGTAAAGCTCAAGCGTGTAGTTCCCGTGTGTGTGTGGCCTCTGCTACCTGCTCGTTCCGGTATAGTTCCCGGAACATCGCAAGTGCACAGATCACGTTTGTTGCATTAATAAATGAATAAATCGGTGAATAGCTAAGATCCCAGAAGTAGATGGGGAGTGAGGAAATGCGAAGACAGTCCAGGGAGTTGGAGAGATGGCAGCGAAATCCCCTTTATGAAAGAAGCACTATCTTGGGATATAGAGAAAGGATGTTGTCGCAGAAGTGCATTTGTGATTTGCAGTATGTGTCTCTGCACGTGTCCGTGTTCTGCGTCCGTGTCTATGTGTGTTTTCTGGTGTTCGCATGTATAATAGTTTTAAAATGATAAGGTCGCAATTTAAAAGTGAGATTTAGGTGTTATGTCCCGATTTACAGCTAAACTAAATGTGACAGAATATAAACTCCTGACATGTAAGGATTATAATGGAAAACTTGGCAGTTCCTCAAGTATGCTTCTAGAATCCATCGTAACATTTTAACTCTCACAGTTAGGCCTGAAATAAAGTGAAATCGCAGCATTTTCCCTACAGGCATTTCATCCTGTAATTATCACTGAATCTGTTCAGTCGCTCATTTTGTCGCGATCGTTGGACTTTGCCAAATCATCAGACAGTGATCCATGGATTTACAAAAGATTCACTGGGGTACAAATGATGTAAAACAGGGGAAAGAGGATTTTTAGTTTCTTTAGCCAAAGCTCAAAAAATCTAGCAGGGGAAAGGCAGGCAAGATCTCACAGATCAGGGTGAAAAGAATTCCCTCAGGGGAGCCATCATCAGGAAAGCATCCATGTGACTCTTTTGCAAATGACTGGAAAAGTCAATAACGTCAATCGGAAACCAGACTGTGAAGACTGGGCGATAATTATAAAGGGACCTTTGCGATGACACTGATCTGATAAGTGGCAGACTCAGCTATTGCCTGTGCCTTGAAAGAACACGGCCCAAAAGAAATTATAAAAGAAGGCACCAGAAGCTTCAGATTCCCACAGGACAGCCAGGCAGGACAAGGAGCCCCGGCGCGGGTCTGAGTTAGGCATTGGTCTGGTGGGAGACCACCTCCTGGGTAGAACGGCCCAGCTCCTGCTGTTGATACAGCGCATCTTATTTACAACCCAAAAAATTGCAAGCTGGAGGAGGGCTCGGTCTTAGTAAGAGAGAGACCTCAGAAGCATCCACAGCGCTTCCAGTGAGGAATGTGCTGGATGGGATCATCAGCTGATACCCCTGGAAAAAATGTCCCCGAGCGTCAGGTTTTATTGTTGCTAGAATTCTACAGCCAGAGGCCATGGCAGCAGCCCCAATACAGGTCCTAAGAGGCCTATTCACCATGAGTTTATCATTCATTCATTCATTTGTTCGTTCATCCAGGTTTAAATTTTTAGAGAAAGGCTTATCTTCAGTATCACCTTACAGTCTCAGAATTACAGGGTGAAAAGGGGAAATCAAGGTACAACTTGGAAGCATTTGAATACACTGGTTGGAAGATTACCATCTCAAGATGTTTAGACTGCTTGACCTCTGAACCTTAAAGGAACTTTATCCGATGTCACCCGCAATGGCTGAAGGAAGCCAAATCCTACCCGGGCATTAGACTGACAATGATAAATTGGAGAGCATGGTTTTCGGATTTCCATGATCTTGAATTTACATTTTACCACATTCTAATTTACATCAAGGGAATTTTTACTTTTAATTTTTGCCTGCAGATTTGGTGAAAGAGACTCTAAAATCGAATTCAAGGCAGCTGTACATTGACTCATGCGTCATTTTGTTTTATGCATTTGTTCTGATAAACTCGACTGAGCTATGTGCCTCAATATAATTTGAAATAGGAAACAGAGTAAGGAGAGAATTTGCATCCTCAGATAGAACCGGGCTTGGAGGTAATCTGAAGAGTATAAAATCTGACCCGTTTCAGCACCTTTTGGTGACAATCTAAACCGCACACTATGGACTGAGGTAGATAAATCAAAGGCGGTTGGGGCGTTAGCCGGACAGTCACGAAAGAATCTCCTCTGTGTGTGTGTGTGTTGTGGGGAGCAGCCCCTCATACTTGGGTTTATTTTAGGGAGTGCTGGGGAACGTGGAGAGAGAACTGCTTTTCGCTTTGCCTCTCATTTCTCTAAAAAACGTTCGCTGGCAAAGTAGTCCCGGCTGCTTATCCCGTCTCTTACTTGCTCCCAAAGGAGACTTGAGTTATCTGATTGTTGATGGCACCCATGGTCTCTGTTTCTCAACTGGATATAATTGATCCACTAAAGGAAGCAATGAGAGGCATGAATCCTGTTCTCTGGTACCAAAGATTCCTGCAGGCGGGCTGGCCCAAGGTCTGGACTTGGGATGGAGCAGCAAGGTCCTTTTATCAACAGATCCGAAGTCACGTTATCCAAATGGCTTCCTCAGTAAGAAAGCCGACATTTGCATCTCCATCTGAGTCTGATTTCTCACAGGGACCTTAACGTGAGAGGGGCAGAGAAGGGCGTTATTCACTGCTTCCCTGAACATCGACACTCTCCTCCGTGTATCCCGTGTTGTTGTCTCAGCTTGGAGTGACTGACGCCAGAACCCTCTCCCTTCATGTCATACAAATGCCTAACTTTTGACTGGACTTAACCTTAATTTGCACTTCACCATAAAATAAGGAATATGTGGTGGAAAGGCCCGAAAATTGAAGTGAGCCTCACCTGGGTTGGAATTCTGGATCCATCACGATGTTAACGTAGGCGCAACACGCCATCATCTCTGAGTTCGTTTTCTCTCTGGAAGGACTATCTTGAGTATTAAATTAGACATATACAAAAAGGACCTAGTGCTGTACGCGATACAATTGTTGTTCAACAATAGATTATCCCGTTAGTATTAGAAATAACACGTTGAACAGAAGCAAACTTTTGAGATAACAGGTCACAGTTTTTAGTGCCTTACAGTCAATCTATGTTCATTCTTTTTCATTTAGTCTTGTTCCCTAAAGAACGAGTAACTGGATTTAACTAAAGAAGTTTTGCTTCATTTGTTAAATTTAAAAAAGAAAAAAGATGCAATGTAAAAATCTTATAAAGAAACATCTCATAAGTGAAATTCATAGATTTCCTTAGTTGGGAACGTTCTAGTCTGTGTTCCGTTATTTCTGGTACAGGTTTAAGATCTCGTTGGGTGGCCCAGCTGTTCCCCGCCATGCATTACAAATGCCGGGCGCCACATACTTCTTAAATTCGAAAGCCATAGCTCTCCCCCTGTGATCCTGCTCAAGTTAGTTGAGGCAAAAGAAGAATGGAGCCAACCACCCATCTAGGCTTTGCTTCTTCCAGTTCACAAGCTTTCTGTGGCTTACGATGCGGTCGGTAACCGGGAGAGCTCCACATAACCAGCTCATTGCATCTGGGTTAAGTGTGTACAAAATTGTAAATATTGGCAACAGCCTCAGCTGAGAGGAGGCACCATGTTTATTCAAGAGTATGGCATGAGAGCAATCCAGCTTCTGGCACATGATTTATTTCTTAAGGCCAAAAGTCAAATGACCCACGTTAGAAGCTTTTTTATTAAAGCCTCAGGCATGTAGGGCTTCTTTGATTTTTAGAAGAAATCAACGAGAAATGTAGGTGAGTAAAGGGGGAGAGAGTAGAAAGGGTTAAAAAAACAACCTCTCGTAAACATGAAATCAATTTGAGATTTTTTTTTTAATCCTTGAAAGAGTAATATTACTGGACCGAACGATATTCTGTCTATAAAGAAAACACTATACCACTTCTCAAAGTATTTCTTAATATGCATCTAAAGTTTCATTGTTAAAGAGTCAAATTTTCCAAATCAGAGAGAAGTATTACTTCATGGTTCCCAAGTTTCCGATCACTTAACATATGAAACGTTGACGTTTAAGAGTCAAACGCTCCAAGTGAAAAGCATCTGTTTGATGTCGGTGAGGCCTCTGGCAAACTCCGTGTTAAAAGACTCTCTGTGCCGCTCTGAAAATGCATCACTTTATAAGAAATCTGTGGGCTCTGACACACTCAGGGATGAGGTCTGCTTCACAGACTTATGCAAGGGGACCTGTCTGCCACACCTGGCCCTCTGGGCGATGAGAGCGACAGATTTTGAAGTCTAAATGAACGCACAGCTTCAGGTTCAGGCGCTGACCTAGATACCTGTATTTTCTTTACATTGAGAACATACACTCTCAAAAGAGTTGACTCTCCTGGCCTTTCTCACTTTATACTTCTTTTCCATTTCTGGAAGAGAAGATACCAAGTTGTAAAAGATACAAGGAATTAAAGCTGCTGAACTATTAATTATGAAAGTGACTGAGTGCTTAATTATGGCATATGGATTTTGAGCCACTGTGGGGCTAGTCGATTTGCACAGAAAATGCATTCAATGTAAAATGTTGTGTTTTGTAGTTGCTTTGGGGCATGAAGACTGTAGTAAAAGCGGAATATCTTACTCAACATGGAAGAGTATTGTGATGATTAATTAGACACCTAAAAGTAACACACTTCTTTAAGAAAAATGTATTATTTCCCTACTATAGAACCTTTAGATACTGCAGATACGCACAAAGAAAATGAATCCCACCATCTGGAAATGACTACTTCTGTACACATTGATTTTTCTTATACCGCAAATTCACAAACTTACACAAGTATGTATGAGTGAGTCTGTTTAAGAAAAATAACATGTACCCCTTCACATATCATTCAAGATAGTAGTTTTGTCACATGAAACATCAGAAATGTCATTCAAAATCTCTCTCTCTCCCTCCCTCCTTTTCTCTCCCCCCCACTTTCTGGGATGTGTGTGTATACACGTATTCATTTTAAAGGTTGCATAATATTCTGTTCTATGGATATGGATAGGCGCCATCTTGGAATATAAGACAAGCCAGACCTGCCTCCCGCAGTTCTTTCAACAGTCAGAATCTAATAACTCACACCACTAAGCATGAGCCTCACTGTGCTAGAGGCTGGCGTGGCGAATTTTACTTCTGAATATTAAAGAAAAACATTGAAATGAAAATTTAAAAAGAAACCATCACCCAGACAGATAACTAGATGATCGGCAACGATTTACATATGTGCTCAGGCTGCTCATCTACCTTATCCCCTTTACCTCCCACCAAACGAGGTGTCTGGGTTTCTATGAGTGTCTACCTTTTTAAAAAACAAACTGCATCATTTCATAAACTGTATAAAAGTCGAACCAATGTACTGTAAAACTGAAACTAATAAAAAAAAAGAAAATAATATAACAAATGTCATGGTATCTATCACCCACAATGAATAAATGTTAATATTAAAAAAAAAAAAAAACTAAACTAAAAACCAAAAAACAAACTACACACTCTCATACACACACATGAGCGTGAGTAGGTGTAATATGTGGCTTATTTTCTCTGGCGTTTGGCCTTTAGAAAAGTGGAATCATCTTGTTTGTGGCCTTCTTTCAACAGGCAACATTATAAGTGTTTTAGGATTCATGCTGCATGTAATTCATTCCTGTGTAAGATATCATAGTTTTAAAATATCCTTTTTATCCACTCTGATGTTGACAAACATTTGAGTTGTTAGAGACGTGTGTGTATATGTGTGTGTGTTGGTGTGTCACTATTATAAATACCACTAACACGAATTCTTGTGCATATCTCCTGACAAATGCACAGAAATATCTAGGAGTGAAAATACTGGATTATAGCTTATGCTAATATCTGACTATATGATAAAATGTCAAATTATTTCCCAAAGTGGATTGTACCAATTTACGCTTCCACCCGAAATATACAAACATGCATGAAAGTCCAGTTGCTGCGTAGTCTGACGCACACTGGATATTTTCCGTGTTTTTTCATTTTCCCTGCCCTTGGAGAAGGTAATGGTGTGGCACTGTGCGTCAGTGAGTATCTCGCCCGGGACGAGGGCAGCTGAGCACGTGTTCGTAGGTTTATTAGACATTTGGATGTTTTCTTTCGTAAAGTGTTTGCTTGTATCTTTTACCCATTTTCCACTGTTTTTTGTTGTTGTTGTTGTTGTTGTTGTTATTTAATTGCAGGAATTTTAAAAACACATTCTAAGTTTGTTATTAAATAAATTGATGATGAATATTTTCTCCCATTCTCAGACCAACCGTTTCACTCTGCGTATAGTGTCTTTTGTTGAACAGAAACTAATTTGTCTCGTTCGTTTTTGCTTTTCATGTAGAGGTCACGTACATCTTTTATTCTGTTTATTCAGAGACGCGTGTTTTTTTGATGCTGTTGTAAATGTAGTTTTTTAAATTTAATGTTCTGTTTGTTTACTGCTCATGTATAGACATACGATTTGTTTTTATCAATCTGGGGTGCAGCAAAGTTCCTAAAGTGACTTATTAATTTAAATAATTTGGCTGTGAATCATCTGGATTTTCTTTGTTTAAAATCATTTCATCTCGAAATATTACAATTTTTTTCTTTCTCTCCAATTCTTATGCCTTTCATTTACTTTTCTGACCTTGTTGCACTAATTGGGATCTCTAGTCTGATGCTGAATGTAAGTTACAAGAATGTCAACCCTGTCTGTTTCCAGTGTCAAGGAGAAATCTTTCAATAAGTCACAATTAAATAAGATGTAGATATTTTGTAGATGCCCTTCAACAAATCAAGGACGTTACCTTCTATTTCTAGATTCTTAGACTGTTTATTACAAATGGATATTGAATTTTATTTTTCCGTACCTATAAAGATGATAAAAATGAAAAGAAGTATATGACTTTTTTCCTTCTCCCTTAATGTGATAAATTGCGTTGATCAGTTTTTAAATTTTAAACCCCATTTGGTCGTGATGTACTGTTCTTTTTAGGTATTGCTGGATTTGGTTTGCTAATATTTTGTTTAGAATTTTTCATCTATTTTTATAAGATAAATTCGCCTGTAATTTTCCTTTTTGTAATGTTCTTATCAGGTTTTTCTATCAAAGTTTAATTGCATCATAAAATGAGCTGGGAAGTGTTCTTTTTTTCCTATTCTCTAGAAGAGTTTTTATAATATTGGTTTTATTGCTTCCTTAAATGTTTGTGAGAATTCACAAGTGAAACCATCTGGGCTTAGAGTTTTCTTTGTGGGGAGGTCATTTAATAATTGATTCAATTCCTTAATAGGAAAAAGATTTTTTGATTTTCTCTTTATTCTTATGTTAGTGTTGGTAAGGTGCGTTTTTCAAGAAATGTGTACATTTTATTTAAAAATTAATAGACGATTTAAAATTATTTAAAATTTTCAAATTTATTGGCATATAATTATTTATAATGTTCTAGTATTTTATTTTAAATATCCGTACAAAATATAGCGATGGCCCCTTTTGCCAGAAGGCTCATTTGAGTTCTCTCGCTCTCTCGCGCGCGCGCTCTCTCTCTCTCTCTCTCTCTCTCTCTCTCTCGCTCTCTCTCAATAATCAGTCTTCTTAGTCTTGCTAATTTTCCTTTGGAAATACCCAACTTTTGGCTTTGTCAATCCTTCGGATCACGCGTTTATGTCTCATTAATTGTTGCTCTGACCTTTATTATTTCCTACCCTCTTCTTTGTTTGGGTTTAATTTGCTGAAATTCGTCTATTTCTTAAAAATAGATATTCAATTTTCGATGTAAGTCTTTCCTCTTTTCAGTATATGTATTTAAGGCTACGTGCTTCTGTCTATCACAGCTTTAGCTACATTCTACCAGTTGTCATATTTTAATTACCATTTAATTTAAATCGTTTTTCAATTTCCATTGTAGTTATTCTTGATCCATTAGTTAAGAAGAAGCATATTACTTATTTTCCAAACATTTGGAGATTTTCTGGCTATCTTTTTCATTGTTTTCTATTTTAATTCCATGGTGATTAGAAAATATACTGTATGATTTCAGCTTTTAAAACAGATCAAATCTTGACTCAAGGCCTGGCATCTTGCTGATTTTAGTAAACGTTCTGTGTGCACTAAATCAAATGTGTATTTTGTTTTTATTCTGGTTTATTAATTAGATCAAGTTTCTTAGTTGTCCTTTTTAGATGCTCTATAGCTACTGATTTTTTTTTTTTTTTTTGGTTTGGTTTGCTTATTCTATTTCATCTGTTTCTATTTTCTATTTATTTGGTCTTGTCTCTTAGAATACCTGATATTTTATAAGAAAACTTGAGAAATAATTTGGTGCTTCAGATGATCTTATCTTTCTTCAAAGGGTTAACTTTATTTTACCAGGTACTTAGCCTAGGTAAAGATTACCATAGTCCAATCTTATATTAAGCACATTTAATTAGTTGGCAGTCTTTGTGAGACTTTATCTATATAAACTTGATTCCTAACACTAGTATGGATCCCTTAAAGGGTCTAAGTGAAAATTTTATGTTTTATGGCCTAGAGCCAGGAGGGTTAGGGGGAAGCAGGGAGTGATTGCAAACACATATGGGGTTTTGCGCGGGGTGATGAAAATGTTCTGAAATTAATTATTGTGACGGTTGCATAATTCTGTGAATATATTGAAATTCGCTGAGTACTTTAAAGGGATAAATTGTATGGTGCATGAATTACATCTCGATAAAACTGTTACATAAAATTTTTAAAAAGTCACCTGCAAGAGAATGTAGAGGACCTATCTAAAATACCGCGAGATAGAATAGAGTAAAAATAGCACCTGTAGAAAAATTATAACCCCCCAAAATAATATCTAGTGAAGATATAAGTTCATTCTCCTTTCAGAACAAGAGAGAGTTGAGCCTGTGCAAAGGCCAGAGAGTAGACACGTTGCTGGTACGTCGCCAGCTGCTATAACACCTCAATCCCAAAACACCGTGGTGTCTCACGTACAGCAGAAGATTCTTTATCGTTCATGTAAAAATCAGAAGTGGATATACTTGGTCAATATGAGTATGTACGTATCAGGGAGGAATGCTTTTCTCAATGCAGTGATTCAGGGACAAAAGTTCCTTTTATCATTTGTTTATACTCTCCCTTACAACCTCATTTCAATCATCCATATCCAGCCACTTTAGAGGAAAAGGATCAGAAACCTGCCTTTTAAGAGTATTGGCCCCTAGGTAATAAACATCACTTCTAGTTGCATGTCATTGGTGGGAACTATTCATACGGCCATGGCGATACGGAGAGCTGAGAAATGCAGTTATTTCATGAATAGCCACTTTCCAGTGACAATTCTATTACACTGTTGAAGGAACATAAAATTTGGTGGACTATTCGATATCACCTATTTGACATATCTAACAAAAATTTTCAAACTAATAGTTATATGCTAATCAAATAATGAGCGAACCAGAAAAAAGATGTTAAGATGGAGATAATAGAGAAAAGAAATAAAAGAGAGTAATGGAATTTGATGCATTTAAATGGATGAAGAATGTAGTGCATCTTCTTAAAAGGGACTTTGGAGAAGGGACTTACTATAAGAAAATTATGATAGAACTTTAGAACTAAAATACTTATATTAGAAAACCTTAGGCGGTTGGTTAATTATTATGTAAAGGTAATTTGAATTCGTTTGGAGAGGAGAGGGGAGAACCAAACATACTCTAAAACTTTTATCTTTTTGGAATACAAGATGTTAAGGGAAAAGTAGTTTTGGGGGGATATCAGTGTATTTTGCTGAAGACAATAATTGGTTTTATTCTTTCACATATTCCAGAAGGAGTGTATGATTATTAAACTAGAGACTGAAATGTTAATGGTATTAGAAAGAAGCTCTATTACTCATTTGCTCATAACAGCAGAAATTTTTTTAAAAGAAAGAAAAAGAGGAAATGAATTAAAACAAATGATAAAGTTAAAATATTAATTATCGCAGTAAGTATAGTCAATTTGAATCCTCCCATTAGAAGTCAGAGACAGATAGGTATTAAGAACAGCCCCAAATGTATGCATTAAATGGAATATACTTAAAATAAAGTGAGAGAACATTTCATATTAAAGAAAGGGCCAAAGAGATTCCAGGCAAATGCAAAGAAAATCAAAGAATGGAACTATGAGTGTTATACAATGGTTAAAAAGATTAATCAAGATAAACAAGGACATAATAAAGTGCACAATAACATTCACTATCTATATGCACCAAGCAATACAACAGCTAAATAACTAAAGAAAAATGATTTGAATTACTTGGAAAACTTGATTGGAAAATAAAATAGAAATTTCTAACACTGGAAAGACTTAGTAGGCTCCAAACAGTACTGGCATAGAGGAGTTGAATAATATAATAGACAACTTCATTTAATACATGTATGTACATAGAGAGAAAAAGCTTTGTATTCTCAAATGGAGACAGCATTTCTTTGAATATCCACAGAACATTTGTAGAAATAATTCATGTTCTTGACCACAAAGAAAACTTTAATTTTAACTTTTAATTTTAACTTATTAAAAAAATAGATTCTATGCATCATCTTATTTGATCATAATCATTTAATAGATAATTAAAAGGTAATTTTTTTTCTTTAAATTACTTAAGAGTCAAAGTACTTTCTTTGGCATAATAAATGTGTGGGAATTAAGACACACGATTTTCAAGATCCATGGATAACAAAGAAAACATCAAAAAGGACTATAAAACGATATATAAATCAATGGGAAATAGAATACTTTATAACAGAATCCATGGGGCTCAGTAATAACTGTATTCAGAGGAAAAGGAGTAGCTTTAAATGCCTTCATTATTAGAGAAAAAAGATAAAAAATAAAGAAACTAGCTATTATCAAACCCTACATTAACGCAGTAAGTAGGGAAGACTCAGAAGAATTTAATTACATTTGTACATAGTTATTGAAATAACCTGAATGAGCCTGTACACCAGTCAGGGGTCTAGCTTTACAACCTAAGTCCCACACGGTCCTGTTTGTGATTTGACACCACCTGGTGATGACTGTCTGCTTGTATATCGCTGAAGAAAATGGGGAGTCCTGTTGCTAACTGGAACTCCAGGGCGGGAATAACAATTCAAGGGCTATTATAGTTAGTTGGTTTCATTTCCTGAAGCTGATTCAGGGAGAATGTGCTAGGAAATTACTGGTATATGATACTAGCTACTAACTCAGGGAGAAAAAGGGGCGGGGTGGAAAACGGTGGTGGAACAATTTCCGAAATTCATGGTAGAATAAACTTGAAACTGTTAATAGTCTTTCAAAGTTATAAGGACGCTAATTTAATCAATCAGACTTAGTTTAGTCGTATTCATTAGTTTTCACATATTCCAGTTTCTAAGTGAAAATAATCATTTGTACATAATAGCTTCTTTTTCCGTTGAGCTGTCTCCCACATTTTTCTTTTCTTTTAATCACTGTTCTACTTATCTCCAGAGCCAGGATCTTTCAAGAGCCAGCCTATATCCAGGTCTACACCACACATTATCGACGAAAAGATCAGCACTGTTTTAACAGTTGAATATTTATTATTGGCAATGAGGTCAGAAAAAGAAAAAGAAATTGGATTTTCAGACAGCTAGTCGGGTGGACAGAGGACGATTTTACTACATCATTTTTTTTCTAGGCACATCTGACAGAGTTCCTGGTCAGTTGAAAATACATTTTTCTTGTAAAGTCCTTTACAAACAGCTAGAAAAAAGCTTATGATTAGTCTTTCATATGTCACTTAGATTTGCACTGCAAAGGCAAACGTGAAATATATTTTCCAATTTAGGATTCATCCTCACCTGATAGGTCTATATCTCTGGCTCCAAGCCGAGCCCATTGAATTCGAGTCTGTCTCCATTGCGACGTGTGGATACGAATGTTTCATTGGCTTAGGGCATGGACAGACTGGAGACCGGTGGGTGGGGTTCTGAACTAACCTGGGCCGTTAGATGTTCTTTTCTCCTGTTCGGTTTTTAAAAGGTCAGTCTGTGAACCACTTCAGTGCCCCTCTCTGTTTTCCTCTTCATTTTACGATGCCTGCGTGAGCTTCAGGAGGGAGCACATTTATCGTGCATGACACTCACTTCAGATTCTACTAGAGCAAGTGATTACTACAACTCAGAGGGAAAAAAAAACTGGAAAATATGTCCCCGATGTAAAACTGGTCACAGGGCCAAAACGGAAGCGCCGATTATGATTTCAGCGTCTTACACACGTGACTCTGCCAGCGACCTTTTCAACGATATATAGTTTATTGTTGGTTTGGGTGGACGTATTAAAAAATATTTATTCTCAAGCGGCCTGTGGTCTTCGTATTAAAAGTGAATAGTGACAGTTTCAGTTCACTTTTGCTAATTTTACTTGTTTGATTCTTAAATGAAGAGTGTTAATGGCGACGAAGTAGGCAAACTGGGGTATATATAGCACTTTTCTGTAATTTTCTAGCTTAATGTCCCTTTCCTTGATCACACGGATTAAAAGCGGCGAGCCAATCACTCAAGCGATAAAGGCTATTACAATCTTCTTATGCTGAAGTCAGGGATCCTGGTCTCATAAAATCCTTGAAATAAAGAACATAATGCCTGCTCCTACATCAAGAAGTTTTTGAAGAGATGAATCATGTTAAGTTATGATACAATAGATATCCAATAGTCCTATTATATAATGACAACAACAAAAAAAATTGCAATTCAGTGCCTGATTGTTGAATCAATTGCATGCGCAAGTATCAGATGAAATTTAAAAGACCTGGAAGATCAATCGGTCTGTGAAAACGGTCCCTGTTATTGGCTATGTCATCGAAGCATCAAAGTGAATTTACGGATGAATTACTTAATGCTGAAAAATACCACCCCAATTATTCTTTGAAAATAAACTTCAAAGTTTCAGGAAAACTAGTTTTTGTATGATGGTCACCTCTGAGCACTGCTAAATCCTGACGTTTCTTCTTAAACCAGTGCATGAATTCTCTCTTTGTGTTTCCTGAACTCCAACAGGACATCTGGAGAGACATAACCAGCGTCAGGACACGGGGTCATTTCTAACATAACATGCTCGTTGATACCTGGACAACGTACCACTTACTTATGCGTATCAAAATGTACCTATCACATAAATTTAGGACACTTTCCAAAGAGCTAATAACACGGAACTTCTGGCCAAAGTCAACAACAACAACAAAATAACCTGCCAGCCTCAGCCAACTCTTATCTACTTCAAGTTCAGAGATTAAATAGTTCAAGCCTGGATGAAGCCCCAGTAAACTCAGGCTGTGCCAAACCAAGAAAGCTGACATGTGGACAGGATATGCCTCTGCTTATTTGTTAAACGTGACTGCCTAGGGCAGAACTGGGAAATTGTTATCCCTTAAATGCCTCTTGTGTTTCAGACCTGTGCTACCTCCTTGTGCCATTTATAAACTATCCCTTTGAGGGCCTCTGACCCATTCTTTCATTCAATCGTTGATTCACTAAATATCTGTTCCAACAGATGAAGAGGCAGGCTTCTAGAGAATAAGCTCCAGAAAGTAGTTTGCCTAAGATCACTCAGTTGGTTAACAAAGTAAAGAGAAGAGATTTAAAGCTAGATGGATATGACTTCAAAGTCATGTTCTTCCCGCCATGTAGGGGCTTGCAAGCAGGGGCTCCATCAGAATCATCTGGGGCCCCCACATATATTTCTGGACCTGATTCTAAATCATTTCAACGGTATTTTCCATGGTAGAGTCCCGGAACGTATTTTAACAAGGGTTTCATGTCATTTTCATGGGTAGTCGGGTTTAGGGACACCTAAAATACAATACACTTGTCTCCTATCTCCTAATACAGTAACTGGTCCAACACACTCAATAAATCATAATTCATTTGGCAAGTATTTACCGAGCACCTACTATGCCCCTGGCATTGTTACAGGCTTGACCGTGAACAAAAATGAAGCTCGCATTCTGGTGTGGGGGGGCGGATGTGGGTCCCATGGGACAGACAAAAGCATGACACATAAGCAGGTTATGCATTAGATTAGGAGACGTTAAGAAGAATAATAGAGAAGCG
The DNA here is from genome assembly GCF_000151845.1 of Pteropus vampyrus. Classification (NCBI taxonomy): domain Eukaryota; kingdom Metazoa; phylum Chordata; class Mammalia; order Chiroptera; family Pteropodidae; genus Pteropus; species Pteropus vampyrus. The sequence goes on from NW_011888902.1 coordinate 2,611,264, forward strand.
GAGGGGAATACATGGGGGCAGCCTTTAGAGAGGGCGAGGGTCGCGCCGCGTGCGTGTCTGGGAAGAACAGCCAGGTGGCTGGAACGGCCAGCACAAAGGCCCTAAAGCAAGTACGTGCCTGGCCTGTCTACAAAATGCCAAGAAAGCCAGGGTGAGTGGAGGAAGGGAGGGAGCTAGAGAGAGGCGTGAAAGCTGAAGTCAGAAAGGTAAGAAAGGGAAGGACCAGGTGAGCTCCCGTTGGGTCTCTAAGGCTGTTGTAAGTACCTTTATTTTTACTCTGAATGAAATGGGAAATGATTGACAGATTTTGAGCGAAAGCCGATAAATATAACACAAAGAATTCCACTTTCAAACACCAGATTTTCTAGTCCAGACTCCCACGTAAAGGCAGGTATTTTTCTACGTTATTCCAGGAAAACTGTTAAAATTTCTCATAAAAGCAGGCTTCATTATTCTTTAGTCGCCCATCCACTTTATTCGACTGTTCATTAACCAAACATTTATTAAATCCACAGCCTACCCCGTGTTAGGTGCTATGACTTGGCCCCCAAAGTGCTCGTGGGCCCCAGTAGCAGGGTCTGTGGCCCAGGTTGCCTGTGAAGTAATTGTTTATTCCCAGCCTAATTACTTCCATTGTAATTAAATCCTCTTTCCTTTGGCTGATTGTCAATAGGTGACGTAGTCGAACTGCTCACCAGCTCCGTGCCTGTGACAAGCCATGGCTGGCAGTCTCTTCCAAAGTTTTATTGGAGGGAAAAGCATGTACATGGTTTATTTAAATAGAAGGACTGGAAATTATTGGCAGAGAAGAAAGAATATCAGAAATTGGAGGGCTAAGAAATTTCTCTTGTCTCCCGGGATTGAAGGTAGGGAGAAGGAGAAGGCGCCGCTTCGAGCATTTGGGGAGCTGGGGAGACGCATGACTCAAACTAGCTGCCTTTATTTATGTAGTATATATTTTGAACTTATTTTTTTGCTATTGAATATGACAGTGCTTTAGAGGTATAGCAAATGGGGAATGAAGACATACCAAAGGGAAAAGTCTTAACACAGTGACTGATTCTTTTCAAATGATTCAGCTTGAAGATTTCACAGGTAGTACAAATAGTGTGATAATGCACAACGGAACAGAATAATAGTCGCCTCAGTTTTCTTCCTCAGAAGGGATAGAGACAAAACATCTGATTAATTAATACCTTAACTATGCTCTAATACAATGACATTTTAGTGACCACATTTAAAAGATTTGTCTCTGTGCTTTATCTCCAGATCCTTCCATCTCTGCTAACTTTCTGGCATGATTTTGTTTTATAAATACGTCAGCTTAAGGGATGATTGGAGCACATCCTACCTCCCTTATTCAATATTTTATTCCTAAAGACTTTGGCAGATACACTGAATTTTTACTTTTTATACGACCTCTTGATTATAAATATATCATAAATCATAATTATAAACATATCATATTATGAAGAAGCAAAAAATCTGATATAGAAGGCATCCTTCTCTAAATATGTTTCTGCCATTTTATTTTCAAGAATAAAGAAAAACAGCAATGCGATTGCTAAGAGTCTTCGAGGTGCTAAACTATTACCTCCCTAAAGTGACAAAAGTATACATGATTTTTAAAAAATTATTTAGATGAATATATAAATTCTTGGTTGAGGGTTCAAGCTCGACTGAGTGTAAATCTTAATCTTAGATACTGCCGATGGGAAATGGAACATAAAGGCAAAATTCACATCCCACCGAAGTCGCTAACAGTCCAGATGGAAGATCAGCTGCATAAAATCAGAGCGTACACCTCCCTCAGCCAGAGATACTTAGCAGCCCCACAGCAGGGGGAAACTAGAGAGCAAAGCTCATCCTGTCTGTGTATACTCGATGCTGCTGTTTCTTCACTTATGAGGCACTTTTAAATGCCATTTCATAAAGATTCTGTTGCCTTAAAAAACAAACACACACACACACACACACAAAAAAACAGTTATACCTAGAGGAATTTTCTCTTGAGAGCTTAACTGTGCTAATCCACACAGCACAAATGGAGACGAATGTGTGTTCACTGATTCATGCTTGTTAAAGTGTTTCTCTTCTGAACACAGTTTTTCTTAAGCATTTTTAATACCCCTAAGTAGGAGGCCAGCGCCATGAGATTAAAAGATTACAGTCTTTTTCTTTTCGACTATCTGGCTGTGCATTAAAAAGCATTTGGAAAGTTGATTAAAGGACCATACAGGTAATTTAGGGATTTGGAATTGATTAGCTAATGTGCATATTTAACATTTTATAAACTGAAATGCTAGTCTCTTTCTTCCCTTACTAGATCCACGTGAAGATCATACTGGCCTGATATCTGATCATTCTCCTCAGCACAGTGATAGGTGGCCACCTGCCAAAAACTGATGCTTAGTAAAGTGCCACAGGTAAACCAAAGGTATACCTTTAATATCTCTGAGAAAAAGCCTGATTGTAGTGTCAGGAATGAGGTAGATCGTCAGGTATAAAGGAAAAAAAGATCAGCAAATTCTCTCTCCCTAAAGCAACTGTACAACTGAACAGATTTGGCAAAAACGATCCTTCTGGTCATCTGCAATTCTATTAAAGCCATTGTGAAAAACAGAGCTTCATTCATGAGATAGCCAACGAGGGCCTGATAAGCACTGCGCATGTCTGGATGTCTGGAAACGTGAGAACTCTTAAAGTGGCGACCTGAGAGAGATCCTCTCAGAAATACAATGGAAGGTGGTAAAAGCTGGGGCAGACTTGAAAACTGCCCGCACCCAATGCAGATCCACTCACAGCGTGGAAGCCTTATAGACTTGAAGTATTTAAACAGCTTGTGACCAGTCATTGGCTGATAACTAACCTGTGCAGACACAGGGGTTACCTCTAGGAAGCCTAGCTAAAAAAATAAAATAAAATAAAATAAAAATAAAAATAAGATTTCTTTTAAAAATTCTGAGCAGAAACAGTAGCCACACACTATGAGTGATAGGTTTGACCAGTTAAATCTAGGCTGGTTAATTTTTTTTTTTAATAAAATAAGGAAAAGAGGAAGTAAACAAAAAATCCAGCAAGAAAAAAAACCCTCGGAAGAAATAAAAAGAGATTAGAACCAGAGTTATAATATATTATCTAAAATTTTCTGTAAAAAATTATAAGACATGCAAAAAAGGCTGAATAGTATGACCCATGCTCAAGGAAGAAAAGAAACAGTCAATGAAAATATGCTCTGATAGGCAAACAGACTTCAAAGCAGCTATTGTTAACACGTCCAAAGAACATATGAGAGAACCCACAGAGAACATTGATAAAGAAATCAAATCTATTAAAAAGTACCAAATGGAAATTCTAGAGTTGAAAAACACAGTAACCAAAATGAAATATTCACTAAGTGGAGTCAATAGCCAGTTTGAGATGAATGAAGAAAAAATTAGTGAAGTTGAGGATGACTCATTGGTACTTATTCGAGCTGAAGAACAGAGAGAGAAAAATTGAAGAAAAGTTGAACAAAGCCTCAGATACCCAGGGGCCACCAGCAAGCATATCAATCTATGTGGGAAAGGAGAGAAATAAAGGGACAGAACAAATATTTCAAGAAATAATGGCTGAAAACATCCCAAACTTTATGAAAAGTATTTATCTATAGATATATGAAGATCGATGTATCCAAAATAAGATAAACATAAAGAGATCTTCACCTGGACAGAAGAGTCAAAATGTTGAAAACCAAAGAGAAAGAGAACATCTGGAAAGCATCAAGAGAAAAACAAGTGTCAAGGAGCTTAGATCCCTAACAGATACGTCATTGATCAAGGAGGCTGGGATGGACCTCAACCCATGAACCTGTTTACCCAGGTTCCTAGACCTCACACAAAGTAGAGGGGAAGACTTGGAGTCCTATTTTTCATCCCGATGCTTTGATGTCTCTTCATGTAAAGCTTCTATCTACATCCTTAAATATTTTTGAAAAATAGATTAATGAAAGAGGATCTATAAATGAGAAAGGCTAATATCCAACTTGACCTTGATCAAGTAATCTCATCCCTAACAGCAGTAGTGATTATTTTGGCAATGTTCTAAAGCATAAACAATCTAAGAGCTTCGATCGAATCCTAGGGAGAATGCCTTTGCATCCCTTTCTCCCAGGAATGACACGTGCAGACAAAAATCGATTCTGGATGGTCTGAACATCAGGTGAGAACAGTATGGCCATGCCTTTTTTTCATATTGCTAGAGTTCAGTGACCCTAGCAATTGAAACCCATCCATATGGGTGGATGGATTACGAGAGCAAAGAGTACAGCTGGTTTCAAATAAAAAGAGAACTTTGTAATTCATAGAATGCTCAAGGTCAAGTCTGTACCTCCTTATTCAACATTAACAAGCAAACAAACAAACAACGAAGTTCTCTGATTTTTTAATACCATGTATTCAGATTTTAGTATATTTCTTTTGCTCTCCACATGAGCTCACTTTCTGGATAATTGGAAAGTTAAATAATTGCCTAGAGAAGGTAAACATTTATTAAAGTCCTTAAGAGGAGGTTTAACTTATTCGCTACAACTGCAATAAAATAGTAGTTTGTATCAACATAAAATCCTTCTTGTATCTCTCGCATGACGTCATGTGGAACTGCCAACACACACATTCTGATGTAAAACATTTTCAATACACTTCATTCATAATCAGAACCCACGTCGTGATATCATTTTCCCCCTAAACGCTGAATAAATAAATATAAATGTGTCGACTTTGATTTATTTGTGTTTTTCTTAGGCACTTGATGACGACAGCTTAGGAAGCTTCAATTTACTGGCGTGATAGAATTAAATAACTCATGACTGAGGAGGGGGAGGCTTTTTCAGTTCTCCACTAACGAGCTGAAGTCTTTCAGTATTTATGCTCTTACTTTGGGTTCATAATATGCCACTGCACATGGGCGTCTCAAAGAATCCGTCCCTTTGGTCTTTCTTCTCAAACAGCATTGCTTCTCTCAGCCAGAGCTATGTCTGAACCCCTTTTTCTATGTCTCCTACGGTGCTTTCTGAATGTGTTTTCTAAGTATCGGTGATGGACTCGATGAAAAGGGATGGGGAAGAACTCGGGTGTAGAATTGGAGCCAGATCTTGAAAATGGAAGGATTGTGAATGAAAATGTAATGAAGCAGGATGGTGGAGTCGATGATTTCGGACACTGAAAACAGCACACCTCGATGCGTAAAAGAGGGAAAGCACACAGCTTAGTAGGGGACCAGCAGGCTGGCGAGTTCATCGGGGGGCAAGAGTGGGGTACAGGAGGAGACCCAGAAACTCTAACATAGGAAACTGTGGCTTCCTCATTTACCTGAGGAACATTCGAAGCATGAAAAATTTAGCTCCGTATTTTTTAGGATCTAAGTGAATTAATTGGCACGTTTCAGGAGGTGGGTTCTACTTCCTGTGTCGAGTTTGAAGGATTCACCGTCTTCCAGAGCAGGCAGAGGGACAGATTTTCCTGACGTCATCATGTGAGATAATCCGTAATGACTAAAAGTTCACATGCCCTCTGCCTATATCCGGCTCTAAAAAAATGGTTTTAATATTAACTGTTATCATGAACTTCATAAGCTATTCTTCAAAATAGTGTAACTGTTTGGAAAGGTAAGTTTCCTTTCTTCGGCGTTATCCATTCGATGTTATTTTTCCTAAATCATTCCTGTTGCCCCATAAATCTAAAGGAAAATATTAGGATATTCAAAGACGGTTTTCAGTGTCTGTTCTCTGTCCTCTCCTCCCCTTCGCTGCCTCTTCACGTCTTTATTTTGGGAAGTTTCTTAGGAAGAGAAATGCGAGACTTTGCTAACTGCTCTTACCCCGCAGCCAACTCTCCTTCATGTCACATGTCCTGGCACCACTCTCTGCCACTCCTCTCTGCTCACCTGTGTGCTGCCTGTAGTCATTCTTCAAATGTAGTCATTCTTCAAATGCTTCGGAGACACCCCTCCAAAGAATGGGGTCTCCCCACTGATGTCCCAAGTCCCTCAAGGGTAAGGACTGTGTCCTCCACCTCTTATGCATATCCAGTGTCATCTCACGTGGTTTAGAAATGATTATAAACTAAATGCACAAGAAAGAGAAAAGCGTTCGTAAATGTTTATTTATTCAGAAACTTGGGCTATATCATATTAACTCTAATCTCTGTCTCCTTAGATTTTAAGGAGATTTTTCATTATCAAGCGAGAGAAGTAAAGTCAATTTCAGAGGACATTTTCTTCTAAAAGCAAATTATAAATCTATCATAAATCTTAAGGATATTTCCATAGAGTAGGTCAAGAATATAATTTCTCGAACAATAAATAAATCAAATGTTGATTTAGAGAAGAATATACTATCTACTAAGTTGAGTTATAGGTAAATAAAACTGTCTGTTTCTTTTCGTTATTAACCATAATAAATATTAAAATAGTGATATAAAATTAAATATAACATATAAATATACATAAATATGTAAATTGAATGTAAATTAAAATATTTAAAATAGTTAACTCATCTTAAGGCTCAGAATTCCATACTCTAGCTGTACTCTTTGCCCCCAAGACGCTAATCCAACTCAAACAGAATTTTGTGCCCTTGAATTTTATCTTTCTGCTGCTAATTTTTGCTACTTTTTAAAGGGAAAATTGAAGTGTTTTCTTCCAGAGAATTGTAGCAAACAAAAGTAAAGATATTGTCTGTGGTCTGTCATCTTCACTGGTAGAAAAGGGTAATCCTTACGTAATTTTTTGAAACATTTGTGATATGGACTATATAAAATAAAATTATGTTTACTGTAGCCCCCACTTTGGAGCCGGGCAATTTCCTACCCAATTTGCCTCTCGCTCAGTCAATTCATTTTTCAGCCAGGCCCACTTGAAGTCACAAAACCTTAATTGAACTTGCCATTGTGTCTTGGACTATTTTGTGACAATTTTCTGTGACAGGGAAAAAGAGTTGCTAATTCATTGCTTCAGGAAATGAAGGCCTAATAGCCTCACATCTGGTGAATTATGGCCTTCCTGCTCCTTGAGGCAACAGCAGTACACACAGCATTATTTGGAATTAAGAAAAAGCAGCGAAGGAAATCAATTTTTACATTTGCAGTGGCCTCTAAAAAAAAAAATAACGCTGTACAAGCCAAGAACATTTTCTTTATAAAAGCATCCATTGTCTAAGACATAAAATTGAGTCAGCCAGAGGATAAATTAAGCAAAAACCCTCCCCGTATCTAGATGGAAACTCTGACAGGTCACCGTGGACTTGGATCACGTGGTACCGATTCTCGCCCCCGGCGGTGGGACCATGTGTACATTTACCATATTTACGAAAATGCAATGATAACAATCTTCAGAGTCTCTGGGGAAAATGACAACTAATAACTGATTTTGCTTGGAGTGAGGGTCACGTTGTATGCTGGACGGGAAATTCAGTTCAGTCTCGCTTTTAGGTAACGCCTGGACAGGTTCATATCCCAAAGAAGTAAAGATGGGGAGGATGGGGGGCAGTCCCCCACAGGTCACTCACACACAGGACATGGCGGCCTTCGCAATGAAGAATTACAGGAGTACACACGTAGAAACCGAGATGGCTCACCACAGTGGCTGTCCTGATAATGGACATCCGTGGTGCACGTAAGAGGTCTGGTGACAGTAAACCTAACATCTGAGACGAGCACTCAGAACAGGGAGAGCATAGCACAGCGTAGACCTCGCTCCCGCCTAATCCTCTGAAATCCCCAATTGGAACAATTAGTTTCACAAGGGGTCATGCTCCCTCGCGCTGGTATTTCTATGGAGAGCTTTATGAGGTGGACACATGTCCGTTCTGATGCGTTTCGACAGCTCCTTTCACCTAGAGCGGAAACTTCTCCTTGATGTTGGTCACTTTTGATGTAGTAAATGGAGCGTAGCTGCAGTGGCCCCTTGATCGCAGATCACAGGAAACAGCAGGTGTTAAGAGAGGGAGAGAGGAAGGGGGAACGAGGCCGTGGATTCGGAAACCATCCTGCTTGTCTACACCCGGGCCTCGCTCCACGCAGCTGGCACGAACAGAAAGTGGGGTTAGAAGCACAGCGGGTTCGGGTCGGGATGTCACACCAGGGTTGGCAATTCCAGTCAGAACTAAGAGATTTGGGGGAAGCACCGCACGGTAGGCTCAGAAGCTGGAAAACGAGAAAGATCAGAGCCTGCACACCTGCCATGTCTGATGTCATTCTTCAGGTGGCTTGACTGTCACTTACTAAATGACTCATGTTCAGATGACTGCACACCTGAAGGCATTAACAAATTGGCTTAAATCATCGATCTATTTTATTTAACCTTAGCTCTTAAAACCAGAAAATTATGATTGTGATTTTAAAAAATATCCTAGAAAAGCTTTGAAAGTTAATTCAATTCGTTGGCCTATACCCAGGAACAAATTTGGGGACTTCAGATAAGTTAGACTTTTCCAGTTCCACTGTTTTCAAGGAGATAAATAATTTTTTAAAAATGTTGGAGATGTGGGAATGCAAGATGTAAAATATGTAGCGTGAAATATCGTCTCTAAAAGTTCAAATACGTGATAATAATTTTTCCAATTGTTTTTACATTGATTATCTCAGCTTATCTTTCGGATGACCTTACAAGCTGGCAAATGCCAGCATCCCCCTGTTTCTCGTAAGGAAATAGAGGCCTGGACTGTGTGAGTCACTTTGCCGAAGCTCCTAATGACATCAGAGCTAGAACGTGACCTAACCCTTGGCTCTGTTTCATAAACCACATTGCTGCAAGGTCTCTCCCCTTCGTAGGGGACCCAGGCCTCTTTCTGTGTGACGGTCTCCTAAGGTGCCCTGTCATCGTAAGTGGTAGGAAGAGAAAGAGAGAGAGAGAGAGAGAGAGAGAGAGCTGACTATGTGGCAGGCCTGTTCAGAGCACCTGAGTATACGATAATCTATTTAATCATCACAGCTCATAATGTACGTCCATCGTTTGGGGGCATTTTGCAGATGAGACAATGATGCTCAGAGAGGATATGGAACTGGCCAAGTCCATGCGACTCATAAGCGTCAGGGCTGGGTCTGAACCCAGGGACTTTTGTACCCAAGTCAGCGCGCTTACTCACCGTGCTTTATTCCCTCTCTAAACTTAATAAAATTCCTTTTTATCCCCCTTGCTGTGGAGCACAATCTTCACCACATAAAAAGCACTTGATTAGTGACTTCTGGACTGGGAAAGTACTTGATACCTGCCATTTTGTGTACTTGCCTCTGAGCCTTGCTTGGCTGGGTGTTCCAGCCTCTGCGCTATTGATCTGGGGGCCAGGTGAGTCTACGTTGTGGGGACTGTTCTGTGCACTGGAGGATGTGTTAGAAGCATTGCTGGCCTCTACCCACTGAAGGCCAGTAGTACCCCTTCAGTTGCAAGCATCAAAAGTGTCTCCAGACGTGGCCAAATATCCACCGAGATGGTGGGGGGCGGTCCTGACCTAGGACGTGCAAAGGAGGTTTGGTCTTGAAGGGGGTCTGGCTGGCAGCACCTTCCCAGGAATCCCGTGTTGAGAATGCTCTCACGTGACCGCCTTTTCTCAGTACAGCCTGGGAAAGGAACGAAGGAGGGGACCGTGCATCTTTGCCTCTGCTCCTGGCAGCTGGGAGATGGTGCTCGTTGGAACGACATCTTCGAATCTGGGCAGTATTCTAGCCGTGGCAGAGAGAGGATGGTAGCCAGGTAGCTGAGTAGCTGGGTGGCTGGGGGATTCCTGGCAGAGAGAGGGTTGCGTAGTAGTACCGATGCTCCCGTATGGCTCTCTGCTGGTGTATTTTGCATATTCTCAAAAAAAGAAAAGAAAGAAATGTGAAGTAAGGGATCCGAGACGCAGATGAACTGAGAGGTAGACAGTTTCTCCCAGGCAGGAGCCAACTTCCTGGTGATGTGGCTTTGACATATAGCCGTAAGGGATGCTGGATGGAGAAAGTCCAGACTTTCTTATCTTTCAGCATGGACGACATTTTCTGAGTCATCTGACACAGGCAGTATAGGACTTTCCTGATGGATAAGGAAACCCAATGTACTCATTTATTATAACAATGAGGTCATCGGAAGACCCATAAAACTGGAGTTTGCTATCCAAGTTCAAATCTCGTTTGTTATTCAGATAATGGTTCCAAACTTATTTAACAAGCCATTTTTAACAAGTTGAACTTCTTTATAGGATGTTTGTTTAATTGTAGCATAGCCACCCTATCATAAACAGCGTTCTCAACTGAGTAGAGAAAACCAAAGTCAAGAGGCTTATTCAGAGGGAGATTTATACTTTTTTCAACTGAAGAGTTTCTAAGTCAGATTTTTCATCAGAGATGTAAAAAATGATTACAAAGTCTCTTTACAGATTTCTTAAGACCATATCAGAAGGAGAGAGAGAGAGACAGACAGAGAGAGAGAGAGAGAAATTGGAAATTACAGATAGGCTTGCATCTTTAAGAGAGCTCAAAGTATTTAAAAATCTCATTATAAATATACCAAACATCTTAATTTCTTTCCCTGAGGTGAGGTGGCAGAATAGAATGAACCCTATAGAGACAGATTATTTCCAAGGGAAGTCACCAACGGTGTTTAAAATTTTGTAAACGAATGTCACTTTTATCCCTGCCTGCAACATGGAGTACATGGGCTTTAGGGAGCTTCAGACTGTTGTCCAAATCCTTCTGGACCTTCCCCAAGCCTCTTCACGTCCCCGAACCTCGTTTCCACGTGTAAACATGTAGATAACACCTGTTACATAATGCTTTTGGTGCTTAAAAAGGACATTTTTAAAACTGATTAAATACGTGAACTGGTCACTCAATAAATAGAAGCTATTATCGTCATATTATCATCTCTGATATCTTTATGACAGTTCATTAGTTCATTTAGACAAGTGGATATCTGCTTTTCCAAGATTTGAAGCAGCATTTTATTTTTCCTGTCAAACTACAACTTTGCCTATTTTCCTGAGATGTATACAGATGGAGGAGGGAGGATGAAGGGAAGATGACTAAATTTCCGTGTAGTATTGGAACCATGTTAAGAAAGTTGCTTATTACTATTACATTCAAAAAAAAAAAAAAAGCATATGTTTAAATCTAGGAAAAGCACACCAACCAATTTCCATAGCATCAAACCACAAATAATTACTGAACACAATCCACTCTGTATCCACTAATTTTTTGTCACATTGACAAAACATCAGTCTACCATTCTGATAATGCTTTGCAAAGAGAGTCCAACATTTCAAAAAGTCAAATAATGAAGAACTGAATGCGACTTTAATAATTAATTTCGTAGGCCCTGCCCATGGTGGCCGAGATGCTGTGCCATGGGATCTTATGATGAGGACCTGCCTGGACATTGGACTCAAAGGATGTTATGCAAAAGCACATCTAGCATCTTGTCTTTGTCTGGCGGCCAGATAAAGCAGCACATAGACCATGCACTTAACACTGTCCCCCGTCTCCCCACCTTGGCCTCCGGCATCAGTTAAAAAAAAAAAAGAATTTTAAGCCATAAAGATAAAGAGAACCAGAATAAAAGACAACGGTGGATAAAAGTTTCCGATGCATTTTTGAAAACTGGCGAAAGAACTTGGAAGATCTAGGCTCAGCAGAAGTTGAGGTTCAGGGGAAGGTTTGAGGCCAAGTGTCTTCCCACACTCCATACAGCCAGGCACCCACCATAAAATCACCCTCCCGTCAACACGCACACGCACGGAGGGACAGACAGGACCAAAGGATTATACTCCGAGGAAGCTAAGCAGGAGAGACTCTTGCCGAGAGACACCAGAATCAAGGGCCAGCGAGTCCTCCCTCTGCTCCCCGGTCTCTGCTCGATTCTGGGGCGCCAGCCAGCAAACCTGTGCTGCTCCCTCTACACCCCCTTTCCTGCTCCATCCCTGGCAGAAATTAGATTTTTTTTTTTAAGCAATCACAAGAAAAAAAATCTCTAAGTCAACATTTAGGGCTCTTCTGTGGCAAGGGGAGGTCACCCTTCAGTGGCCCCTGCCAATCGCCCCTCTGCTCACATGCACAGCGGTCCGGAAAGTGTTCTAGCCACTCCCTCTTAGCTGTAAATAAGTAGACAGAATCAGAGACGCCTGAGGATGATGTGCAATGTGGACACAGAGAACAAAACAAAGAGTTAAAACTCAAATAGACAAAGGTTCTGGACAGATCAGAGTCCATGCAGAAATCAGAAGTAAACTTCTTAAAAAGTTATACTATGTCCTCAAAGATATGCAAAGAAAGTGAGTCCATTATCTGGATACAGGCCGCAATGAGGAAGGATCAGAGACGAGACAGTTCTTTTTCTTAAAAAAATAGAAAAATCGAAATTAAAAAAAAATAAATAGAAGGTTATAAGGTAGAGTCAAGGAACTCTCAAAAGTAGAACAAAAAATAGAGACAAAAGGGAAACAAGAGGGAAACGATAAGAAAAATTAAAGAATCGATTTTCAGAGTGTAGCAGCTAACGGGAGTTCCGGAAAGAGAAGAGAGAAAATGAAGGGGAGATCTTCTCGAAGAAGCAATTTTCAGCTTCCACAATTGCAACGCGCGTGTGTGTCTCCATCATGAAGGAGCACATGGAGAACCTGTCCCATGAGTGAAAAAAGACAAAACCCCAGGTAGGTCAAAGTGAGAACACTTGAGCTCTAGAATAGATTCTAGAAGATTCCAAAGTGGAAGAGGAAACAGTCAAATACAGAAGAACGGCCTTGAGTTTCATAACAGCAACTGAATCTTAAAGACAGCAGAACAAAGCCTGAGAATTCCGAGTGACGGTGCTGTTCACCTTAGACTTCTATTTTCTTCCAAACTGTCCATTATATGGATTAAAATATTTACCACTTGAAATAATTTTGTCATGCAGGAAAATTTTTTTTTTGAATTTCCCTTTTGTATTCTTTCTTAGGCAGCTACTAGTTGCTGGAGCAAAACAACAGAGCAAACCAAGACAGATGGAGAGAGATGGAGGGGACACCCGTGACGACTGCGGCGCGGGTTTAGAAAACGACTCACCTGGAGAGCGACGGGAGGAAGTGGGGCTCCGAAGAAGAGGTGAGTGGCGGGGAGATGGAACTGATCTGTTGAGCAAATAGCTGGTCGGTAGACCGATGGCGGAGATGTGTTTGGAAAGTCAAGAGGCTTATTCAGAGGGAGATTTATACTTTTTTCAACTGAAGAGTTTCTAAGTCAGATTTTTCATCAGAGATGTAAAAAATGATTACAAAGTCTCTTTACAGATTTCTTAAGACCATATCAGAAGGAGAGAGAGAGAGACAGACAGAGAGAGAGAGAGAGAAATTGGAAATTACAGATAGGCTTGCATCTTTAAGAGAGCTCAAAGTATTTAAAAATCTCATTATAAATATACCAAACATCTTAATTTCTTTCCCTGAGGTGAGGTGGCAGAATAGAATGAACCCTATAGAGACAGATTATTTCCAAGGGAAGTCACCAACGGTGTTTAAAATTTTGTAAACGAATGTCACTTTTATCCCTGCCTGCAACATGGAGTACATGGGCTTTAGGGAGCTTCAGACTGTTGTCCAAATCCTTCTGGACCTTCCCCAAGCCTCTTCACGTCCCCGAACCTCGTTTCCACGTGTAAACATGTAGATAACACCTGTTACATAATGCTTTTGGTGCTTAAAAAGGACATTTTTAAAACTGATTAAATACGTGAACTGGTCACTCAATAAATAGAAGCTATTATCGTCATATTATCATCTCTGATATCTTTATGACAGTTCATTAGTTCATTTAGACAAGTGGATATCTGCTTTTCCAAGATTTGAAGCAGCATTTTATTTTTCCTGTCAAACTACAACTTTGCCTATTTTCCTGAGATGTATACAGATGGAGGAGGGAGGATGAAGGGAAGATGACTAAATTTCCGTGTAGTATTGGAACCATGTTAAGAAAGTTGCTTATTACTATTACATTCAAAAAAAAAAAAAAAGCATATGTTTAAATCTAGGAAAAGCACACCAACCAATTTCCATAGCATCAAACCACAAATAATTACTGAACACAATCCACTCTGTATCCACTAATTTTTTGTCACATTGACAAAACATCAGTCTACCATTCTGATAATGCTTTGCAAAGAGAGTCCAACATTTCAAAAAGTCAAATAATGAAGAACTGAATGCGACTTTAATAATTAATTTCGTAGGCCCTGCCCATGGTGGCCGAGATGCTGTGCCATGGGATCTTATGATGAGGACCTGCCTGGACATTGGACTCAAAGGATGTTATGCAAAAGCACATCTAGCATCTTGTCTTTGTCTGGCGGCCAGATAAAGCAGCACATAGACCATGCACTTAACACTGTCCCCCGTCTCCCCACCTTGGCCTCCGGCATCAGTTAAAAAAAAAAAAAGTAATTTTTAGCCCATAAAGATAAAGAGAACCAGAATAAAAGACAACGGTGGATAAAAGTTTCCGATGCATTTTTGAAAACTGGCGAAAGAACTTGGAAGATCTAGGCTCAGCAGAAGTTGAGGTTCAGGGGAAGGTTTGAGGCCAAGTGTCTTCCCACACTCCATACAGCCAGGCACCCACCATAAAATCACCCTCCCGTCAACACGCACACGCACGGAGGGACAGACAGGACCAAAGGATTATACTCCGAGGAAGCTAAGCAGGAGAGACTCTTGCCGAGAGACACCAGAATCAAGGGCCAGCGAGTCCTCCCTCTGCTCCCCGGTCTCTGCTCGATTCTGGGGCGCCAGCCAGCAAACCTGTGCTGCTCCCTCTACACCCCCTTTCCTGCTCCATCCCTGGCAGAAATTAGATTTTTTTTTTTAAGCAATCACAAGAAAAAAAATCTCTAAGTCAACATTTAGGGCTCTTCTGTGGCAAGGGGAGGTCACCCTTCAGTGGCCCCTGCCAATCGCCCCTCTGCTCACATGCACAGCGGTCCGGAAAGTGTTCTAGCCACTCCCTCTTAGCTGTAAATAAGTAGACAGAATCAGAGACGCCTGAGGATGATGTGCAATGTGGACACAGAGAACAAAACAAAGAGTTAAAACTCAAATAGACAAAGGTTCTGGACAGATCAGAGTCCATGCAGAAATCAGAAGTAAACTTCTTAAAAAGTTATACTATGTCCTCAAAGATATGCAAAGAAAGTGAGTCCATTATCTGGATACAGGCCGCAATGAGGAAGGATCAGAGACGAGACAGTTCTTTTTCTTAAAAAAATAGAAAAATCGAAATTAAAAAAAAATAAATAGAAGGTTATAAGGTAGAGTCAAGGAACTCTCAAAAGTAGAACAAAAAATAGAGACAAAAGGGAAACAAGAGGGAAACGATAAGAAAAATTAAAGAATCGATTTTCAGAGTGTAGCAGCTAACGGGAGTTCCGGAAAGAGAAGAGAGAAAATGAAGGGGAGATCTTCTCGAAGAAGCGATTTTCAGCTTCCACAATTGCAACGCGCGTGTGTGTCTCCATCATGAAGGAGCACATGGAGAACCTGTCCCATGAGTGAAAAAAGACAAAACCCCAGGTAGGTCAAAGTGAGAACACTTGAGCTCTAGAATAGATTCTAGAAGATTCCAAAGTGGAAGAGGAAACAGTCAAATACAGAAGAACGGCCTTGAGTTTCATAACAGCAACTGAATCTTAAAGACAGCAGAACAAAGCCTGAGAATTCCGAGTGACGGTGCTGTTCACCTTAGACTTCTATTTTCTTCCAAACTGTCCATTATATGGATTAAAATATTTACCACTTGAAATAATTTTGTCATGCAGGAAAATTTTTTTTTTGAATTTCCCTTTTGTATTCTTTCTTAGGCAGCTACTAGTTGCTGGAGCAAAACAACAGAGCAAACCAAGACAGATGGAGAGAGATGGAGGGGACACCCGTGACGACTGCGGCGCGGGTTTAGAAAACGACTCACCTGGAGAGCGACGGGAGGAAGTGGGGCTCCGAAGAAGAGGTGAGTGACGGGGAGATGGAACTGATCTGTTGAGCAAATAGCTGGTCGGTAGACCGATGGCGGAGATGTGTTTGGAAAATAATTAACCCTGGATAACGCAGAGTTTGTCCAGTGTTACTGTCTGGTAAATGACGGAGCTGAGATTCTGACCCAGGCCGTCTGGTTTCAGCGTGGGCGCTGTTACCCAGGACCCACTATGACCTCACGAGGAAGTGACAGTGGTGCATCTTTTTGCCACATCGTTTGGGATGAAACTCTGACTGTCGATATGGTACAAATCTTGACATCACTTGGTTGAGATATAATGTTGAGGAGAATTACGAGCGTGTTCTCTGACTGCACCCCAAAGGTCCGGTCGTTAATGTCTTGTTAATATCCCAGGGTGCCCACTGCACGGGGGCCTCTCGAGAGCTCTGCCACCCTGAGGCTCTGGCTCCCTGTGGTAGATTCCGTGGTGAGGGGACCTAGGCCCATTGCCTCTGACCATCTCTGTCTCGGAACGTAAAGTTTCAGTCTCCTAGTTTACATCTGGGGTGACACAGCTCACAGGCTGGAGCAGATCCCCAGCACTTCCTAGCAGAGGAGCCAGGAGTGAGAACAGCCTTTCTCCACAGAGTCAAAGCCAACTCCACAGAAGCCAAAAATAAAGGAATCGGGAGAGACTGTGAAACTAGGAAGGTACAGAGCATTTCCGCCAAAGGATGAGTGACTATGATATTATAGAAAAGAGATTCATTTTCATTAGTATACCTCCAGTTCACAGTTGAAACTAGTCTCTCTCCCCACACCTCTCTCCCCTCCCCAACTCTGCAATTTAGGGCAATCATATCATTGGAGTCAGTGTTTTCCTCGTCTGCCACATTTTTTGTTGTTTCATTTAAATATGGAATCAAGGAATTCGCATTGAAATAGAACGTCCTATTTCTTACAGCTGAGAGCCGGAAAGAACTTATCTTTGTAAGGCCGATTACAAAACACGATGTTTTTGTAATATTAATGTTTTTGTATAATGGCTTTCCTACTTGATTTCACCCAGTGACTAGTGACTGGTTATGATGGAGCCACTGGACGTGGGCACATATAGAAACTAATGGTTTGGGTATCTTAATGCACAATATATCCGGAATAAAATTTAGGATCTATCGAAGCAGCTTGCATTTAAATGTGGCACCTGGCGCTAACATGAACGTAAGGTTGACAGTAGAGAAAAATTGCCCTTGAATAAGTGGATGCACACTTGCCTTGCATTCCAAGAGGCACGACTTCTCTGTCCTGTCCTCTGTGTTCGCTCGGTCCTCGTGTGTCACACGCCCAGCACAGAGCCGTGTGTTCGGTGACACTGATTCTTGGAAAAACACCCAAACTGCAGATCGTCCCTAGAGCAGCTAAACTGTGTCCTCCCCGTCTTCTTCCTGAGGCCACCAGTGAAATGCAGCATTTGCTGGAGAAAGTTTATCGAGTAACATTTCGTAAAAGGGGAGAATTCAGATAAGCTATTTGTCAGGAGGGAGATGTCCTCAAACTCAGCCATTTATGTCGCTTTTAACTCAGCTATGAAGATGTCCCAGGGAGGGCAAACCTGTCACAGCCCTCTGGAGGACACCAGCTTTTCTCTCAGTCACGCGACCTCGACACTTTCTAGTCCCCGTGACCCCTTCCTTTCCCCAGCTCCCCTCATTCCATTAGCCAGCAACGCTCTGGGTTTTCACACAAAATGCCACTCCAGTCCATCCTGTCCACAGCCGCGTGACCTAATTTCTCACAGTGCTGTTTACATCGCATCAATTTTCTGCTCTTCTCAAGAAGGCAAGATCGAGTCTCCTGACTCTGGCAGTTGGGAAGCAGCATGGGTGCGCTTCCCCAGGACCCACTATGACCTCTTAAGGAAGTGTCGACCCTCCATTACTGAACCCCCAGCTCTCGTCAGAGGCCTCTAGTCGTCGGTCCCCAAGGATCGTTTCTTTCCTTTCCATGACTCCCGTGCCTGAAGCATCTGATCCTAATCTTCACATTCAGTTCCAATTCTTCACGAATGACCTTTCTATTATACGACTCGGTAGCTAAGCACTCAGGACTTGGAGCCAAGCCTTGTCCCGGCTCAGGTTCCCCGAGCACAGGTAGATTTATTGAAGACCACTCATGGGGGCAGCATTGGGGGAGGGGGCAGAAGTGACATCGTGCGGAGAGAGCAGTCGAATTCAGCTGCACTTGTCCCAGATGCTTCGGCCAACCCTGGCAGCTCTGGAGCTGAGGTGATTCTTTCAGAGTTTTCCAGTCGAGACAGTTGTACCCCACCCCCTGCACCAGGCCGAGCCATGGGTGAGGCAGCTGCTTTCAGCCAAGGACAGTTCCTGGAGAGACCTGGAATCGTGAGCAGTCACCCCTTTTCTCCTGCTCTCGGGGACCGAGGGCTTTCCACGGTCCTAAGAGAAAGCTCTGGGCAGGACACCGCAGCATCCGCCACAGGCCGCGAGTTCACACTGGTCCCCCCACGCGCAGCTGTGTGGCTGCAGAGAAGTTTCTTAACTTGCCTATGTCTCTGTAGATTATTTCACAGGAGTCAAGAAAATAACACCCTTTTTCCCTAAGGATTACGAGACATAATCCATGCGGCACATGCCTCAAAGAAAGCGCTCCAAACTGCCATTATGTAACTGCCATTATGACACGCACCAGCACTGCTACCGGACGCTTACGCAGGCTGCCTTGTACTGTCATTTTAAACGTTTAG
Source organism: Pteropus vampyrus (assembly GCF_000151845.1). Lineage (NCBI taxonomy): Eukaryota > Metazoa > Chordata > Mammalia > Chiroptera > Pteropodidae > Pteropus > Pteropus vampyrus. The sequence goes on from NW_011888902.1 coordinate 2,629,972, forward strand.
TTATGGCTCGCCTCACCATCGTTCCCCATCATAAGCATCGAGAACCATCGAACTAGTCTAGGAATCTCTAAAGACAGAGATTGTATCTCTGTACCAATTCCCCTCCTCAGGCACAAGAACCTCGCCATTGTGAATTTGCTTGATTGATATGATTTGGGTTTAGTTCTGACATCGTGCATTAGGAAAGAGAGAGAGAGGAGACAAATCCCCCTGTCATAGTT
>NW_011888902.1:2631872-2633555 GCF_000151845.1 Pteropus vampyrus
GCTTTCAGTTGTGACCCCACGAATGAGCTCACAGTTGGAAGCAAATCTGTCTTCTGTTTCTACTGTTAACGAATTACCTACCCACTGGAAAACCACATAGGATCGACAATGGCCTTGTCCCAAATACGTGCTTTGTGGAATTGTACAAATTGTATTGATGTTGCTAGCAGAATTCAGTTCAACTGCTGAAATATTTCGATAAGAGCGATTGAATTCTTAGTGAACAGAATGCTTCCTCGGTTCGCTTTTGGTCCATTGAATGCTGGAAGTCTGGTGGGTCTGACCTGTTCATTGCACATATGTAGGATGATAGAATAGGCAGACCATTTGGTTGTGACACCATGTACGTCTTGGGAGGGATCTCGGGTTGAAATTCTGTGAATAAAAAATGGTCCTTAGTTATTCTTCGCCTCCTAGGTGTGGGCTCTTAGTCTCGAAAAGTGGATCGGACTTCTGAATGCCTGCTCTGGTTGTACAGATTATGATCTGGCATATCTCTTTTGTGGATTTTAGTTGGCATCAACTAAAAAAATATCTGGTAGCATCAATTTTCAGAAAGTGCTAATGTTTTTTACTGGATTGATTTTTATCCTTGAGTAGGATCCAACTTATCCACATTGGATTACTATTCCAAATTCTCTGGATAGGATGGAGAGACTAGAAGTCACTAATATTTATTCACTCATTTGTTTTTCCAACCAGCTTTTTCTTCGTGCTAACCAAACACTGAGCTGAGTTATTTACATATAACATCCAGTGGACTTGCAACAACTCTATGAAACCCATTTTATAGATATGTAGACTGAGACTCGGGGAGGTCAAGCAGCTTGTAAACGGAGAAGCCGGGACATGGAAGACCTGAGGTTTCCATGCAGGTCTATCATTAAAAAGCGCTAAGGCATTTTTCTTAAGCATTCTCCCTCACGAACACATCATGCGTATGAAAACAGAACGCGGCTGAAGGAGGGACATGGGGTCTGATTAAGGAACAGCCACTCCCGCCAGCCACGCAGGGAATGAGAATAGATTGCTGTAGAAGAAACACCTTCCTCCTCTTCGTCCAGTCGCAGACCCCCTTCTCTCCCACGTTTCCTCCTTCTGGCCTCCTTTACCTGCCACCCAAGTCGTGTCGTGAACTCCCACCGCAGGCAGATGAGGGAACATCATTCTGAGAGTTCTCCCCAGGCAAGCCTCTGACACCCTCCAGCTTTGAACAGCCTCAGAACGTTTCAAAAAAGAAGATTCAAAAAGGAGTTTTGAAAAGAATCAGACGCGGAGTTGCACAGAGGCAGCGAAGACATCTTTGAGGTCATTCTTTCTCTTTTTCGACGCTGATGTATTCTCTCCAGAGTGATAATAATCTTTTTTGAAATGCAGGTCTAAGACGGAAGGAATTTTTATCTGGAAGAGTAATATAAATTAGCTTTGACTGCCAATTTCCACTGATGATTACTTTCCAGGCGGAATTCCTACAAATTCTTGAGGCATGACCTCCAAGGAAAAAATAAAACCCCTTTAAAAACTTGTTGAGAAATTCCAGATAACTTTCACAAGAGATTTAATTTTAGAGCATTAACACAATCTTGGTTGGAAAGATAAAACTACAATGCAGTTATTTGGTGAAAGTCATTACTTCACAATGAAGTCATTGGAGATTATTTTACTGTGCTTATCTGTCCCTGT
>NW_011888902.1:2635064-2660327 GCF_000151845.1 Pteropus vampyrus
TAATTGGGCTCTCGAAATTCCCAGATGTCCAGAAATAAGACCTATATTCACTGAAAGTTGTATTAGAATATATACGGGAAAGATACGATGATAGAGCATAAGGAAAAAAAAAGTTTATTTCTATTCCATTCAAACCTACAGTAAATATTTCTCCAAAAAATATCTAAAGCAGTTTCACATATATCATACCCCTTAATCTTGTAGTAGTTCAAGGATATGGAAAGAGGCAGGCGCTTTATTATTTCTAATTTATACGTGAATGTCTGTCATAGCTAAAATTGCTTCCCAGGCAAGATAAGAAAACCCTACTCGGTCATATTTCGTAAAGTTTTATAACTCTCCAAAAAAAATTCCCTGTCTCCTTTTCTTTTTTGTCTAAACAGAACTCTAATTTTTCAAAGATGTACAATTTAACTCTCTCATTTGCTACTCTCGGTGTATTGTAAATGATTCTCTTTCCTTTTTGTTGCATTTGCAAAAAGTAGCCAGTAACTAATTCTCTCTTTTGAATATTTTGTATTTCACAGTAATCCATCTTTATTTTGGAGGAGAAAACTACAAACTATAGATAAGCAAAAGCAAAGACCGCAGTGTGTGCGTGTGTGTGGGGGGGGGGATAGGAACTGTAATCAGAAGCAGGTACCACAGATATGACAACAGAGAGCTGAGCATGCCAAGAGAACGGCCAGCAATAGTTAAGGCTGCCGGGTCCTCCTAATTGTGACCCGTCTTAACCCAGGTGGACCGTTGTCATTCCCCCTGCTTCCTTTGCATGTCCCTCAGCTCAGAGGTGTCACAGTAACTATTCACTCCTCTCCTTATTTCTGTCTCTCCTTCAATCCATATCAAAGAGTCACTTTCTTGGGTAAGAATTTTTAGTGCCTTTACTTGTCTTATCGTACAGAATACCACCCAAGGCGCTTAGCGTATTCTAACAACAAGTTAACCAAAGCCTTATTTTTTAACTATTCCCCTGCACACACCTCTGGTTTCCACTACCCATTGGTGGCGAGGTGTGGGCGAAGCATGATCCTGGGAATCGAAGTGAGATCTGGGTATAAGTTCTGGCTCCGTCGCTAATGTTTGATATTCTAGGCAAGTTCTTCTACTCCTCTGAGTCTCGGTGTATTCATCTCCAGAATAAAGATAATAGTATTTGCCTCTCGATATTGTGATAGAATATAAATGAAAAAAGTATCTGAAAATACACTGCCCAGTTCCGGCACACAGTAGGTTTTCAACAGGAGTTATTTACCCCGCCTCTCCAGATTGTTCCCTGCCCTTTCCCACCTTAAATCTTTGCCTGAGGTGTCTGCTTATTTACATCCTTCTATTCTCGCTGGAAGATCTAAGTCACTCCAGCTCCCAGGAATTCCTCTTTGCTTTGAATGCTTAATACATTACATGGTTTCCTGCTTGACGGTTTACCATTTGGTGGTGAGATCTGTGAGATCTTTCTTGATATACTGTCTTATTTTTCTCCTGGATACAGCGTTCCATGCATGCTTGCTTTGTTTCCCCAAATAGACCATGAGCTCACCGGAGAGAGATCCATTCCCTCAGGAATCTCAGAGCCTCACGCAAGGGCAAAACATAGAAAGTGCCCAATTGTATCTTTACTCAACTGAGATTTTATCATCTTTCCTAGGTCCACCCCTGAGTCCTTATCCATCAAAGAGAATCCTTATCATTCATTTGTTTACCACAAAAGTGTATTGAATGTCTGCTATGTACCTAACACTGATCTAGTTACTCCAGAAATAGCTGTAAACAAGAGAAACAAACTGTTTGCTGTCAAGGGTCATCTTATATTTTAATGGAAAAATAAACAATTCAAAGATAAACAAATAAGGAGTCATGAACGCTCTGAGGGAAATTAAATAGGATGACAGTGCAGACAGTGACAGAAAAGCAGGGCTGTGCCCCAGGTCTTGGAATCCTGGGACTTTCTAGCCACGTGACGGATGATCTGCAGCTGGCGATTGGTCACCTCTGGTCACTCAATGCGCTGGCGTGTACAGAGCATAGAATTTGCAAGCGTATGAGAGGACTCAGCAGTTAAGCAGTCCAGCACTTCTCAAGTACTATTTTATTGCCATGTTTGTTCGAGAAAAATCTCACAGAGAAGTCCCTAACCTTGGACTATTTTCATAATTCCGCTGAAAAATTCGATCTGGTTTATGTTATTTACTTTCACAAATAAGGGAACGGAGGTACAGACACGACACAGAGATGAACGGTGAGTCAGAAGTCAGGCGCCGAGGAGATGGGACTGGCGTGGTAGGCAGCTTTTGATACCTTATCGGCCCATTTGGTCCTGACTTTCTTCTGCTTGAAGAAACCATTGCCTTCAAAACCATTTCTTAATTCAAGGATATGATTTATTGCTCCACCTCAATTTTAGAAGATGCTATCATCCAGTGTAGTCACTTCGTTTATTTTATAGACTTAGTGCCAAAGAGCTTTTTGCTGTTCCCTCCGACCACACCAATTACAGGATAAGTACGTACAGCCATTGAAATTGCACAATACCCTGCAGGCTTAGCTGTGAATTACCTTGTCTTCTCTTTCTGATCTCCCCTTAATCCTTTGCACCCCAGTGGTGGTGCTTGACACATGTTGTCTTGTATCATCACGATTTACACCCTTAAGTTCTCCATAAAAGAGTGCAAGCCGTCTATGAGCAGGAAATGTATCTTAATCTTTGTGGTACCCACTGAAAACTGTGTCTTATATTATAGAAGGTGCTAAATATCAAACATTAAATAAGTGTCACAGATTCTGACACACAATCAAACCAGAGAGAAGGTATCAAAAAATTATTTTGAGCATTGAAAACATTGGCATATGTGAACAGCTTCCCCAAGTGTCAGTCTTGCCAATGAAAGCATTCATTGGAATGTATAAGATCTGGTATGTCACCAAAAGCAATTAGTCCGATTTCATCATCTTGGCACCTCTTTAGTGAGTGGCTGTTAGGTTATTCAGACGGGATATTAGGTGCTTTGAGTGGGATTCAGAAGAAGCTTAGAACACAGCCCATACCTTTAGCAAATTAACAGTTTTGACTGAGAAACAAGAGCCCCAAAATCTAACGTCATACATAATTAAATTCCAAAGCGTGAGTGAAGATAAGTAAGGCAGAACCAAGGGACAGTCACCACGAGGGCGATGGCCGTGGGGCGTGGAGAAGGTCTCAGGCCCTGGACCACCGTGAAAGCACTGCATCACGGTGCCCAGCCACGTACACAGCCCTCCGAGGGGATTCAAGGCCAGTCTACACAGCGTCACAGCACACGCACCCGTCAGAAGAATGAGGAGCGGTACTGACTTTCATTTTTCCTATCGGGGAAGAGGCTTGCTTGACCACAGGTTTCAAAAATTCCAGTGTCAGACATTGTCCCTAAAGGAGAAACATTCAGAAAGGTGGTGAGAATGCGAAATTGTCCTCGAATGGAGGGAAGGCAGCCAGAGAGTTCCCACACGTTACTCACTAGTCCGGCGGATCCCGCAATCTGCAAGGCTGGCTTGTGCCCTGTCACCGAGGGGACTCCAGTTTGCTCTTACATGGACATTGGTTCAGTAAATTAGGACTAGGAAGGGGCAGGTGTTCTGACACAGAGAGGTACGTGCCTTATGAGGAGAGATTACAAAAGGAAAATTTTAGGGAACCGGGGATGTCAGGTGATGAGATGCGACACGTATCATCAGTAATTTAACGAAGCATCAGGAGTTCTAGACACAAATAAGCTCCCTCTCCGGTGCAGAGTCCTTGTAACCGGAACCGGAAGCAGAGAAGGTGTTGTCTCATGGGTCCTTAGCCTGAAGCAGAAAGTTATGCAGCCATAAAAAAAAGAGATAACGCTGGTGAACAAAACAGCTGACCGTACCTCTTCCCCGAGCTTCTCCAAGACAAGATGTTTGGGCACAAAGTTGCTTGGTACCTCCAGGGAAAAAAATCATGAGAGACAGCAGTGTCACCCGAAAAAAATGGTAGCGTGTGAACACACATGGACTGCGTTCAGTGCTAGAATCATGGGTCCCAACTGACCTAATCGACAATTCTGCTGTAGTGTTGGTTGATACAGCACCGAAGTTCTGGCTGGGAGCTAGGAGGCTGGCACTCTCCAAATTCAGCACGATGTCAGCATCCTTGTTCCCACCGCACACCAATCCTGATCTGTGGGGTCACCTTCCTTCCTATGTCATAAGGCCCTTGACGCGTGGGCGCTACATCTCTTTCATCGTCTCTCAATCCATTTCTCTCCAAACCCAGCACGGCATTTAGGATACGGTAGACAACGGAGATTTAAACAGCAGAAAAAGCTTAAGTAAGTTTGATCTCACTCGTAGTTAAGGAGAAGCATCATTATTAACACGGCCAGGCCATCAGGCATTCACGACGAGGGTCTGAATAAACACACAAATCAGGAACCATTTCTTGAGCACCTGTTTTGAGCCCGGCACTATGCATCTTTCCCTTGCCGTGTCCCATCTAACCCTCAACTAAAAATAGAACTGACTAAATAAATATTTAATACTAGGCAATTTTCGTGCTTAACAAACTCCTCTTTTGAGGAAAACTGCTCGGAAGTTTATGGCAGAACCATCCATTGTTCTTACTCTAGTTCGGTTTAGTCGAATCACTTTCCGGACACTTAAGAAGCATCCATAAAAGGAGCAGGCTTGCAGTGAGAGTGGCTAGAAGAGTTCGTGTGGGTGCGCTGGGAAGCCTGGGAGCGATGCCCTCCCTGCGCGGTGCCTTGGGGAGTGGAGCAGGCGGACGGTCGCAGTGGCAGGACACTGGATGTCCAGGGGTGGCGGGGCAAGGGCTGTTGACAGGTGGGGAAGAGCCGAGAGGTGCAGGAAGCAGCTGGGAGGCCCGCACGGATAAACTTCACTTTGAACTTTTGCCCGGGGCCCCATAGATTCCTTTCCCTGCTTCTCAGCATCCTTTATCTCAGACCTTCGTGTGTCTTCTTTCCTCTTCCAAGCTCAAAACAAAACCCAACATGAAACAATTATCATGTCGTTTTGGGAGGTGGGGAAGTGGCAGGTCGAGGGAGGGGTGTTCTAATGACTCAGGCGCAGGCGTCACAGGCAGACTCCTGGAGAGCGCACACCCAGGCAGGCCTAAGGCCGCATGTCCTGCAGAAGCTGGGCACAGAGAAGGGCATTCTGGTTCATGCGACCTGAGCACGTTTTCGAGGCAACTGTCATGAAGGAGCCGCGACAAGGGCCCCTCCGCCTTGTCTCTAAAGCGTTTTTGCTGGCACCTTCTCCCTTTTAAGCGCATTCCTGGGGCTTTATAGCAGAGAAAGCACAGGGCTTCCGGTGCTGGTGGGGTTAGTTCACGCCCGAGGACTGGGAGGAGAACAGTCCTCCTCACGGTTTACACGTGCCCGCTCCAGAGCTCTAGAAAGGAAGCCGTGAAGTCACAGGTACCAGCCTGTAATCCTATCACCGTGACTACAGCCGCTGATGCTGATCGTAATAATCCAGGTGCGGCTCGCCGCGCTCTTCTCGTCCAGCATCCCTTCTTCCATTTAGTCATGCGGGTTATCGTGGCCTCCACTCGCCTGCCCGTCTGTAAACTCATCGTCCTGTCCCATTCACATTCACCGCCCTTCATACCACCTAGTGGAAGGCCTCGCACTCCGACTCTTGGAAATTGGTGACATACAAAAAAAAATAATAATAGTAACCATAAACGAAAGAACATGTGCTTCAGATAAATGAAAAAGAGTTCACATCCTAATTCTACAACGAAATTGCAGGTCACCAGCGACAAGCTGCTTAACCTCCGTGTACAGTGAGGATTGCGTTGGGCTCTGTGTTAAACAAATAAGGGGTTTTATTGTGCTCATGTGACAAACGCCACCTTAAAGTATGGCTTCTGTCCTCACGTTGCCCCGCCATCAGAAGATGGCTTCTCCACTTCTAAATTCAAGGAAGAAAGGGAAGGGATAAATGAAAAAGGCAGGGACTAGACAGAAATGCCATCTGCTAACCAGCTTTCCCCGAAGCCCTGCCCAGGGTCTCCTGGTATAGAGTTCCGGCCATCGTAAAACTGGCCGGAACTCTGTACCAGGGCCGTGCCCACCCCGTGTGGACGGCTGGGAAATGCTGCCATCGCAGGGGGTACATCGCCACCACAGAAACAGATGCCAGCAGGCCACTGGTGTCCTTTGCCACACTCTTTCCCCATTCGTAAAATTGAAACAATAATATCTACCCTATAATGATTTGGGAAGTTTAAATGGGATAGTGCATTCGTGTGATGCCTGGCTTATCACGAGCACTCAGTAACATTTGTTTCCTCTAATTCCTCGTATATAGTCATAGATACTCAATAAACATTAGTTAAAAGAATGAATTTTTATAGCATCTTACGCTTTTCAGAGAGTTTCACGTGCGTTTTTTCATTCGGTGATATATTATCAGCCTTGGCCTAGCATATCTTTATTGATCCATTAAAGCAGAGATTTTTGACTCAGCAAACTTGGAAAGAGGTCTCAGACTATTCATTTTTTAACAGGTAATGCAGGTAATTCTGATGCATCCGACTCACTTACAGCTGTCTAGACAACAGGGCCTTAAGAGAAGTATCTGAGCAGTACAAAGAACAGTTACTATGTTTTCGATGACTCGTGTTTTTTTGTTTTGTTGTTTTGTTTGTTTTATTTTTGTTTTTGAGGATCCTATGACTTTATTAGTGGTAACAAGCAGACCTTAGCATAAGTGAGAAACAAATTCTGAACATGATTGGGAATCTCAAATTTAAATGAAACTAAAAATGATTTTTTGTTTAAGAAGCGTGACGATATTATTATAGAAACCAGTACCTTGCAGTAATAGTTAAGATGATGTGCAAAAGGATTCATATAAATGTTGACAAGTCAAATTTTGTATGAAATTCAAGTCTTTTAGCTGATTAGGCACTTTACAGTTGGCAAAGGTATGCTTTAGTCAATCCTCACCTAGCAAATTTGACTTCCAGTTTCTAAGAAAAAAAATCCTCTTAAAAAAAAAAATCTCATAAAGTAACTCCCAAGGCTTTTTGCACATCAAATAGCTCTTACAGAACCAAATTTTGATGAGGTAAGTGTAAGGAATTTAGTAACATATGGATTAAATTTCCCTTAAAATAGACATCATTTTAAAATTGAGGCAGAAAAAAGTTCTTCGTAAAATATGAAAATATGTTTTGGTTTTCCTTGAACCCTAAACACAATTTGAAAAATAGTTCAAGATGTTCACCAAACCCCTGATACAGCTGGTTTCACCTATCTCTAGTTCCAAGATTTGAACTATTGGGAGTTCTGGTAATTACAAATATTACACAAGTATTAGCAGATATTGGAAAAATGTCAGAGAGAAATGAAGAAAGAGCAAAAATTTAGAAATAAATAGATTCAAAGTTAGAATTTCCATCTTCAAAAGTCTAGGGACGGCCAATCTGGTCCCTAATAGCTGATGAAATCATTTAAATTCCTTCTTATATTTCGGAAGAAAATATTTATCAACAAATATGGATGAATAAATATTTTAAGAAAACTTATGTTAATAATAAAATAAAAAGTTCCATTACAAGAGACAATTAGGTGGCAAGCTATACCCAAAGTACCCCTAAGGACAGGGCTACCTCAAAAACGCAATAAGATTATTCCTTATAGGCAACTGCTTCTACAAATTTTAATCATAACCAGTGGCTTAGTTGATGACACCTCATACTAACAAAATTAAATCATGATCCAATTTATTCTTAAAATTTTCCAAACTTGCCCTCAACAATCAGTCTTCCTTACTGGTGCTAGAACAACTTTTCTAGAATTCAGATACTTCTCGCCGTTTCGCTCAACTCCTTCGTGGATTCTCTACTACCTTCGGAAGTAAGCCCAAACTCTCAACATGGCACCAAGGTCTCCGCTGCGTACCTATTATCACATTTTTCACTATCTCGTGTTTTACTGGCCCCCTCATAACTTTACAGTCTATTCCCATGAACTATTTTCAGTTCCATTAATGTTTCTGTAGTGAGATATTCTGCTGAATATTTAACTTGGATGTTTCTGTTTTTTACTCTGCATGAAAGAGTGATCTTGAGAAGAGCTTAGAATCTTTAGGCACTGAACGTAGTGCTTTCAGTCCAGAGATCTGTGTGTGTGTGTGTGTGTGTGTGTGTGTGTGTGTGTGTGTGTGTGTGTGTGTGTGTAAATATAGATATGCATGTACTCTGGAGAAGATGAGATGGCCATTAGGAAGTATGCAGCCATTCTGATTATCCAGAGGAAAAGGGATAAAAAGCACCTATCTATTTCCCAGATTGAAAAAGAAAAGCTGTCTGACCCCTGGTGGTGTGAGTTCTTAGAGAAGGAAAGAGATCAGTCATTCTGCGTCTGCCGGGGAAGAAACGCTCAGCCCGTTCCTGCTATCACGCTCTTGCAGGCGCTGTCATCTCGGGGAATGACTCTCTGTGGCACCCGAAGACCAAATGTTAAGGACTTTGTCCCTGGCCATCCTCACTGCGCCGAAGCCGATCTGAGGGACGGACCCTCCCGCCTCCAAGATTCATAGCAGCAGGTCTCTCTGGTCCATCATCATCACCATCTTTTGTGAATAGCGTAGGTCTAATTGTCAACAGTGTCACCAAGTGGCAGCAAGAAGCAAAGCAGCAACAGACAGACCAGACCCCAGGCTCTTCATTCTCGGTTGTTAAAGTCAGAACGATCACCTCCTGTTGGACCACGTCAGCCTTTGGCGTTTTGGCAAACTCAGAAAAATGAGGAACTTCAAGGTGGAGACGGTGAATATTCGGCAAATCTGATGCGCGTGGACTTGAGCTAGTTTTCTTTGGAGTTAAAAGAATAAAGGTGAATCCCTCCCCTTTCTTTGGCCCAATTCTGTAGAGCAATTAATACCTGTCATCCTTCTCTGCTTTTCCATCAACTGGAGTGTTCCTCATTCGCCTTGTCTTATTGTCAGCCCAAGTGTCACCTTACTAAGAAGTCCTCCCTACCTCACCGAGACCGAAGCGTCCCTTGGCACCTCATGCCAACAGCAGCCTTAATCTTTCTTCGCATAGCGACCAGAACTAAGTTAAAATGTCCCTCTCGCTTGTGAGACTGTCTCGAACAAGGACTGCACGTTACTCGCAAATGCATTTCCACAACCCAGCATATACTTTCTACACACTAGCGAACAGTGAGAGAAGTAAGGTGTCTGGTTAGGACACAGAAACGTGTATGCCAAATTCCGGTCTTAAGGACCGTGACCCACAATAGCTCTAGTTTTGCTAATAGTCCTTGAATCGAGCGAATAAAATAGATTGAAATTTGACCAAGGTCATCAGGGAATTCTGTGTTTAGAGAAAGGCCAAGCTGATGAAGGAAGTCCCGAGATAGCTCATTCCCTAATGAAATCACCATGTCCCCAGGCGCCAAGAGGAAGTGAAGGACCCTTATCGCATCCCTGGGAAAATGGACAGGAAACTATTCCCAGGGGGCAGGTTTGACGAATGGCAGGTGGGTTTGCCAAAACCTCATCCCCTGCCAGTGCGGGGACCCTGGTTTCTTTTCTAGAGGGACATGGATGGTATGTGTTTGGCACCAATGACCCCTCAAAGTTGCTTCCCTTTCTGTCCCTTTTCAAATGGAAGACTTGATAGTCATGATCTTTCCCCCCCACCCCCAGGCAGGGTCTAATCAGGAAAACAGAATCCATATTTCAGCAGAGCTGATATAATGCAGGGGGTTGGTTAAATAGGAGTTGGGGAACGAAAAAGCAAAAGGAGATCGTGGCGGTGGCGTTCAGAGAGCAGTGAGAAGCAGGGCCTGGGAGAGCAGGAGGCTAGAAGCTCAGAGAAGAGCCCTGTGGGGCTGAACTCAGACCTGAGGAGGACTCACATAGACCCTTCAGGACGCAGGGGAAAGCGAACACCAAGCTGGGCTGCCGACGCCTGAAGAGGGAGAACCTCTCATGAGGGAGGGTCCCTGTGAACTGAGGTGGGCAGCGGGCCGCTACATTGGGATTGTTGAGGGGACTCGGGGAGACTGGTGCTGGGAGGATTGAAAGACGCTGGAGACCTCAACCAACCATGCTGCCTGGGGACAAAGGGCCAGCGCTGGGGGACGCCGCTGGGCGGGACGCATCCGCTCTTTCTTCCTATCCCTGTCCCCAGTCCCTCTCTGGTGTCCCTTACTGGCAGGAGCCAGATGACGAAGGACAGATGTAACGTGCAGAGTTCCAGCCCCAGCATCACTGAGCAGGGCACAGAGCTCTGGGTCGGAGCGAGAGGCGAGAGCTTAATAAGCAGCACGTTCCGACCCTCTGTTCGTTCACCGACACATACTCTTCCGTGTGTACTCGAGCTTTCAAAAAGGAAGAACATCTTTATAGTTGTTCCCTAATGAGGTTCAACCGTCCTTCACACGAGCGAACACTGCCGACCTCTCACCGAACGGAGGGGACACAAAGTCCCAACAGTCAGCATCCCTAAGCAACGAACATCCATCTCCGAGTGGTGTGAGCGATTTTTATAATCCAGGTACAGCCACTCCAGAATATTCTGTAACCTAAACACTGACTTCTTTGGACACTGTCATTTTCCATTGACTTTGGCTATCGGGCACGAAGGACCAAAAGGTGCCCTAAGAACCTCCTAGAGCCCAGACATAATCCTTCCTGTCCCCACCAAACAGCAGCCATCCACTTCCCCAGGTCAGTCACCCAGGACCAGTCGGCCGAGCAACTAGGAAGCTGCTTTTTTTTTTTTTTCTCTGCGTGTCGTTTCAATAACATAAGAAAAACAAAATGGTCAGTGACATCGTCGAATTCCTGAGGTGGTGAGAGCATCAGCCAGACTCGTTCAACGGGTTCTGGAGACGGGTTCTTGGGCTACTCCTTGGAGTTTACCAAGGAAAAACGTCAGGGTTCATCTAGAGAGACAAGGAAGAGAGAGAGTGGAAGAGAAAATCGTACTGTGAGGTGACAGCGGTGTAATGGCATCGCACATGGTCGCCAGGTAGCACACTGCAGACCACAGCCACGTGCTCCAAGTATCAGAAACTAGAAGCACCGTTTTGGGCTCGACGGGAGTCTCCGTGCCTTGGTCATAACTGGACAGAGTCTGGAGCATAAGAGAAGCACAGCTCAGTGTGTTCAGCAACCCCCGGGTCGTACTTCATAGAACAGCAAGGAGAACCGGCCTGGAATCGTCTGGGAAGAAGGCGCTCCCCACGTTCCCCACTTCAGCCTTGACCTTTGGATCCTCCCCGCCCTGTGCTATGACTTCCCTTGGAATCTCCATGCCCAGGTTTGCCCTCCCTGGTGTTTATCTTCCTTGGGAAACCTCTTCCAGTCCCAACCACAGAACCTGACGACAATATATTAGGCGTGTAAACACACCTATCTACAACCCAACCTCTGGGCTCCGTCAGCTGACAAATGGATCCAGGATGACTGGCAAAGGAGCCACAGCAGTGTTATATTCATGGATAAACAGGTGTTTATAAGAGTCAAAAGCAAAGTCGTTCTTGAAGACAACGGGATGAATAATTTAGTCCTTAGAAACTCAGGCAGTGATTTTGGAATATAAGCAACGGCATATATTTTTCTTTTCTCGCGAGTTATTTTTATGTCTTTCATACTTTCGAGCGTTCTTCCAAAAGTCAAGCAAAACAGGGGACATTGTTTATTTGCAACTTCAAAGAAGTAAAGAGGGCGAGAGCTTACATAGGTCTTTTCCAAGCTTAAACTGTATTCTATTCGAGAAAAAAAGACAAATTAGGAGCCTCAGGGTCCTATGTGTTTTTTTCTTCCTCACTTAGCTTTTCTGTCTCAGTTCTTCAGAAATCTGTTGTTTCTGATCTTTTATGAGCATGGATACATGTTCAAGTCAAACGCACATAACCGCAGCAGAGGAAAAATAGAATATCCGAAGTAAGCTTCAGTTTTAGATCATTTAATGCTACATTCTGAATGCTACTTTGTTTAAGTAATGCTTTTGCTTTGATCCTAGGTGTTAAAATAGGAAAGTTCTGTGTGAAATTAGCTCCTGGTGTGAAATTCAACTTGAAGTTCAAAGACAGATACTAGTAAAACGCAGACCTTGTTTTATTCATTAATTTCTATAAGCAAGCACAACTATTTAGCTAAACAACCCGAGACCCGGCTTGACTGTCGAATGTATAAACAGAAGGCCAATTGTCCTTTCCTGAAACTTGGCGACATTTAGGGGAAATTCAGGAAGCGCACTGTCAGAAGCCGCAGGTAGAGACGCACGGGTTAAGGTTAGGTCAGTCGTGAAATCAAGAAAATCTAAGGCGGACGACCTTGGGGGAGGAAGAAAAATGGGAGGGAAATGAGTGAGACTCAGATCCTTGTCCTGACTGGTTGACAATAGTCCTGTGCTTTCTAGAAGCCGTATCCTCTTGTACCAACGAGGTGGCTTTGGGAGAGGGGAGGGAGAAAGGGACTGAGCCGAGGAGACAGGCCAGAAGTCAAGCATGTCTGTGACACGTGCTGTCATGAAATCCTGCCCACCTCTCTCGCGCGTGCTGGACCTTGACTCTGGGCTCTGACGCTTAGGGCTCCAAACAAAAGCAAAAGCAAAAACGATAAGAAGGAATCTGAAGAAAAGTACGGTAACGTACCCCCACGTGTGTACACGTGATTTGTCAGAGGCTGTGACTTAAGCCTCCTCACCTTTCTGAATCTCTGTCCCGTTTGGCAAGTCGGCAGAGCTCCCCAGAACGCAGTAGCTGGCCAGCGAGGCCATGCTCTCTGTACCGCCCCCTCCAAACGCACGTTTTTCCAGGAATACGCAGCCATCCTCCACCCTGTAAGGGACCAGAATGTGACCACGTGGTTGTTCCTAGGACAAGACGCTTCTGGAAGGGAAGCGAATGCCAGTATCTAGTATTTCATCCCTGCTCCGTGCTTGTGGGCCAAGGGCCCCGAGTTCCGAGGCTTTTTGTCTCTGGGAGGGATGACTGTTACCATGGTTTCTTCTTCTTCCCCAAGACAAAGGTACAGCTCTTTGAGAGAATGTTCCAAAATGCCCAGAGGAACCGGGTCAGCTCACCAAACAGACCTACTATTGTTTCATCCTGTAGAAAGCCTGCCTCGCCTTAGCAATTCCACATCTACACGAATAAAAAGAACAAAAGGTAGAGACCTAGGCCCTGTCTGTCAACCGTTCCTCCTCCCCACTCCCGTTTTCTGCATTTAATAAAGGCAGCAGCTAAAATTTAATAGCATTTGGAAAACCATGAAGCCATCTCCTGGAGTTACATGGCATGTTTCATATTATAATGCTAAGATTAAGGAAGGAGGGAGGCTAAGATCTTGCTCCAAATATGGTCTCTCAACGTCAAGTTGATCTAGATGGTGACTGAAATATAGGATGAAGCCAAAGAGTGTGGTGTGTGTGTGTGTGTGTGCGTGTGCGTGCGCGCGCGCGCACGTGCGCGCACGCGCGCACGTAAGGAGAAAGAGCCACAAAGCAAAAAACTCAGTAAATATGATTTTTGTCATCACGGCAAAATTATTGGTTTCACTGACATTATACTTGCAGTACGCATAGGAACCTCCCTAAATACTAGAGAATTCTTCCCAGTAGCAGAGCTTATGGCAAAGCTCCTTGGCTTTTTTCAAACGAGGTGTTTTCAAGCTGACATGTTGTTCGCTGGGTTTGTTGGTGCTCACGAGTCTGCTCCCAAATACACCAACCTTATTAACGAGCACTGGATTCGGGATATTTCCTATGGGAAATACAAAATTTTTTTGTTTTCAATAAAACATATGGGCCAAATTAGAAAGTAAATAAATGAATTCTTCTCAAGAATCCACAATAACACTTGCTGAGCAGTGGGTCAGGCCACATTTAATCTAAAATCTTTCTGCTGCGTGTAAATGATTATGTCATAGCATTTGTCTTTAATTACTCATCTCTTTCCAAAGGTTTGACTCATAATGTGTTTCTCGGTTAACCACAAACACTTGTACTACAAGATTTGTCATATAGATTCGCTCACCCCCACTCCCACCCCTCTGTTTTCTGCTCTCTGCAACAGCATCGTGAAGTCATAGCTCCTAAAAAAGAAGTTTTGAGACATCGTCTAACAACCGCCCCCCCCCTTTGATATGTCAAAGATTTCCACGCTAAGAAAAATAGCGCCGTCTTTTCTTGACTCACGAAGACCATTATAAGCAGGCTTCACGGAATGGACCTAACAGCACTGTATCATCATGGTTTTGTACTTATATGGCATTGTTCCTCTGAGAATTTCCAAGACTTCGAGAACATATGAAAAGAATAAAAACAATGGGTTGTAGCTTGTAAAAGACTACAAGTCAATTAAGCGACCACAGACATATTTTTGCCTTCAGCACCTCGTTTCCCACCTCACCTTCCCCTGTGAGGAACGGAACGAATTCTAATTTAATTCCGAAGGAATTAAATCAGCCATCTCTTCAGCTCACTTAGCACATATTATTAATCCCCCCAGTTTTAGCGGAGGTGTCGGCTTCCAGTGGTGACTGTTGCCACCTCGCTGGTCTAATCCTGTGTGAAGTTTGGGATTATAGAATTTGAGGAAAACGTAGGAAGTGATCCAGTCCTAAAGGTATGTCCATCAGGTTGGGGGATTTGGGGTAGGTAAACTGAGAAACACCTCAATGATGGAATCTGGGGATTTTTAAGGGCTTCTTGACTCCCAGATCTCAATCCTACTGACCTAAAATCCTTACTTTGTGAGTTCAGTTTGTTTGTTTTTCTTTTCTTTTCTTTTATTTCTTTTTTTTTTTTTTTTGAAGGGGGGAAGGATACTTAAGATGAAAAGGCCTTTGTTAAAGACTGAAATAGGCACATGAATTTTTCTTTGTGTTAAAGTGAAAATTCCCTAGTTAAAATGCAATGCTAGCAGGGATTGGCGACATGTTCATTATGTCCCCAGGAAGAAGGAAAAGGTATGACCGGGACCCTGATTATAAAAATCCTTTTTCAGTTACCTGCTATAACCCCAGCCGTGCTTGTTACTATAGTGTGTCATCCTCTGCTCCTTTGTGGGGTTCTTGAGGCCCCCGTCTTAGCTGGAGAATTCCTTTTGCCTGTTAGATTCAAAGCGAATTCAGTAGCTTCTTCGGCCCCTTTCCGTTAGCCTGGGTCCACAAAGCTTAGATTCTCAAGGTCTAACCACTTTGACAGTGAGAGGAAGCAAAAGTAAGATGAGCCTTTAAAAAGGTGACAAGGGAGAGAGTCCCTCCTCCCGTAAGCCTTCCACTCCAAGTCTGCTTCCCTCCGGGTACCACGCTGGCTCCCTCATGTGATCGCAAGAGTTTTGCGGGGAAGAAGAAAAATAGAGAATCAGCACAGGGAACTAAGGCCCAAAGGAGAAAACGCTAAGACGTCCCCAGCCAAGAAAGCGTGGCCAACGACAGCACGAGTTTTTCATGTTCCGGCACCTTCTCTGGACGTGCTGCCCATCACCCAGCGTGGCCTTGACCTACATCGCTGCCCCCTTTCTCTATTCCCAGATGGAACATGGGGTGCTGACAATGGATTTCATCTGAGTGACAATTTCGCTGGACTCGCTGTGACAAATGGATCTGGGGCTCGCAAACAAAGAGAATATTCTGTTGTCGGTGACCCAAATATCCATCCCCTGGGGAGGGGGGAAATTGCTTTTTAATCTAGAGACTGTGCTTTCAAGACCAGCATCTCTGTCCTGTTCTTCCAGTCTGTGTTTATCTGTAGATAGGTGGTTGCTTATGCACGACGTTTGTCCCCATACGCCTGCCCTCACTTCACCTACAAGCCAGTGCTGTCCACCTCTTTGATCAACTGAGGAAACCTACCTCTTCTTGTTGGCTTCTTTCTTCTTTGCGCCCCAGTCCCCAACATCGGGGCTGGTGATACCTCCACTTTCTCCTTCGTGGACATCTCTCTCATCCGGCCCTTCTGGTGACACTTTTTTTTGCCTGTCTGGGAAAGTTTCCCTTAAGCCTATCTCTCCACTGTCAAGACGTCTTAGCAGATCTACCACTGGAGAAAGATTTTCTTTCCAGCTGATGGCAGACTTTCAGTCTAGACCTGGTCCCCCCGCACCCCGTTTTGATCCTGAGCTCCCTCTTCTCTGTATGCCTGCCATTATCTTCACCCCTTCGACTCCATGCTGGAAAAATTGTCATTCTCTCCTCATAAGCACTTCCGGATTTTTTTTTTTCCTCTTACCTGCTAGAGTCATCATTCAGACTGTAACTGACATCTCGAAAATCTTCTTTTATATTTGATAAGGAAATCAATTATGGTATGATACACAAACCCTCTTAAATGGAACCAGCCTTAGCTGAGGGCACGATTTCTATGGAAATGAGCCACATTAAATCAAAACGCAATCAAAATGCACCCGCGTGGGTTCCTGGCGCTACTGTCGTCATTTGTCAACAGCAAAAGTATTCTTCGTTGTTTCCTTCTTCTTTCCAGCATCCCAAATCTGAGTACCTGGGATCGGCTGGAATCGCGAAACCGCTTCTATGTCGTCCAGTTTTTATTCATCATTTTTCTCTGTCCTTATTTGCCATTTATTTATTTTTTTTCTTGCTACCGATAAATTTATTTATTTAGACCGTGCGCGTTTTTATATATTACCTTAAATCCTTTTCGGAACAAGGTAGAAGTTATTTGGTGAACTTGTTAGTAAAAACATTTTTTGCTCCTCTCTTTTATTTATTTATTTATTTCTCCCTTTCTACGGGTCAGAATTTTCTTAATCCACCTTGATTTCTTCCTCCGGCCATCACTGTAACCTGTAATTGGAGTAAATAAATCTACGTACTTGGTCCCAATTCCACACTAAGCAACTGTAACCACAGAGAGTCTTTTACCTATACTTAAATGAGGACGATCTTTATAAGGAAGACAATGTGATACATAGATAACACTATGAATTGGAAGAGTCCTAGCATAATTCCTGAGTCATACTGTGTTCTCAGTAAATACTCTTTAATCCACGAATTGTAAAATATGATTGTCACTATCGCGCCTCAAGTTTGTCAAGCATGTAGCAGTGACAG
Source organism: Pteropus vampyrus (assembly GCF_000151845.1). Taxonomy (NCBI): domain Eukaryota; kingdom Metazoa; phylum Chordata; class Mammalia; order Chiroptera; family Pteropodidae; genus Pteropus; species Pteropus vampyrus. Next base: position 2,652,141 of record NW_011888902.1, read on the forward strand.
TGTATGCACGGCAAGTAGGATTTCCGAGAAACCTCCTTTCTAGCTTCAACATTTCTCGTGGCCCCAAGTGTGCCATCGTTGATCAAATAGGTATCAAATAGGTATCAAATAGGTATATAGAAAAATTTTAGATGGGGACAGATGATGACTTAATTAAAATCCTTTTCTTCTTGAATAGATGAAAAGTCCCCAACAGCCACCTCTATTTTGCCTTTTTATTATGGATTTCCCCCAAGGACGTGACTCGGTTTTCTCTGGAACGTTCAGTCAGCCCTCATTGCTGAAGCTAACGTGCCAATCATTTTTCCCCAACCAACTCTGATAGTGCTTCGTGGGAGTGGGAGGAAAGGGTTCTCGTCAAAGAGAAGTTCAGTGTCCAGTTTTCTCCTTTTCAGTCAGCCACGATAGCACGTAATAAGAACTTGAGCTTCAAAGGTTTCAACGGCCACAGGAAACCGTAGCATCTGTGGCATTCAAGTGAGCTAACTATCTCCCCCCAAAGGCATTCCAGTGATCCCTCCTTCATCCTCACTCCCTCTGATTTATTACATTATCTTTTGACCTTTTTTTTCTCTCTTCATAAAAAGCATTAAGTTGCCATTTCTACAGCAGAAGCCAGCAGATAAATGTTCAAATTTACTCTAGGCCCTCACTTGGGAATGGACTTATGGATTTCTCGGGCACAAAATGCCACGAAAGCATGTGGGGTTTGATATCCTTCGGTTGTGTAAGGAGGAATAATAAAAGGACCGAGTCCTAAGAGAAAAATTAAACTTTCCATAGACAGAACATAGCTGCATTTTAAGTAACCACTTTAAAGACATGACTGCTGTTTTGGCAAAAGCTAGTAAGCCACACAAAATTAATTTCATGTTTCATTGACATTACTTTCAGGAATTTCATGTTGACATAACCTATAGAGTAGGGGTGAGATACAGCAGACAATATATTTAATGCTGCTACACCAACACGAAATATTTTAAATCTGAACAGAGACCCAGCTTTTTAAAATATCTTGTTCTGTGTTAAAAAAAAAAAAAAAAAGAATGAAACTAATTTTCGCATCAGTTGTCTAAATGCTAATTGCTTCTGGTGCAAGGTTAAAATCAAATCATGAAATCTTCTCAGGGCTCCTTCACTGAACATATGACACATTTCAACCTACATGTGATTTTGTCTCTTATGTAAATAACGACACTTTTATAGGATTGCTAAGTTAAAAATATCAACTGATGTGTGATTAAGTGGTATGCCGAGCTAACAGAAAGGCACCTATGATCACACGCTTCTAAATACATTCAACGAAATAGTTGTTTTTCTACAAAACAAAATGTGTTCACTGATTCACCATGAGGGGAAGGGAAGTTGTTGGCCTTGGCCACCGACATGTGTCTGTGTGTCCCAAAAAAGCTGTCTGTCCCCACGGATCCACGATCTAAGTGCTGAAAAGACCATTGCATAACCAGGACTCTCTTTGGCTCTGAGGCAACGGGCATTGTTTTCATAATACACAGTTTCTGTTTCTACCTCTTGGCTTCCAAAGCTGTCCAAAGTCACATATTAGCAACTAGCAGGAGTCAGGCCAGCATGACCGCTATTGTAAAGGCTTCTCAGCTACTTTCCATTAACTAAAGGTATGCACCAGCACATCCGTTAAGAGTTATTTTCATCCCGTTGGCTTGTAATTGGTACCCTTTCAAGTATACCATGAAGCCGGGAATTCATTTAGTCTGGCAGAACGTCGAGGCCACTGGTAACACAGGAATCTCAGCTTTGGCTAGGTGCTTGAATTTCTTCGACTTTATAATTTCAAAATTGCACAGTGGCAACCGGTGCTTGGAGCCATGGGAAAATGTTTCCCTTAAGATTTAGTCTTACCATCTGTATTTGCCAATTATTGCCAAGATAACGCTGCATGATAAAGACACCCCAGACTCGCTGACTTTAAACGATAACAGTTAGTTACTTCTCCGTCACACATCTGCTGGTCAGCTGGGGGTCAGCCTGGGGTCAGCTGGGGGGTCAGCTGGTCTAAGCTGGCCTCCACTAAGCACACTTCAGTTTTCGGGTTGGATCCGGCTCTGCTCCCCATGTTTCTCATCGTCTGATCGATGGATAAGCCAGGACACGTTTATCTATCTCGTGGCAGTGACAGAGGCATAAGGAGGTGCAAGCGGAAACACTCGTATCTCTTAAGGTTTGTTCTCAGAGCTGGCAACTGCCACTTCTTCTTTATTCCATTGGCCAAATCAAGTCCATTGTCTGAACCTAAAATTAAAGACCGAGAAATACATTCTGCTGCTTGTGAGGAGAGCCACAAAATCATATGGCAAAGGGCAAGACACAGCGAGGGGTGAGGTATCGATGTCAACGATTCAGTCTACCACACTGCCAAACATCAAGAAAAGGCATACAAATGAGTCTGTGGCCATAAATCAAGGAATTCATGGTTGCAGCAATAAAGGAGGCTGTGTGCCATCTTTCACCTGACTCCTACCTTTGGCTTATAGTCCCTGAGGGCTTACCAGGCATTCTACAGCACAATTCTGATTCTTTGCTAGTTAATGCAAGGTTGCATGGAATGTCTAAGGTTGCCACCAGTGGGATTTCTAGCCCTAGGTTGACTAATTTATAAAAAAAGGGAATTTTGTAAAGATTTATAAATGTCTTTAAAGGGAAGACTCTGATGCTGTGCCAGCTCAGAAAATGTTGCCAGTAAGAAAACCGGCAGCTTCTGCTCCTTCTTTCTTAGAGCCCAGCTGCAGTTCAAGTAATCAGAGTACCCAGCTACTGGAGACATGGCACAGGAAGACCAAGTGGGGGTGGGGGTTATGGGCTGAGGGAGAGGTTACGTGGAGAATAGTTGAGGAACCCAGCCCACAGCAAGCGCCTGGGCTCAGACGCATCACCTGAGTTGAGTCGTCTCAGCTGCTCCCGGCTGCTCAAACCATCCTTGCCCAGTCGCGATGTACATGAGTGAAAAGACCACCTCAGGTATTTCAGCCCCCAGCGGACATCACATGAGGGAGAGATGAGCCATTCCTGCCATGCCTTAGCTGGATTCCTGATCCACAGAACGGGGAGAAATAATAAGCTAGTTACTGTTTTAAGCCGCTAAGTGTCGGGGTAGTTTGTTAGGCAGCGATGGAAAATCGAAACAGTGACATTCGTGAGAATCTCTCCAAAAGGTAGGATTCTTAATTGGCTCATATCGTTTTGCCATTTGGGACAGTCTTTCTAGGGAAAGGCGCATTTTTATCACAGAGAATGTCAGTGACTCTTGTTATTGGGTGAGTTTGGAGAGGGAAGAGCTAGTTTATTCTTTTGTAACTGAGTGTTATTTAATGTTGAGATGTAAAACGTACAACTGGTTTACCTAAAGGCATTTCATATATTAATATATTAGCTGGTTTTCTGCCAGAAAATTAAACCAGGTCAGAGTATCACCACGTATTAGAGGGTCTAGGGGAGAATCCATTTCCTGGTCATTCGATTTGTGGCAGAATTCAGTTTCTTGTTAAGAGTCAAGATCCAGATGTCTTGCTGGCTGTAAACTAAGGGCTATCCCCAGCTTGTAGAGGCCATTCTGATTTCCTGGTTCCTTGCTCCTTTCCTGTGACAGTGGCAGGTCATACCCTCACACTTCACATCTGTCCTCCTACCGTCTCCTTTTCCGCCCCACTTCCTGCCAGCTGCATCTGCTCCTAAGAGCTCGTGTGGTTAGACTGTGTCTACTCGGACACTCCAGCTTAATCTTTCTATGTTAAGGGCAGCAAATTAGTGACCTTAATGCCGTCTGCAGTTTTAATTCTCCTTAGCTATGCGGCGTAACATAGTCACGGGTTCTGAGGGCAAGGACGTAGATGTATTTGGGGTCTGTTATTCTGTCTACCATAGCAAGGCGTCTGTCTTACTCAGTTGCAGGAAGCTCCTTTCGCATTATGGTCTATGTAAATAGCACTCCAAAGAGTTGTGCAGGGTACAGCCCATGTAGCAATCTGTGGCAACTCTTAGAAGCATATTAGAGAAAGGAAGATGACATGTCAGGGCTCCATTTCTATGTCGCTGGTCCTCTCGCTCTCAGCCTGGCCACCTTCCTCTTCCTCCCAGGCTTCCCTTTGCAACCCTTCTCTACAGTAACCCAAGAAGAAGGTTTTCCTCCTAGGCATAAATGAAGTCTTTCAAAGGATATGTTTATAATAGGAATAATTGTTTTAATTACAGAAAGAAAGAATTTAGGATAGATTGTCGGGCAAGAAAGGGCTCTGGACCCCGCGTGAAGGTAAGAGGTATCCAGGAAAAAGGAAGCTCATACTTTGTTTGGCCCCGTCATTAACAGGACCCTTGGTGATGCTCATATCAAGTTATATACACCGGGTCCCTCACACTGCCCCAAAGCAGGGCACTGTCTCACCCTGTGGGAGCCATGGAGAGTCGCAGGCATCACTCTTTGTCCAAAGAACCAGAGTTTAGAGCCAAGAGGACTGGGCGGCAGGCCCTCCCCTGCCACAGCATCCCTGCGTGATCTAGGAAAAGCTCTTCCAAGTGCACAGCGAAGACAGAGTAGCTGATTTTCAATCTCGTCTGTAGGGTTATGATGAGAAGCAAAGGTGATAACGATCAGAAAAAAAAAAAGTTTTAGGAAAAAGTAAGATCCAATGTCATTTTTTGTTAGTTATTATTAAGAATTCAATCCTTCTCCATAGACTTTTAGAGAACTAAAATCTTTTTGCATCCACGACGTACACAGATAACAGCTGCTTCTTTCATTCTGTTTGAGTCAGCAGCTGAATGGTGTCTCCAGTGTGCCAAGTTTAAAAATAGACGTTAGTCTTCTACGTAACACTCGGTTCGAGAAAATTTAGGTTTGGCGATCGGTACCACCTGCATCTACCCATTTCTAGTTTAAGGGCCTTCTTAAGACTGTTTAGAAAAACTTTGGGCAGAGAATATTCTTGCAAAACAACATTTGATGAGTTGGAGTAAGTGAATTAGAAACATATGGATCAGATTTCCCTGCAAATGCATCAGGGTTGAAAAATTAAGGAGAAAAAAGCACTTTGCTTTATCCAAATATGTAAAGCCGAGCTTGGGAAACTTGACCAACCCCCAAACCCCACCGCATGGTTGCACCGCGTGTTGGCAGAGCCCTGGGCTTCCCCTCCATTCACTTTGTGTGTTGCTAACCGATCTCTCCCTTTCCAGTGTGAGAATTTACAATTATAACATTTCTTTCTCCAGGATTCTCAAAAATGTAGACAGGAGAAACCTAACCCACCTATCACGAATATGATGTGTGTTGGGAAAAAAAAAAAAAAAACATAGCACGTAACTGTGTTATAATACAAATTAATATAATTCAGTGAACGAAATACACAGCTTATAACAATTTGTACAGAACATCCTGTAACTAGTAACTGTAGTTTGGGGTATTAACAGAGTGATGGAACAGACTAACAGTGTCCCATTCAGCCGAGGTCTAGTAGCCACAGCTCCAGTAGCCTTGTTATTTATTTGAAAGTCCCAGAAGTGGTTCAATTCAATATGCCAGTGCCAGAATCTCTTCCAGATTTAACCTGACTCAAACCACTGTAAGCTACCTAGATCTCCCCTCTGTCGTTAGACAAGAATCAATAAGAATTTCCCTCATCGTTTATACCCGATAGGAGTGGGAATACAACCGGCCAGTTAAGAGGGTGAGATGCCAACGATTATGTGCGGGGGAAGGTTACATGATCTTATATTCCAGTTCCCTTTTCCTGTTCTCCCCACTCAAGTTCACGATTAACTCCTTTCACCTAAACTCTTCCTTGCTCTTGGCGTTGAGTCAATGGCCATTTTTAAAATGTATTCCTTTCAGTCATTTTCATGGGCTTTCCATCTACGGTAAGACTACCATCGTGAGACTGGCATGGTCAAGCTGAGATGCAGCACGAAAGGGAATCACCGTTTATCACTGGTCTGAAAGTCCTCGGCGAAACTACAACTAGAACTTAGGTCTTTCTGCCTCCACCTTTACTTACATAAACTAGGAAACTCGTTTGTTTTATAATACGATGGGGTAATGAGTTACACGTCTGACTTTCTACCTGCTAAAGCTTTCTCTACCTCGTCTAGATCCCAGGGCCTCCTCTGAACTGCAGTCATCCCTGTCTGAAGTCATTTAGCGTTTATATTAACCTGTGAGGTGCCATTCACTTGTGTTCCATGTGCATGCATCTGCCCACGCTACCCATCCAAGCTGAATATTCCAATGACAAGAACTATATATGCATCTAAAACCCCACCAACGATGCACATGGAGTGCATTCAAGATACAGCTTTTTAGTAGTAGTAGTAGTAGTAGTAGTAGTAGTAGTAGTAGTAGTACTTTTTCCTTTGGTTTTTGTCTTGTTAATAATAGATAGCCAGCTTGTCTGATAGATTTTTCACCAATTAGACTCAAATACTTCATAGAATAAAGTTAATAATCTGAATACGCTTCCCCAGATTCCACTACTTTTAACCACATATTATATATGTTAGTTCTAGAATACACACACTTGAGATATGCCCACATTCAGAAATTCCTTCACCTTTGACCTTTTACAGATTTTTTTCCTCCTTAGATTGTATCGATGTGGGGCGTGCCATAAGCAACATGACTCTATTTTCACAAAGGGCCCGATTTTCTTTTCTTTATTTTTCTCAAAGTAGGGTTTATTATTTTGGGTCAACTTGATAAATTGTCAGATTCAGTGTTAGACAGCTGGGTAATGTATGTTTTATTTTGTTTTAATGTGCTGCATTTATTATAGCCCTCTGTCCTGAACCAAGTGGCCTTTTTATTATTAAAAATCTAATGAAAATAAAGTCCACAAAGAACCATTGTTAAAGAATACACTTATCATTTCTTTTTTTCTGTTAGGTGGACTTACAAGAACCTGTTTTCATAGGTCTGAGCATGAATGACAAGCTGTTTGCTTTAGATTTATGTAGAATTTAGAATAAAAATGAATCGAATTTATTTTAAAACAAAATCTAAATTAAGTGGATTCATAAGCCATTGCAATAAAAACTTGATTGAAATCTGACCCTTGACAATTTCTCTACAAGGAGCATTTGCCATCTCTCTAGTAGATTTGTCTTACTAAAGCAAAATTTTAAATTAAGGTCAGGCAGGGGAAAAAAGAACAGGGCTATTTTCAATACTTTTTGTCAGAAAATGCTTTATACCTACATCATATTTGTTCCAATTTATTTTAATGCATTTAAAAAAAAACAATCAATAATCACAACTGAGCCATAGCCTTTTTCTAGTTAACAAATATGGCGATGTTAGATCTCACTCTTCTGTTTGGATCTGCATATCAAGAATGATCATGTCAAACTTCGTCTCACTCCTACTCATCGACCTTTCTCACCTTCTTCTCTCTGGCCTTCGCCCCAGTTTAACTCCATCGTTTCATCGTCCCCTCTTCCTTCCACCTAGAACCGGGAAAAGCCAGTGATTCTCCACAGTAGTTCCGTGTCCACCTGCCTTTCTATGTTTTTCCTTGATCTGTGATCCCCTCTAAATTCTACAGCCTCTTAAATTCTCTTCTCCCGCAGAAAGCTTCCTCTCTACTTAAGATCTGCTCAAGTCGGTCCCGAGCAAAAGCAAACAGCTCTTCTGAAATCGGCTGTCCCCTCAAAAGACACACCCATCTTTTCCCATCTCCTAAATATTTCCAACGGAATAACTAACTCGCTGCTCCCTTTCCTTACTCACGAGTGATGCCATCACAGTGGGTCTTCCCTCTACCACTTGCCTGCAGCTGTTCACTCAGAAGGAACCAGCAGACCCCTCGTTTTTCTCGGTCCACATGCAGTTTCGCCCCTTTAGAGTTCTTAGAGCTGTTAGTGATCTCTTTTTAAAAATGGCTCCCACTTTGACTTCCGTGGGTGGGATGACGCTCTTCTAATTCTTTTATATATTTTTTCATGCCCTCACGCTCTCCTTTGCTAGCTGTGTGTCCTCTTCCACTCCCTAACTGGGTGTCTTCTCCTGAATTTTGTTCTTTTATACTTCACATCTATTTTCAACGCACTTTCTCGAGATTCTTACTATTATGGCTTTAAATACGTCCGTTGTACAGGTGACTCTGCTTTATATCAACGGCCTTAGTGTCTTCTTGACGTCATCTGAAATGTCCATCGTCTCTGAAT
>NW_011888902.1:2661302-2693303 GCF_000151845.1 Pteropus vampyrus
CCCAGATTCCACTACTTTTAACCACATATTATATATGTTAGTTCTAGAATACACACACTTGAGATATGCCCACATTCAGAAATTCCTTCACCTTTGACCTTTTACAGATTTTTTTCCTCCTTAGATTGTATCGATGTGGGGCGTGCCATAAGCAACATGACTCTATTTTCACAAAGGGCCCGATTTTCTTTTCTTTATTTTTCTCAAAGTAGGGTTTATTATTTTGGGTCAACTTGATAAATTGTCAGATTCAGTGTTAGACAGCTGGGTAATGTATGTTTTATTTTGTTTTAATGTGCTGCATTTATTATAGCCCTCTGTCCTGAACCAAGTGGCCTTTTTATTATTAAAAATCTAATGAAAATAAAGTCCACAAAGAACCATTGTTAAAGAATACACTTATCATTTCTTTTTTTCTGTTAGGTGGACTTACAAGAACCTGTTTTCATAGGTCTGAGCATGAATGACAAGCTGTTTGCTTTAGATTTATGTAGAATTTAGAATAAAAATGAATCGAATTTATTTTAAAACAAAATCTAAATTAAGTGGATTCATAAGCCATTGCAATAAAAACTTGATTGAAATCTGACCCTTGACAATTTCTCTACAAGGAGCATTTGCCATCTCTCTAGTAGATTTGTCTTACTAAAGCAAAATTTTAAATTAAGGTCAGGCAGGGGAAAAAAGAACAGGGCTATTTTCAATACTTTTTGTCAGAAAATGCTTTATACCTACATCATATTTGTTCCAATTTATTTTAATGCATTTAAAAAAAAACAATCAATAATCACAACTGAGCCATAGCCTTTTTCTAGTTAACAAATATGGCGATGTTAGATCTCACTCTTCTGTTTGGATCTGCATATCAAGAATGATCATGTCAAACTTCGTCTCACTCCTACTCATCGACCTTTCTCACCTTCTTCTCTCTGGCCTTCGCCCCAGTTTAACTCCATCGTTTCATCGTCCCCTCTTCCTTCCACCTAGAACCGGGAAAAGCCAGTGATTCTCCACAGTAGTTCCGTGTCCACCTGCCTTTCTATGTTTTTCCTTGATCTGTGATCCCCTCTAAATTCTACAGCCTCTTAAATTCTCTTCTCCCGCAGAAAGCTTCCTCTCTACTTAAGATCTGCTCAAGTCGGTCCCGAGCAAAAGCAAACAGCTCTTCTGAAATCGGCTGTCCCCTCAAAAGACACACCCATCTTTTCCCATCTCCTAAATATTTCCAACGGAATAACTAACTCGCTGCTCCCTTTCCTTACTCACGAGTGATGCCATCACAGTGGGTCTTCCCTCTACCACTTGCCTGCAGCTGTTCACTCAGAAGGAACCAGCAGACCCCTCGTTTTTCTCGGTCCACATGCAGTTTCGCCCCTTTAGAGTTCTTAGAGCTGTTAGTGATCTCTTTTTAAAAATGGCTCCCACTTTGACTTCCGTGGGTGGGATGACGCTCTTCTAATTCTTTTATATATTTTTTCATGCCCTCACGCTCTCCTTTGCTAGCTGTGTGTCCTCTTCCACTCCCTAACTGGGTGTCTTCTCCTGAATTTTGTTCTTTTATACTTCACATCTATTTTCAACGCACTTTCTCGAGATTCTTACTATTATGGCTTTAAATACGTCCGTTGTACAGGTGACTCTGCTTTATATCAACGGCCTTAGTGTCTTCTTGACGTCATCTGAAATGTCCATCGTCTCTGAATATTACTGCCTCGACGTCTCATCCTAATCACCACCTCTGTATGTCTAAGGCCAAGTTCCCAGCTCTCCTTTTGTCTTCACCAGACCTCCTCATGGTAATTTCACTTCCGGAATAAGTCCTTAGGATTCTCCTTGACCCCTCCTATTTTACCTGCTCCAAGGAATTGATTCATAGACCCAGTCGATCCATCCCTTGACATGTTTCTGGAAGTTTCCCCTTCTTTTCCCAGCCCACCATATTCATTATAGTGAAACCTTTCCCCCTCTGTGTCTCTTGTTACTTATAGGTCAGGGGGAGGGTGGATGGCCCCTTGGGAGCCCACGGGAGAGGGACCGGGAAGGCTTGATGCTGAGCAGCCATTTGGCTCACAAACGTGTACCCAAGAATTAATGAAAAGCTAGAAGGCTGACATCAGAGAAAGACCCCTTGTTGGACCCCAACCCCCAGGACACCCTCCAGGAGACCCCGTGAGTTGGGGGAGAACCCGTGTAAGTGAGCAGAGGGGGAATTCAGAGATGAATATACCTGTGAGCATATCGGTATGCCTAGGCTGGCAGTCACACAAGTAGAAGGCCAGAAAACGGAAGAGGAAGTGGGAAGTAGGAAGTGGGAAATGCAGGTGGACTGGAGGCTGGGGACCCAAGACATCGAACTTGAAGCACTTGATGACAAAGGAAACAGAGCAACCAGGGGCGAGGCCAGGGCAGAGAGCAGAGGACACGGGCCTGGGGAGGGCAGTTGGGGACCCGTTTTAACAAACACCGAGGGCTCCTCCTGTGTTTCTTCTATTTAGGGTTTAATAAGCTTTGTTTATTTTAGCTAAGACATGTTCTTACGAACACCTCTACTGATACTCTAATTTCATTGCTTGTTAATTATCGTCTTCTTTTGTCCTCCCTTGTATCTTTCATTCATGCGTAAATTGACACCGTCGTTTTCATTCTTATCATTCATGATTTTTCACAAATCTATCTTAGTAGTTGACCTCGTTACTACCATTTCCTATTTCTCATGCCTGTTTCTGGACCGATTCGTATGCCCAGACTTTTCATGAATTCACTTTTTGGCCATTGTCAAAAACAAAATAAAACGCGATGCAGGTCCAGTTCAAAGCAGCATCCTTGTCACTTTGCTGTCGGTCCCTGGCATCTGTGGAGTGATCACTTCCACGATCACCAGGGCCTCGCCCTGAGACCCTGACACAGACTCGATCTTTGCTTCTTGTCGGAGCTGGCAAAAACTCCCAGGATTCTGCCAGTTTTCATTTTCCCTCTTATTCACAGTGAAAGGGAAAGTGTGGCTGCCAACAGATGTTGTGATCCACAAAATATTCGCACGACATCATTTATTTTTTTCTAAACAAGAGGTGTGACTAGAGTGATTCAAAGAAGCCATGACCCTCTCCCCTCAGAGGTCCTGCCACGCCCACCAGCGTTCCTAGTTCACGGGAGGAGAGAGGTCAATGAGGTGCACATTGCGTGTTTTCTCTTCATTTCTGTTTTTCACAAAAGGGTCCCACTTCCCCTTGATGCATAGCAAAAAAAAAAAAAAAAAAAAAAAAAAAAAAAAAAAAAATCACCAGGCCCTTGAACGTGTCCCCCAAGAGCAGCCAAAAGAAAATGCTAAAATATGGCCTTTGGCAGAGAAGTGCTCTTATTCTCAAGAAGAAGAAAAAATAAGAAATCTGGATTATTGTTCATCCTGGGGCCACGTGGGTCTCCCAAGAGACTTTGTAGCAATCATATGCTTCCTGTGATCCAGGGTGACGGCTGCTAAACTGGCCAAGTCAGCAGAGGAGAAAGTCATGAGAGGCCTGTCCGTAAAACCAGCTTGGCTCTGCTCATGTTGTGTGTATCACCCAGCTGTGGCCTCTAAGTACAAGTCAGGCCCATCCCTCCTCCCGGGGCCAGGGGCAGTGTCCAGCAGCAGAGGCATGGGGGCGGGGTGGGCTTGGAAGGGGCTGCCACTGGGGATGAAGTGAGAAGATTGGCCAAGGCGGGGAAAGGCAGCCGGCCGAGGCTCGGTCAGGGTCGGCTCGCATGAGTCTGTAAAGCTCCTCTGTGGGCTGTGTGTGTTCAGAGGAACCTCTGGAGGTCAGGTAGTGTACTTCTCTGCTTCCCCTGGGTCACTTCGACACGTGACTTTCTTTCAGCTCTGATAGATTTTCAAGAAAGAACATGCCTCTTGCCTTCTCTTTTTTGGTTTAGCTCCTACATTCTCTACTTCATTCTTCGTGTGTACCGATATGCCCTATCGATCAAGTCCGTAAGCCCGAATTTTCAGGGAATACAATCGTCAGCATTGGTCACTGTACGGTCCATGGTATTGTGTTAAACGGCCAGCCAGCTGTCTCACAAATCTTCAGAAGGGCCAGAGAGTGTGTCCGAAACTTACAATCCGTCACTACTGCCGGGAAAGCAACCTGGACTCACGTATTTAGTCAACAAACGTTGGTTGAGGTCCTGCTATGTGCCAGGCCCTTCCTAGGCACTGTCTCTGGTGGCCGGAAATGAAAAAAGGCAAATGTCCTCACTCTGTGGAATTTATATATCCTCGTAATGGCGTGAAAACATCGTCTTGAAAAATAAAGATGATCTCGACTGTCACTATCTCAGCTATTGTCAAATGCTACTGTACTTTCTATGAATTATTGAACCTCATGACAATTTATTTGTTAGATAACATTTCATAAGTGAGAAAACTGGCATTTAAATAGGTGAAGTAACTTGTCCTAGGAAGTACAAAGTTTAAGAACGGTCTGCCTTACTCGTTCCCACTAGGCCGAATATACAAAAATCATTGACCTAGCGAGCCCTCCGGTTTTGACCCTTAGTTCTCCTGAAACTGTTTCCAGGAATTCCTTCTTAGAATGATTCTAGTTGTATAGTTCGTTCATCTCGGCATTTACCGAAAACCTGCTACTAAGCTAGCTAAGCTAAGAGTCCACTAGCTAAGCTAGGACTGGATAATGCAGTAAGACATGGTCCCTGGTTTCACACAACTTTTAATGCAAGAAGAAAAGATACACATAAGCAAAACTGATGGAGTAAGAGCTGAGGTAGAGGCGTGAACAGAATGTGAATGAAGCAGAACATGGGGCAGCAAAGCCCATTCTGCGACAGTCAGGGACAGGTCCTCGAAGACGACAGCATCGGTGAATAAGACAAGTGTGTGTGTGTGCGCGCGTGTGCATGTGCATGTGTGTGTCTCTGTGTGTGTGTGCGTGCGTGCGTGTGTGTGCGTGTGTGTGCTGTGCAGGAGAGGGCAGCGTGACAACAAAGTGGAAAGCATGGGAAACACACCCGGGATGACACGGTCCGGGGACGATACGGTCTATTTTAGGAACTTCGAGTGGCATCTTTGAAACCTGGCTTAGGCGAAGCCCTCCATATGGAATCTCATTCTTCTCATTGTTTTTATTCAAAGCTTCCACCACGTCAGTTTGTTTTGCTTTAATCCCTAAAACAACATGGGGAAAAATGGCCACGTGATCTTAAAAAACACCTTTCCCTCCACTTCACACAATTAGATCTTCTCTGGAAAAAAAATAAAATCGGTCATTACATCATCCAGTGATGCCTTCAGTGTCACAGCGTGACCCTGAGACCATAGTAAGACTGACATTCCATTACAGATCACGATTGAAGAGTTTTCCCTAACGGAATATTTCCACGTAAAGTGATGATCCTTTAAGCTAATACGTGCGGCTAGAGACAGCTTCCCATGCTGCCATCGAGAAATTAAAAGAGGCGTCTCTCCTTTAAGTCATTTTCTCTAGGACCAGATGCTGATGTGTTCCGTTCGGATCGACGAAGCCACAGGCTGAGAGCCGCGTGCATGCCCTGCCACACCGTATATGTTTTCAATCAGTTCTACAAGGTTGTTATTTTTTTTTTCAATGTCAAAACTTAACCCACACACAGTCTCACGAGGCATGGAGATGCCGAAGCCACGGTGCCGGGTTGTAGGACCTAATATCCGTGTAATGATGGGATTGGCTGCAGGGCACATTTGGAACCAATCTTCAGCCTTTGGGATGGAGACCGAGGGCAGGAAATAATAAAACCGTGTGCATGGCCTCCTCCCTCTGCTCCCAGCGTCCTGCACTCTGTGTAGAGACCATGAACATTCCACCGGCCTCCGGGAAACGTTGGGAGTCGCCAAGAGTTAGCAACGTGTAGAGCTGAGCGGGGCGAGTAAGCACCTTGGACGACACCGTCGAGCCAGGAGAAGGACATTTGGCTCCAGCGGGGCAGAGAAAGGGAGGCTGCGACTGAGATGCAGATAGATGCTGGAGGTCTCCAAACGTCTCATCAAACACACAGACAAAGAGGAACGCTTCGCTGAGTAGCGTGCACTTAACCCAGGGAACTCGATGACACACGATCTTTATTGAGCCAAGGAACTCCGTAGCTTTTGTCAAAGGGCTGGACACTGTGATGAATATGAATAACATCTGTAGCTCAGCTAAGTGGGGTGAAAGGGAGGAGCCCGACCCATCTTCTGGCATCTGCCGTGGAAACTTGACTCCTGGTGGGGCTTCTTCCAGAGGCCGAAGAGCCCAGTGGGTCAGGGGCCGTTTTTCGAAGTCCTTGTTCATCTTGCTCTGAAATATCACAAGAAACCATAGGTAGAAAAGAAGGGATTGGGAGCCTCGTTCGACCTCGTGTCTGCTTAAGGCCCTTCGTGTCTGCCTGGTGTGTCCGTCAGTGCAGATTCTGTGATGTCGTAGTCACTGATTCATATCGTTATCTGCCATTTACCAAATGCCTCTGGCTAATACTTTTAGAAAACGTATTTCACAGTTATTAGATTAGATGAGACACATGAAATAGACAGACTTACACACATAACACATTTTCTCTCAGGACCTTTCCACTTGTAGGCCTCCAGCTGTCGAAAGGACTTACCAGTAGCTAATTGTTGGAGTAAGTTCCGATCCATTCCGACCCAGCAGTACTAGTAGTACGGGAGGAAGGAAAGGGAATAATGAGCAGAGAGCAAAGGAGTCACCGAGGGTACATGCGCAAAGACAAGTCCTCCACCCAGAGGATCACCAAGCTCCCCTGGCGAGGATCAGTCTAATTCCTGGTCCAGTGTTAAAACAGCAGGGTCTGTGTCATGTCGGCTACTGGCTCATGTCTGATGCTAACATCCTCTGTTAGCATCTGATGCTAACATCCTCTGATGCTAACAGAGGATGTTAGCATCAGACATGAGCCAGTTGCTTCACAGAGGATGCCCATGTCGGTCGTTTTATCCCCAGCGTATCCATTTTGGGATTGAGATCGGTTACTATCTCTGATGGTTAATGTCTTATAAAGGAATACGAACACATCAGAAAGTTGTTGCTGAGTCTGGCAAAACAGCAAATTCTGCCTCGCTTTTCTCTTTCATTCCCGAAGTCATTCTGAGGCTTTTCAAACAAAACAGGAGATGGTTTTGATGTATTGAGAACTCGTAGTAAAAAAAAAAGCACAGACCATCAAGATAATTAAGCACACAGTGAATTGGGGAGCTAAATAAACAAACCCGAGATGCGTCGTCATCGTCATCGTCGATGAATGCGCCATTGGCAATGGGACATTATCTGGTTACTGTCACCTGGAACTAAGCCATGTTATCTCCGCTGAGCCAGTGTCTCATTCAGGCGGCAGTCACTTCCACATTCCGCTGGGCAGGTGCTTTATAGATTTCAGAGATCTGAAACTTCTAATTCTCCTTGAGTAGAGCATTTTAGGTTTTATAAATTATCATTCTAATGTTGCTAATCTTTCTCCATTAACATAAATACACCTTCTTGGGGCTGTATCAGCCTCACTGTATAGAGGAAGTATGGCTGAGGAACAAGCTCAGAATCTGATGTGCAGACAACCAGACCTGAAGCTGAAGTTTGGAGATGTCATTTCCAGCTGACTTGACTTATCCCAGTTACCTAATCTCTTTGCACCTTGTTCTCTTTACCTATTACTGGGCAATTAGAACATCCACGGGGTTATTCTGAGGAATAGAGTAGATTAGATATGGAAGCGTTTAGAACACAGTAGACACAGTAGGTGCTCAGTAAACTTTACCATTTGTTAATGCTCCCTTCGGGTGTCGTCCCGGCAGCATTTTAGCAAGGTGTACTTCCCCAGTCTGAGCCCCGCTGAACAGTAACTCTAGACACAGTTTCCTGCCTGGACCTATGTGTTCATGGGCATCAGCATTAGCCCAGCGCGGGCTGTATTCACCCTGCTTGACTTACCGCTACCTAGGTGGTTTTCCTTATCCAAGTTTGTTCACTATATGATGAATCTATCTTTCTCAATACCGATCCTTCTCAAATACAATATTTATCGAGCCACTGCTTTTACCAAAAACATTCAATCGTTCCTTCTTTCATACAGTATGACAACTAAAAGTTTATTTGTAATTCCAGCTGTGCTAGAGTAATTGGTACCAATTAATAACCATCCTGCTCTAAGCAACTAGAAAATCGGACCAAATATATAAAACGGCAGTTTTAAGACATTGAAAAGCAGTCAGCCCAAGAATATATTGTCTAAGAGAAATGAAACAAACCTTTCTGTGATCCAAGATTTTTGCCCATGGCCATTTACTAGATCCTGCAACAGGAATGGGGAAACCAAAGCGGAATTATCGTGGTCTTCCTGAGCAGAGGGGACAGAGAATTCAGAGAGGCCAAAGCTACTGGGACTTGTGGAACAGAGAGTACCAGGAATGAGGTAGCTTAGTAGAGACAGAAATCCACACAAGGTTCCTCATGTGTTTGTTTGAAAACCAAGCTTGAATGTCCTGCAAAGGGCAAGAGTCCATGAATCCTGGCAAAGAATGACTCCTCAACAAAGGGGGACTGTAGGAAGCTGAGCAATTTCTAAAAGTGGCACGGTGTTGGGTGGCACTTGTCTTCCGACTAACTGGAGTAGCGGCGCCTTGTTGAGCACTGAAGGCATTTGGTAGGACCCCAGAAAGATCATACCTCAGAGTAAGCTGAACTAGCTCTAGGGTAAAGGCACACCCAAGCAAAGCTTGAAAATAGCATCGGAAGAATAAACTTGCCTCCCTCAAGTAACTTAACTGCTGTCAAAATAAAATTCCACACTCTTTTTTAAAAAAAAAAGAAAGAAAACAAAATCCAAACTCTCATCAACACAAAAATCGCTTTTTCTAGCATCTAATAAAACATTACTAGACTTGTGAAGAAATAGGAAAATATGACCCATAAGCAAGAGAAACATCATCCAATAAAAACAGACCAAGATATAACTCAGAAAATGAAATTAGGAAACAAAGCCTTTAAAATCAGTATTCTAAATATGTTTAAGTGTTTAAAGGAAAGTATAAATATAATAAAGAGAAAAAGAGAAATAATAAAAAAATTTCTAGAGTCAGATACTATTTGAAATTTTTTTTAAAATCCACTGTATGGATATCACAGCAGATTAGATACCGAAGAAGAAAAGATCATTGAACTTGTACATCGGGCAGTAGAAACGGTCCAAACTAAAGTACAGAAAGAAAAAGGACTAGAAAGGAATGAGTGGGGCGTCGGTGTCCCCTGGGATAATATCGAGCAGTCTGTGATACAGTTTCAGAAGCAGAGGAATGGAGGCAAAGGTATTTGAAAAAAGGATAACAACATTTTACAAATTCGATGAAAGCAATGCACCACAGATCCAAGAAGATCAGTGTACCCAAAGCGGGATAAAACCAAAGCAGACAAAAGATTTGACGTGAACTATCAGTAAAGAAGATATATAAGTGCTAAGTAAGCATATTAAAAATATTCAATATTATATGTCGTTAGAGAAATACAAATTAAAACAATGTGAGGTGCCACCACCCATTGTCGATCATTTGTAATTTTTGATAAGGATGAGGATCAACAGAATCTGGATGTACAGTTCATTATTGATCGGAATGGAAAATGTCACAGCCACTCTGGAAGACAGTTTGACAGTTTCTTACAGAGCATAACGTATTTTTCCCACACAATCCGGCAATCACATTCCTAGATATTTACCCAACTGATTTGAAGACATGCCTATGCAAAGACATCTGTTATAAACATCCGCATGCGTGTTTATAACACCTTTATCTATAATCACTCCAAACCGCAAGCAACCAAGATATCCTTTGCAGATGAATGACTAAACAAACCTTGGTTTGCCCATTCGGTGGAATACTATTCAGTGATGAAGTGACTGTGCCTTCGGGCCAAGCAAGGACATAGATAAATCTCACACACAGAGCGCTAAGTGAAAGCAGCCACTTCTATCCATGTGGCCTTCTGGTCACAGCGAACGGTGGTAGTGAGAAGCCAAGCAGCCACCAGGGGTCCGGAGAGAAGGGGTCAAGCATGAGAAGCACGGGGCCCTTCAGGTTGGCGAAACCGTCTGTACCACATTTTAATGGTGGCCACCTGACACTATGCTTCTGTCAAAGCTCACGGAACTTTATAGCTCTCAATGTCTGCCTTTCTTTCTAACAAAATTAGGAGATTGGAGGTGGGGTTGAATCCCAGGATGGAATTCAGAACGTGACAAGAGCATTTAACTGTATCGCAGATAAACGAATCATCCTCAGTGAGGGGAGTAGAGAGAAAGGTTCTGACATAAGTCACTGGAAATGAGTAGGGTCTGTGAGACGTATGAAGACACACAAGCCCTGAACTCCAGTTGTTAAAGTGGTTTCCAGTGGATACAGGTTAATATGTCTGAAACTCCTCTAATGTCTGCTGTTCAGGGGAAATAACTATTATTATTGTATGACATATAATATATAGTATTGCTATGTATTATGATATATTAGCATGTTGTATGTATTCTGCATAACAATATATAATATTATATGTATGTCTTGCAGACCTCTGGAAAGGATATAGGGACCCCAGGGTCTTTAGAATTAACGAATTACAAAGAAATGTATAGTTTTAAGTAATAATATTTGAAAATAAAATAAGTCTAAAATTGGTTATTTAAATTTCCACCTTGAGAAACTAGGAAAAGAAGACCAAATTAAATCTAGAGTGAAAAACAGTAAATAAAAAAAAGAGAACAATGAACTGAAAAAAAACAGACAATAATGGAGAAAATCCACGAAACAAATAAAACCAATACAATTGATTAATTTCCGGCTGAACTAATAAGGGGAAAAAAAGAAAATCAACTTACCAATTATTAACAAAAGAAGAAATAATACTACAGAGACCACAGGCGTTAAAAAGTCGAAAAGAAGAACGTAATGAGCAATTTTATACCAAGAGATTAAACAATTTAGAAGGGGACTGGAGTGAATAATATCGTGATACGTTCGCACGGTGACAGGTTATTCTAGAATCAGTGGGATGAGCACATCGTAAGGTATAATGTCAAATCGCTATACTGTACACCTGAAACAAGTGTAATTCATATAATATCGTATACCAACTATATTAAATTTTAAAAGAATAATGGAAATGATGACATCTCCGCCAAAGTTCTCCACGGCCTTTCCTTTCTTCTGTGGCATCTCATCTAGACGAGCTCATTTCTCATTACTCCCCCAATATACCTCCTGCTTTCTCAACATTCTGTTAAATGCACTAACAGGCCAAGCTGATTATCACCTTTGCTCATTTGTTTGCATTGTCCACGCTGAAGTTAATATTTCCCTAAATTCTCCCACCTTGTTTTGAGCTACCAGAAAACTTCCCATTTTCCAAATGAGCTCTCCAGCACTGCCTGCCGCGTGAGGTGTCCCCTGATCACGCCTGCGCTCACTTTACTCCTCAGCGTCTGAATTCCTACAATACTTCGAGTCCCCGGGAGAAAACACTGAAGTGCACCGCCCTGGTACTGCCATTCTTCTGCATGTGATTTGTGGCGGTGCCCCACCTGCCCCTGTTTGTGGACAGCTTCCAGCTGAGGCCCTCTCTGGGACTTCCTGTGTCCCAAGAAGCTTGCCCCGCCCAAGGTCAGGCTCCTTCCAGAGACCACCTGCCTCCAGTGACTGGTTCACTGGCAGGTATAAAGTCCTGCTGTCCTCACCCCGATCTGAGAAAACCTGCGTGGTCATCTCGGCTCCTAAGCTCCTGACCCACAGGTGGTGTTCTCCAGGGCTCTCCCCAGTCAACCTCCTGCCCTCATCTCAGATTCTGCTCCCCAGAGAATCCAAGTGCAGACTTTAAGCAAGTCGAGGGCAGGGAACCGTAATTCCGCATGGCTTTTGGACCCTTTACAATTCATGGGAGGGCCCAGTGGATGCTCGTTATCACTGAGCAGTGTCCGGGGAGGGTCCAGTGGCTGGGTGTCCTCTGGGACAGGAGTTATGCCAAAGGCGGTGCTTAAGGTCACACTGCAGAGCTCTGGGTCCCCTGGTCTGGGACCCACCCATAGGAGGCACTGCCCTAGACAAATGCATGGACTGTGCCTCTGGGTGAGCCGTTTCTGACCTGAGTTTGTTTCGATGGGTCTCTCCATCCCTTCAGAGCAAGTACAAGGAAAGAGGGGTGTGGATCCACATTTCCAGCAGCAGTTGTAGGGTGGTTTCCTCCACTCTTCCTCGTTCCCATGTTCCTCTCTTGCTTTGCCCCATCTCCTTTGTACTGATACTTACATCTTTCTCCTTTATGGGAACTTCGCGGCATCGAATAGATCGTTAAGGATTTTTTAAGCATTCTTTTCTACCCACACACACACGGACGTACAGCTTCCAAACACAACACGCGCTTTCCGAAAGCCATGTTTCAACCTGTATTTTCCAAGGCGACACCTGAAGCATGAACGTCACGGGCGTTTGGGGATGCTTCAGGGTCACCTTAGGAGTTAAGTCACTCTGCATAACCGGAGGGACGCTCGTTTCTTTACCAGGACCAGCATGCTGTTTCTCTTCTCCTGAGCACCTACTGAAAATTGGGACTGTGGATTCCCAAAGAAAACAGTAACAATCCGCTTATTTTTCCAAAGAAAAACATATTCCCACAGATGAGAAGCGGAGAGACCAGAGAGTAAAACTTTTATCCATATATTCGACTGGGCGCGAGAGTTCCAACTTCTAAAACAGCCTTCTTCCAACTCTACCTGCGTACATGGATGAGCAGGGAATGAAATAACCTATCAAAAGAGGGTGAAATGCGTCCCATTAAGTCTTTATTGCAAAGCGGCAGCTATGACAGAGCCTGTTTTCAGGTGCGCAGGAGACCTCGGCCATCAGTAACGAGATCCTCGGTGTTCTGTGAGACGTCTGGTTCATCTCACTCTAGGTCCCGGCTGATAACAGGTGATCACTTATTTCTCATACCAACAGTATTAGGAGGAAGCACACTGGGCCTTCCCACTCATTACCAAATGAGGATTTTCCTTGATAAAGGCTATCCGTCAGTGGCAGCAAACTAGGGCAGGAAGCGAAAGCCGAGGCTCAGACCTTATTAACTCCATAGAAGTCAGCAAAAATAAGGGATTTTCCAGCTGGAGAAATCTTACCTCATACTTCAGGAAGCACACAAGCAAAACAAACTCTTGGCAATTAAACTCACTTCGAACATAATAAAGGGATGTGCTGAGCTACCATTTACATTTCTGGCTAATTACCGTCATGCTGTGGGTGTCACAAGGTCATCGTGAAGCATTGTGCTTACCTCAGCAGCGTGGCAGTACCTCCGAGCGTCACCGTAGTCCTAGACGCTTAAGGAATACATGAAGCGAACTGTGTTTTCTTACAGCAGGGGTTTATCTGCTTTTTGACTATTCCCCCCATTACATCAGCCTCATTATATGGGGGGTTGAGCTCTTTTGGAGCATAAAAAAACCAGTAGTTTGGAGATCAGACAGGCAGTTTTCTTATGAACAATGGGAAGGACAGAAGCAGATACTGCAAAATTCGCCCAGTATGGTCCTTCACAAAGCTCTCCTTTCTTCTTAAAAATAACAGCCCTCACCTCATTTAACACTTGAAGGTCATTTGCTAAAACGTGGGATGTGGATTTAACGATCCAGTTTCTTAAAACAAACACGGAGTGCATAACAAATAACATCGCGCATACTTAACGCAGGGGGGGAAAAAATCTACAAACGGACACACAAAAGTCATGAAAATGTCACTGAAGGAATATAAACTGATTGTAAAGAAAAAAACGCAAGTCCAAAATGTTCTATTACCTGACATACCTGGCATCAAAAGCATCATTTCTGTGGCTTGGTGGTCAAAGACGCCTTTATTTCAGACTCTACACATAAGACATAAAAGCTGGTTATGAAAAGGCCACCAGACTGGAACTGGGCATGACTTCCAGTTATGTAATGTAAGTGTGTGGGTATCTACGCAGGGCGGCTGCCTCAAAACTTCCTCCCTCTAGAGTCAGCCACCCCGTTTGCCCAAGGTCTTATAAATCACAGTTACTTTCACGGCATCCAAAACAACGCCAAACGATAACTCTGGAAAATCTAGTCAGGATTGTCAACCTGTCTCTCCACATGTAAGAAATACCGGGAGAACCTTGTTGACAGTGGACCGTAGCCAGCGAGAGCTTTGCGTAGCAGGAGAGGAACTGAGAAACACACCAGGTTCAAGTTTAGGATCTTGAAAGCTTATCTGAAGCCTTGACAAGCATAGTGAGCTTTTAGAATAGAGCTGGAAAACTTGCGTGGTGAGACTTTCTTGGTGATAAAGTTATCCCTGCTTCTTATTCGTGCAGAGTTTATTGATCAGACCGTCTCTTCTGAGAGTGTTTCTCTTCAGAATCACAGCACCATGAGTTTAGCCTTCCAAACATTTATTCTCATTTGTACCCACAGGCGTTGGTATAAGAGATGACTTTTCAGTGTCATTTGAAAAAATGTATCTGTTTCCCATACGAAAACATAAGTTCCAGGAGAGACAATTTTCTCTTTATTTTTTATTCTTCCTCATTTTCCAGCACCCAGCAAAGTCCCAGGCAGAGAAACTCTCTAGTATATTTGTTGGAGAAATGAAAATGGAGAGAAAAAGATTGGTATATGCATGGCTAGACACGTGGACACTTACCTTCACATCAACGCGTGACGATGACCTTGCTTCAAGAGCACGCTCCTTGATGGCCAGAGAAAAAGCATACCACTGCCCTGTCTAGACAGGCTTCTGTGGTGGGCGCGAGCTTCTCTGACCTCGTCCCTTCTACCTCGTGAAGAGAAGACAGGCAGAGGGTGGTTAAGACACGAACTGAGAATTCATGATGGAAGAGAAACGTTCTAATAATGGAGACTCCTTAGTCACTAGATCCAGCTATTCCCCCTTCTGCACAGGCAACAAAATACTCAGGAGCACGTTTCTCTCGTAACAGCTTCGCTTGGGATGTTTGCTAAGTGCGTGTACGCGTGTGCATGCAGACGTGTGGGACATGATCTCAGATGCAGGTACAAACTAGCAAAGGCTCCTTCCTGTCTGGCTTACGACCACCAGCCCTTTGCTTTCTAACGGGGAACAGGCGGGTAGGCCACAGTGCCCCGTGTTCTTTCCCATGGTGCCTGGACCAGAAAGAGGGGAAGATGCAAACTCCACTGCCTCTGACCTCTCCCCGGGCCCGGCAATGTGATTTATCTGGCAGGTGTTTTTCTTTTCACTGCAAGCGCCTAACTGGGGAGAGAGATCGAGCCGGCCTCTCAAAGCAGCTGCCCGCAGAGCTTTATTCCTTAGGGCGCGTGTGCTTCGTCGCATTTCCAGTTTGCTGCACATCTCAAGCCACTTCTCTGCTCAGGGAACGCGGGAATGTGCTGAGCCACGCACTCTGTCCTCGGCTTTTTTAAATCCGGGCTTTGGGGACCTTCGCATTCAGCAACTCACTTGTAAAAAGCGTGCCCGGCGAGGATGGGTTTGATGTCCGAGAAATCCGAGGCGCTTTCTCAGTAAAGCCTTATTTCTTAGAAATAAGAAAAGTCGCTTTTCCAGCGGTAACACGCAGCGGCTCCAGAAGGAAGCTGTGATTGAGGGAAAATTATTATTCGTGTTATTTATGACAACGGTGGGGGGAAGAGAGAACTCGAACCTTGGAGAGATGGAGTTTGGCAAGAACCTGTGATTTTAAAAGCATTTCATTTTGGCAAATGCAGTCTCTCGGTGTCCATTTTTCTATTTCTGAGAAGTAAATCTTACCTTCCTAAAGCAGTTAATCGCTCCATCATTTACAGAGATGAGCACGCAGGCTTTGTGGCCGGTTTTCTCAAACCAGCAACAGATGGAGGAATACCAAAATGGAATGTTAATCCTCTGAAAACTCTCTCTTCTCTGTTGTGATAGATGGATAGAATGCTACAGTAGGTTGAGGGCTCTGAGATCTTCTTCTTCAACCTCTTTGTTCTGAGACCGAGAGACGGAAAGTGACTTGCCCAGGGTCACACAGCAAGAAAAGAGTGTGCATAATTCTAAGCCGCGTCCCTCGCTCCTTCCATTAAAATAAGTCACCACCCCTGCCAAGATTTTCCATGCAACTCACTCAATAGCCAATTGCTACACAACATGGTAAACTAGACATGTAGACAACTAAACTAAATTAAAATTTTTAATTATTTACCGTTCAAATGGAAAAGTTTCCGGGACTTGGAAATTTCTCCTAATTCCCTCCACTCTCAAGCTCCTGGCAGCTACTTTTCTACTGTTTCTGAGAGTTTAACTTTTTCTTTCTTTCTTTTTTTTTTTTTGATTTCACATATACACGATACCGTGCAGTATTTGTTTTTCTCCGTCTAACTTATTTCAGTTGGCACAGTGTCCTGAAGGTCCATCCATGTTGTCACAACTGACAGGATTTCCAGTTGATAGATTTTGATATCGATCACAGGTCGAAGTGATATATGTGGGATAGAGGTTAAATAAAACACATGAAAGTTATTTTTGCCCTTTTCTTTACTTTGGTTAATGTCACTGTTAAAAATTGAAAATTACCTATGTGGCTCGCTTGATGTTTGTATCAGATGGTGCTGATCTATGTACAGGCTTTTGAAAATGCAAACCTGATGATGTCGTTCCCGACCCATGGCTTCCCATTTCACTCAGAATAAGTGAAACCGATTCTTCTTACCAGAGCTTAGAAAGCCCCCCATAAACTTGCTCCTGGGCACCTCTCCAACCTCATTTCGAGCTGCTCTTTCTCTTGCTCCCCTAATCCTAGCCACACTGCCCTGCGGAGGGAGACCCTGTGTAACCCCTGCCCACCTGGCCCTTTCTCTGTTAGGAGAATTACGTGTTCTTTTTTTTGTGACACTACATCCTACTCAGTGAAGGTACCATCTGGATGTACATGGTTCAGGGGGAAAATCCTGACTGCTCTAAACTCGTGACAATAATTCCAGTCTTGTGAGCAGTAATTGGCTTAGGCCCTGAATTTGGTATGATTCTACTCAATGAGCCACAGGGGGTGTCTGATGGAACATTTTGGTCAGATCTCCCTCTTAAAATGAACCAAATGGGAAGAGATGACCTCTTCTTCAGCTAAGCATTGCTTTGTCCACGGTTGGTGTGTGGCCAGAACTGTTGATTCATCTTGTGACCACAAGGAGACCTAGCCAAGGACGACAGATCGAATGTTGAAAGGACCTAGGTTCTTGGTAATGTCATTGAACAGCTGAATAAGTCAATTCCAACTCTGTCTTAAGTGTGATTGTTGATAAACACTGTCATTTGTGTTTAGACCCAGTTGAGTTGAGTATTATTTGCAGCCAAAAGCACCTTAACTTCCTTGATCTACATACTGCCCATTCCATGATCCGTCCTGTTTCCCACCTTTTGACCTTTGCACTGTATAGTCTCTGATCCCGTCTTTCCTTAGCTAGCTTCTCTGTAGGATTCCAGAATCGATTGCGATATGACTTCCTCCAGCTATGCCTTCTTCCATAATCAGTCACTGTAAAGTGGCCACAGCTTTTCGGGCATTTTTTTTTTTTTAACCTCATCTTGCTGTTTGTGTTGTACTTAGATTTTAGCACCATCTGATCTTGATTTTGTGATTATTTTTAGTTTTTTTCCCCTCGGTAATGTCTAAACCCCATAATACGCCAGGCACGGAGGATAGGTTCAATAAATATTTGCTGACCAAACAAACAAAGAAGTTGGAATTTAAAAAAGAGAAAGTAAATTATCACTTTTACAGAAGAATCATTCTTTCCTTTTTCATGGACAAATATAATCAAATAGTCTATTTGGAT
The DNA here is from genome assembly GCF_000151845.1 of Pteropus vampyrus. Lineage (NCBI taxonomy): Eukaryota > Metazoa > Chordata > Mammalia > Chiroptera > Pteropodidae > Pteropus > Pteropus vampyrus. Next base: position 2,679,162 of record NW_011888902.1, read on the forward strand.
TTAATCATATATGAATTTGTATAGGAGTTACCTAAAATATATTGTCTTTAATTTTAGGTTTCTGAGCTAATTGGAATATAATTTTTATGAATTCCACCAAGAGTCAAGTTGACTGTTTAAGCTGCATCCATATGAAACCACTGCAAACAACAGGTAAGAAGCTGGAAATTTTAAACAATGTGTTTCTGTATTCGAAAGGTATTTAAACAACCTATTTGGATTCTTTTCCATGTGTTTGGTGGAAACCCTAATAGTTTGCATCAGAGACCTGATTTATTTTTATTATTTTGTCACAGTATTGGTATCTCCTATCTTTGAAAACAAGGCAGCACAATACAGCAGTGTTGTAGCTAAAGTATGATGGAGGTATGTAGACAGTCCCAAGGTAGACCAGAAGAAGGATACATCAACTAACTAAGAGTTTGGAAAAGATTCACAGAAAGGTGATCCTGGAATCTTATCTTAAAGGTTGAATAAGTGATCATCAGTTGGACAAGGTGGGAAGAGGTCAGCTGGGTCTCCGTGTGAGTGATTGTCAGCCAATTTTTAATGATCAGCATCACACTTTCACACACGAAATTAATTTCTAATTTTCAAATCTCAATGGTTTGGCATTCTCCTTGCTAACTTATCGCCTGAGCTACTTAACCAAGCTGGGCATACGCTTTCTGCTTTCCTGGTAGACGTATTAATAAAGAGCAAAAGGACACAGGGAAGGCTTCCAGCAAGAGGGAGAGGACAACCCGAGTTGCCTGGAACTTGAGTAAACAGCCTTGGATCACCAGGAGTTGACCGATTTCATCTGACTGTCGATTTCAATTAATAACAGCTCTTCCCTGGATACCTCCACGGAGCTTAGAGCTGGGAACTGTGCCAGAACAGACCCCCTCTTCTTTCTTCTCGACAGTATTCCACAAAACCAAAATTCCTTTCATGTTTAGTCATAAAAGAAGGACTATCAGACAAGTCAGAAGCACGGCTGTGACCATGATAAATGGAATCAGGTCAGCGCCTCCCAGGACAGCAGTGAAATTCTGAGTTAAAAATGTCTCCCTATTCTTAGAAAATTGTTATCTTTGTCTCGATGGCTTCTCTGGGAGCCTCGGCTGTTATCAAGTGAAGCCAAAAACTTTCAGACAATGTGGTTAAGACCGTCCACGATGATAACTTTAAACTTCAGTATCGAAAGGTTGGGTGTGTTGACAACAAAAAAATATCAGGATGATTGACTACATTCTAAATTTTAATCCAGATTTTTTATATTGCTCATATGGCCTTATCTCAGTTCTGGTTAGTTAATCCTCCAACTGAAAAGGCCTCATCTAGACATTTTTGGCTTCAGGCTGAGCCTACAACATATTACTATGGTGGGAGTGATCTATCTGACTACATAACCAATATCCTACTCAGTCATAATCTTGTTTAATAAAGATCATAGCTGCAAACTCATAAACCTGCCAGCGAGAAGAAAGAAAGATCTTATGAAAAAATAAACAATAATGAATATTTAAATTTCCACTATGTGCTACAGTTTGAAAAACAATACATCTCATATTTAAAAAGGTGTTAGAAATATGAAAAAGTTTCCCCGATTTCAGAAAAGTAGATAGCTGAGGAGAAATCAGAAAGAGTCCTCATAAGTATCAACTTATATTACTTTTCGCTAAGTTGTGTTTTGGTAATCTAAGTGACTTACAACTACAAAGATACATTTCTTGTTCACGTGACCCGTCGTCTGTGGGCCAGTTTCTGTTCCATGTGTCTTCATCATTCTGGGATCCAGGCTAATAGAGTGACCCCTTCCTGGTACCTCACGTTCTCATGACAGAAGGACAAGAATGATGGGAGGACCACAATACTCGCTCTAAAGCTTCCGCTGGGAAGTGATACATGTCACTTCTGCTCATATTACATTGGCCAAATCAAGCTTGATATCGCTGAGGCAGGAAGTAAAACCTTGGCACAGAGAAGGGACCGAGGAAGGAACCCATACGGACGGACCTCATGAATGGGGAAGGAGAGAGAGGGTACACTCGGGGCCGATAACACACTCAACAGCACAGCTCCTTCAGCCCAAGTGGAGGCTAGGACCCCTCTTCTGTTCGTAAAAACCTTTACTTCCAGAAAAGGGGAAAATAAAATAATAATTTCTTGTCACTTGACAGTGGCTTTGGTAATGTGTCTGTAGGAAAACAACTTGATTAAATTCAGTTTATTTTCGTAAGTTAAATTGTTATAACATTGTTTGAAACACACGATAATTGGTTTGACTGAATTTTTTACTTTTTCGCCATTGAGTAAATTGGCACTAGACTTGGAGTATATCAGTCATGCTTAATTTCATGAAAAAAATCGCTAAGTGTCGTATTTCATTATGCATCCTTTTAGGATTCTTAATCTGGGAAACGTTTTAAATATGCTTTTTGTGAGTCTGTGCATTTTATTTATTTAAAAACGTTTGTCCGAGAAGGAAGAGCTAGGCTTCATCAGACTGATAAAATGTTTAGATGGACAAAAACGGTTAAGACTCTCTACCCGACCTATGACTTCATAATTTTTCTTCAGTCATTTCTTTTTGAATCTATTCTCTCTAATTAAATTATAAGCTGAGATAACTATACCTCTCTATTTCCCCTGTATCCTTCTCTCCAGCCCAGTTAAAACACCTTTGGCAGAAAATAATAAAAAATGACAGCCTGTGTGTCTTAGACAATGAAGTATATTCGTCATCTCACCTCGCTATGTGAGATGCTAGGTGAAATGCTGTGGAGCCACATGATTGGGTGCTCAAAGGCAGTATCGGGTGGCAGTTTCTTCCTACTTTTTAATCCTCTGATTCTCAGCAGGTCAGCTTTATTCTTTAGCAGCTCCAACCATCGGACTTGGCACTAAAATATGCAGAGATAGTTTCTAACTTTTGTCATTTTTATTATAACTTAGGAGTGGAGGGAAAAAAAAAAAAAAACCTTTCCTATTTACCTTCCAAAAGACTAGCCCTGTGTCTGTCTCCCTGGCCAGAATTATGTCTCTGACCCACGCTGAGGCCAATTATTATCGGCATATCCAATATACTGTCCTCCTGGACCTGGAGACAGTCACTCCTAAATCACGTGGGAGCGGGGTGGATCCCCAAGTGGAAACATGGAGGGCCGGAGGGCTTTTTCAGCAAGAAAAAAATGCGATTAAGGCTGCCGGCTAGGCCACCAACGGTGTCTGCTGTGGTCCCAAACACAGGGTTTTCAATCATCCAAATAAAGAGTAGAATTGAAGCAATCGAGTGTATAATTCAAACTGTAACCGTCCGGAAGCAGCTACATCATTAAAGCAAAAGCAGAGTTTGTACAGCAGTAACCATAATGAGTTGGTGAATCACTTCATTTTGCCATCTCCATCCTGGCACCAGACAGATATTTTTCCCAGCAAGAACGGAGAATGTGTTTCTTCTTTCTTTATTTATAGATTTGAGCAGGCTCATTTAACTCAGAACAAGGGTGGGCATACAAATCTCTTTCATAATAAAACCAAATAAAAAGGGCTAATATTTCTTTAAATATTCGTTTTGTTTCTTTTTTATAACCTTGCCAAATAACAGACTCAGACATGCATGAAAGGGAGGTCATAAAAGAAGACTACTTCAGATTTATAAATCGTCACATCAGCGTTTTGTCTTCTTACGCATAAAATGAAAAAAAAAAAAATTAAGAGTAGAATTCTGCTAACACTCTATATTTTAGTTCTATAAAATATTTTAATCCTCAAGTGTGACTATTGCTGCATCGAGAGCAGTGTACGGTTCAAACTTGGCTCTTTGGATCGATTGAGACCAGACCGGATCCGGATCTATTCGGTTCAGTCCAGTATGCCTGGTCACAGGCAACAGGCAAGGCACATTCGCAGTGCTGGCGACACAAGCCTGATCAAGCCGATGTGAATGAGGAAGACAAATGTCTCCCCGTCGGCACCGTGCCAGGCCTAATAGGTACCATAACTGAGGCCATTTAAAAAGTGCTTCGGGAGCGGATTGCGGAGAGCAAGGTCCAGACGTGCAAGGCGGACGACTCCGAGGAAGTGACATCTGAGCTTGTCCTTGAAGGGAAAGCGGACTACTGCCTGGCAGGGAAAAAGAGAAGCGTTTCACATGGAGGCGAAGCAGAGGCGGTGGCAAGTGTGGCTCCGTCACCGCTGTGCCTGGGCTGGGCAGTCCCGGCGTGAGTCACCTTCTAGGAGCAGAAACGTTCGCCTCGACTTGCAGCTATGAAAGGACGTTAAAGGAGATCTAAGTGCTTGGCCCACAGCAACTGTCTTCGGACTCCCCTAGGCTGTCCCTACAGCGTGAGGATGCTCCGTGGTCCTGCCTGAGAAGAATTCTGGGTCCCTCATCCATTTCCCTTTGTTCTCAGTGTCCCATTTTCTCCATCTCTTCTCACTCCGGGCCCAGTGAAGGTTGACGCTCTTGTTCTGGTTCCTTCTATCCTGGCACCTGATTCACATAACTCGGACCTTTGTCTCCCTCCGCCCCTCCCCCCCACACCACCATCCAACTGCTCCAATACACTTGCTAATTGCCCTAATATCCTAATTCTGTATTGCAAAGATCTAGAAATCAAATGACCCTCCAAAATTGGGGGAAGAAAGTGATATAAAGTCTCCTCTGTTCGGGAAGCCTGTGGACTTCCCACAGATTAAAGTTTTTTGTCCCATCACATAGGGAGGCATGAAAATGCCCGCTTTGTCAAGCAGTATCAAGCAGCCCAGGGAGAGGGAAGTCTGAAGATGAGATTTGGCGGTTGGTGTGGGACCAGATTGTGGAGAGCCTTGAGTCCAAAGCTGGCACCAGCTTCTGAGAAAGGGAACAGCCTCTCAGACCTGTGTTTTAGAGAAAAAATGTCATAGCTGTGTGAAGTTCAGGGAAGCAATATTTTCCAGCATCCATCCTTCTAGATTTCTCCATAGGACATAACCCCTCAGTAGATGGGCTTCTGCACTAATATAGGGAGCCCTCATTAATTTTTCCAAAAAATGCTTAAAATACATAAAGGGCCAATAAATGAGATTGCACTAAGACAGTTGCCCACTGCAACTTCCTTCTTTCTCAGGCCTCTAGCAATGAGAAGGACAGATTACAATTCCTCCCTAAACAAACTTCCCTTCCATACTCATGAGTAGATGATGTGGTCAATTATTTGTTGTATTAGTTCCTGCACCATCCTAGGCATATTATTTAATTTCTCAGGACCTTAAAAACCTACTGGAAACATTTAGAACAGCGCTAGGCAGAAAGATTTTGAACCAAAAATATGGTTCCCCTATCTCTGCCTTTCTTCTAGTATTAAACTACAGGTGTGCTTTACCTGGAGTCACAATTCAAGAGAACGAAAAAGGCAGGATTCCTGGACCCTCAGGCTCTGTTCCTATACCTGGTTTTGGTCTCTACCAAGCTCTTGTCATTGGCGTCCCTTGGGAATTCCTCAGACGGTGCAGAAACCATCACGTCAAAGGAGGCACTGCGCTCCTGGAGGCATCAGAGATGTAAATTCCTTCTGCTTTTTCCAAGAACAAAACAAACTAACTAATTGACAGCATTCTATCCGTAATTTTTGATACCTTTGGATGGAGACTGTTAAATTCACAAGGTAGCTCTCGATAACAACAACACGACAGTAATTTTAATGAATTCCACCCCATTATCTGAAGCCAACTTTCTGATGTTCCCAGCAAGTAAGCCTGTCCTTTGAACGCCTCTACCCCTGGCTCCTCAGTTCCAGCCTCTGGGAATCCAGTTCCATATTAATATATTAGTAGGAGATAATGACTTAGTGTTGTCCCCCACAATCCCCAGATTGCAGAACTGCATTTTCAATGAAATCTGCTGAAGACACAACACCCGCCTTACTCCAGAGGATTACTCTACCGGTAGAAATTCAGGCAACCCAAATTAGACGCAGAGAATTTTGAAAATTTGTCCAAATGAAGAAACCAAGATTCCCCAGGTGAATTAATTGGAATCTGAGCAGAAACCTCCCAACTCAGAAGGCTGCCTTTCTTGACCCTTAGGAGGATTCTTCATCTTTGGTCTCTGGTATGATTCTCAATTTTGAAATATCCAAAACAATTTCACACACACTGTGAATGTGTCATATGTCTTTTGATGAGAATATAAAATGGTAAAAATCATTCCTACCATTTTTTTCCCTAGAAAAGCAGTCAGCTCAACCATTCATAGGCTGATCATTAAGAATTTGCAAGCAGTGCCCTAATATCGTCCTAAAGGCAAAAATAATCGGGCAGCTGCTCCACGCAAGTATTTACATTGCCTGTGCTGTGGATTAGTCTGTTGTTCATCCATCGAGCATTCTGATGGCTGAAAAGGTGAGTCACTCATTCTGACGTGACAGTTGGGGGTTGGTGCACACTGGCGTGTGTGTAGAGCTCCACCGACCATGAATATGAAAGCAGGGGATGTGCCAGTGCATCAACAATAAATTAAATGGTATCGAGCAAGACTTCAAGAGCTCACCTGCGCCACGTATACGACACGTTAAAAACAATAAGAACCCTCCCTCATCGCCCCATTGGGAAGTAAAGATAAGTTACAGTAGCTGACAGAGGATTGAATTGCGGGGGCTCCGTTGCACCTCATAATGGGAATTCCCTTCGAATTCCACAAGAGGAGAACCCGGCTTCTGCTCGCTGAATTATTACACCGGTCTCAGAAGGAGTCTCCTGGTCTCTTTCGCTGTTAATTATGTATACTCTGCAGCGCTTAATCTAATCGTGACTCTCTCCGGTGATTGCAGGATAAGACATCCCCAGGCCCGTATTTGTTTTAGCGCCCTTTTCCCTGGGCTTCTCTGCCTCAACTCACCTTCGGAAGTTACACTCGAGAAGCTTCGTAACAATTGGAATCTAACTACATCTTAACGTGACACTTACATTCATGCTTCTGTTTGCACTGTAAAAGGTAATCTCTGAATGGTTTAAGCATCTGGATTCCATTACGGCGAAGTATAGCACTTAAAATGGAAGAGACTTTTTGCATTTGTGTGGAACTCAGGCAGCTGCCTGAGCCTTGGGCCTAGTTGTTTCAAAGAGATTTGCAACAGGCTTAAGTCAGAAATGATAAAATTGTCAAAAAAAAAAACTTTGGAATTCCTTTTGGAAGACAGCTAAAAAAATAAAACCAAACCAAACGTCCGAAAGGAAAAAGGAAGAGATTTCTGCCTGCGAATTTTTAAGAATACAGTTTATTGGGTCAAATACTAAAAAACTCCAAAGAGCGTCTGCTGTGTGTATCCAAGAAATGTTTTCACTTTTTTTCCCCTCAAATATAACATTGCTTTTACAGTCCTGCAGATTACAAATCACATGGGTTTTTTTTTTTTCTTTTTGTAGGAATATTGAATTTTTCTTCCATTTGTCCTATTTTATTTAAATAGTCCAAACCTCTGTGGTTTGGTCATTAAAATCCAGTTGGCAGAGAAAGGCTGAATCTTTATGTTTTCCAGCTGTGTTCCTACCAGCTACACATAAGCATTATTGCCATATGACCGTGTTTTCATCAGCTGTGACAGATTCTCATGACCCATCCTGCATGCAGCACATGGAGATGTGGTGTGCCTGAAGCCTATGGTCGTTCTGCCCTGTGAGAAGCCAAAAACTTCCAAAGCTTGATATCAACCCAAATGAGGAGTAGCTGCCCAAGAAAAGTGACGCCAACCTCGTCTCCAGTGTCCACCACTCTGCTTTAGAACAAGACACAAGAAGCATATTGTCGGCAAATAAAAAAGTCTTTCCTCTGGTAAAGCGAGAGAGGGACACAACCAAAGAAAATGCTCAGGTCACACAGTGGGAAAGAGAGGAAAGATTTGGGTTCACGTAGTAGATATTCTCCCAGGAAAGTATATTTAACCCGATGTACAGATTTAGAAAAATTCATTCTAACTTCATTCTAAAAGTCATGTGGAATCTCCAGATAGCTAAAACAATCTGGGAAAAGGTAAATCAGATTGGTGGTCTCACACTTTTCTGATTTCAAAACTTACTACAAGCTACAGTGATTGAAACAGAGGCAGTGGCATAAAGATGGACATATGGACCGATGGAATTAAGCAGAGAGCTCAGAAATAAATCCCCGCATTTACGGTGAAGCGATTTTTGACAGGATGCCAAGACCATTCGATGAGGAAAAGACAACCCTTTCACAAAATCGTTCAGGGTAAACTGGTTGTCCACATGCAGAGGAATGAAGTTGGACCTCGCCTTATATACAAAAATTAGTTCAAACTGGACCAAAGACCTAAATGTAAGAGCTAAAACTATAAAACTCTTAGAAGAAAACAGAAGGGAAAAGCATCGTGACACCAGATTTGGCAAGGATTTCTTGGATATGACACCAAAAACACAGGCACAAAAAAAGAAGAAATAAAATTAAAAGCTTCTGTCAAATGAGACTATCAACAGTTAAAAAGTTGACCCACGGAATAGGAGAAAATATTTACAAATCGTGTATCTGATTATCCAGAATATATATAGAACTCCTGCAACAAAATAAACAAGCCAATTAAAAAATGGGCAAAGGACTTGAATAAATATGTCCCCAAACAAGATATGCAAACAGACAACAAACACATGTAGAGCTGCTCAACATCACTAATCATAAGTGAAATGCAAATCAAAACCACAAGGAGGTACCACTTCACACCCACTAGAATGGCTATTCACAAAGAAAAACAAAGTTAAGCATTGGAAAAGATACAGAGAAACTGGACCCCTTGTGCCCTTCTGGTGGGAGTGTAAAATGGTGCACAGCTATGGAAATTGGTAGGCAAATTCCTAAAAACAATTCAAAATAGAACTAACATACGATCCAGCAAGTCCACTTCTGAGAAAATACTCAAAAGCATTAGAAGGGACTTGAATGAACATTCGTACATCCTTGTTCTTAGCAGCATTATTTACAATGGCCAAAGGTGGAAGCAGCCCACTGTCCATGAGTGAATGAATGGGTAAACGAAATGTGCTGTATCCATGTGATGAGATGTTATTCAGCTTTAAAAAAAAACCAGGAAATTCTAGCATGTGAGACAGCGCAGATGAACCTCGTAGACATAATGCTAAGTGAAACAAACCGAGCATAAAAGGTCAAACATGACAGGATTCTACTTACATGAAGTACTTAGTAAGATTCACAGAGACAAAAAATAAGATGGCGGTTGCCAGGTACTGGAGAAAAGGGGCGATGAGTCATTGTTTAATGCAGAAGTCCCCAGCCCCTGGGCCGTAGACTGGTATCGGTCCGTGGCCCATTAGGAACCGGGCCGCACAGCAGGAGGTGAGCAGCAGGCGAGCGAGCAAAGCTTCATCTGTATCTGCAGCCGCTCCCCAGGGCAAGCATCACCGCCTCAGCTCCACCTCAGATCATCAGGCATTAGATGCTCCTAGGAGAACTGGTCCCTTGTGCCGCAAAGGTTGGGGACTGCTAGTTTAATGAGTATTTCTTCAGTTTTGAAAGATGGTGGCGATGGCTGCAGAAAAAAGTAGCTATGCGTAATGTCACCGAACTATACCTTTAAAAATGGTTAAAATGGTAAATTTTATATTATGCATATTTTACCACAATATTATGTGAACAATTTTTTAAACGTCCCCCAGTAATAATCCCCAATTTAATAAAAAGGGCAGAAGTTCCTATAAAAATAAAAGCTAGATACTGCCTCCTCTTTAATGAATGTACAGATGGTTCTATACGACACATACTTCCCTGAAATATTAATTGTAAATTAATTTGTTGTGAATCACATTTTAAGTAGAAATTTTTCTTTTTACTTAACAACAACAACAACAACAACAACAAACTGCAGAGAAAAATTTAAATGGCCCAAATTCTCACCTTTGAGTCTCCGTTACAGATTTGTACCTTTGTATGTAAGGTTTCCAAACTCGAAAGCACTCAGATTCTAAAAGGCGTGAATCACGCATTGGCAAACATTTTCTATAAAGGGCCAAAGAGTAAACATTTCAGTTTTGCTAACCCTATGGTCTCTGTCTCAACTCCTAACCTCTGCCATTGTAGCATAAAAGCAGAAATAATCCATTAACCCTTGGTGATAGCTGTGTTCCAATAAGCCTTTCTTTACAAAATCGGGGGCTGAGCAGGACTTGGCCATAGTTTGCTGACCACATGAGGTCTCTGATAAACACTAGAGGGATCTGATTTGAAAAAAAAAAAAAAACGCTCAAGGGAACTGGTAACTGAGTGGAGTCAGGTTGGAGGAGGAAATAAAGAAGTGTTTGTTATTCAGGCAAGGGTGGCCGAGCGGGGCTGGGATGGCAGTTGCAAGGAATGGGGGAGAGACAGTTCTCCGGCAGAGGGAGCTTCACAAGCAAAGGCCCAGGAGCCGGCTGATGCCCAGTAGGGCTGCCGACGTGCATGCTGCTCCTAGAACTCATGGGAGGGCACCGCGGTGGTTGCAGGGGGAATGTTTAAGAGTCTACACACGGGCCTTTCCGTCAACAGAGACCCAGAGGGTTGTCAAGGCTGGGTGAGGCAGCGGGTGGAAAGCTGGACAATCTGTTTTGCGTTAAAACTTTTAAAGAACTTCTGAATGTTAAACAAATGCAGTAAGCAGTTTTGACAAACTGATGTCCAGGAGACACCTTGCCGGAGAGGAAAGCTTATCCACCATTAAATATCGATCTGTGGAAGGGAAACATGATTCTTAATTCAAACCATTTCCATTTGTGCTTGGAGGCCAACTAGCAACATAAAATCCTTTTCATTTTAATATTCTAGGATATGTAGTATGTATGCCTGTCCTGTACTTTAAGCCTGACTATAATATTTGCCAGTAAATGAAATTAAGTTCTTCTGCAAAAAAATGTCATGAGGAGCATTTTGGTGATTTCTTTTAACTTCTAATCCACTATTCTTCAAACTTTTGATCAGCTCTCAGCAATGCCACTACCCCAACTTTATTGCTGAGTCACCTTAGGCAAAGGGTAGGGTAGCAAAGCATGACCCAAGAATTATCCTCCAACCTGGGCCTGAGGGAGGACAATTGGGGGGCGGGGGGCCGGGGGGGACTCCTGAACCAGCTCCGTTTCTGCCACCTCAGACCAAATAAACATTGTCCCAGAGTGGAGAGAAGCAAACTGTCCCTTCACTTGCCCAGGAGAATCAACCACCCTTTGACAAGGCTTCAATATGTTTTTGTTTTGATTAACTGTAAATGGGGCCTGGGACTTCACTGCTCTGAAGCGACAAGCTCTTCATGGTAGGCTCAGGAAGCTCCTTGTTTGGTTTCAGAAAATGTGTCATCAAAGTTACTGTCAAGAGTTCCAGGACCAGAATGCATTTTTGGTCTTCAGTGACTTCGTCGCCCTCCATAATGTTAATTTTAGCTCTAAAAAACAAACAAACAACAACAACAAAAAAACACATATGTATGATAAGAAGTCCCTTTAAATTCTTATTCATTGTTTGTTCAGACATAAGTATTTAAGACTAGGTTAATGAAAGTGTATGCCATGTAAGTCAAAAAATATCGCATGCATGTTAGTTCTATCAGGGGTTATGCTATGATTACTCACTGAAAAGACACATTGTTAATTCCAAAGGGAGCTTAGAAGAGAGAAAAGGCCCATGCTCTCAGGGTGCAGGGAGCGTTCACTATGTGGTGAAGAAGAAGCCAGGAGGGGACCCAATGGGCAGAAACTGGCTGATGGTCACCCCCAAAGGCCATGGCAGTAGAAGGTATCTGTGGATGGGTGCCAAAAACTGCACCAAAACTGTGCCCCAAATTTCACCTGCAATATTTATTTAATCCTTAAAAATGACCTCTGTAATATAGTTATTTCTAGACTTCCTTTATAAACGAGGAATTTAAAGCCCAGAGGGGTTAAGTAATATTTTAGTCTGGGTCCCCCAAGAAGCAGATGCTGATGCAGGTTTAGAAGTGCAGGAGATTTATCTGAGAAATACCTGTAAGAAGTAAGAAGCAGGGAGCAGGAGTAGGCAGGGGAATCTTCAGAGCATGATGCAGGGACACCGTGACCGGAGAGGGGAAAGGAAGGAGTGAGCAGGAAGAGCTCAGAGTCCGCTTCCGACAGAGCTATGACCCGGCCCATGGGGTGCCCCGAAGAAAACATTCTCTTTGGAAGATTCCCGGATGAAGCAGGAATGGGGCGGCACCATCAGCCTTGTCGTGTCCAGTGACCGGGTGAGAGTGGCCCAAGGGAGCGTGACCTCCACACCAGCATCCCGCCGGATTCAGAGATATGACCCCATGATCTGTGTGAGGTCATTCCGATTACAAGAAGCAGAGCTAGGATTTGATCACGGGCCGCCTGAGCATCACCTTTTGGTGTGAAACCTTCCCTTGAAAAGATCAAAGAAGTAAAAAACTCAATACAAATATTTTGACGCAGTATTTGCTATATGACAGGGATTGGCAAACTTTTTTCTCTAAAGGGCCAGATAGTAAATATTTTAGGGCGTGTGGGCATGTAGGTCTTTATCACATCTATTCAACTTTGTTATTATGGGGAGAAAACAAATGGAAGTGGCCATGTTCCAATAAAACTTTATTGACAAAAACAGATGCCAAGTCAGATCTGGCCCAAGGGCCCTAAGTTTACCAACCTCAGCTTTATGTAACAAGACACAGAAGTCAAATCAAAGAGGAAACAAAAAGTTAGTAAGGTATAGAAGATAAAGACGTGATTGGGTATAGAAGCTCATTTCCCTCACAACTATTCTTTTGGCTGTTATGTGGACTCATGTACGGTCTCTGTTCATATGAAGAAAGTCAGATACACGCTCCGAAACAGGGAACAGTTGCTTCGTGTTCCTGACACGTTTTTTCCCAGGGCCAGGAAAATAAGCCAGGTGGGCCTCAGGTGACTTGTGATGTGGATTCGGCTGAAGACTCACGCCGGAGTGAGAATGAGGGGTAGGCGCAGAGCAAGAAAAAAAAGTGCTCCTTTGTAAAGATATTCAAGGAGGACTAAGGAGATTTCTGTCTGCAGCTGGCATTAGAGACGCTCATTCATTCACTTAGTCAAAGAGCAACGAAGCCCCACTTTCAACCTGACCCTGGGCCGATGCTAGAGGTGCAGTAAAGACCAAATCATCGGCCCCACTATGGACCAGGTGGCAGTCCCCCGGGGCAGAGGGTGACACAGCACGGGAGGCACACGGTGTGCGTGGACCCATGCCCTGATGGCCCCATCCGGGCAGCCCTTCTTCCCTCGGGACAGTGTAAACAGATCAACTCTCCACCTCTCCCTTGTGACAAGAATCCTTTAGTGGCGCATGAGGAGCCCAATGCACAGGAGGGAGGTGGGCCGTCCGAGGCCATGTGACCTGCTTCACAGTTTTGCAGAAGGTTGCTCTAGCTGGATAGACAATCTGACTCTACATACACAATTCCCTTCAAAGAGAAGGCAAGGCCAACCGGCCAGGAAGGAGCTGCAGCCCGCAGGCACGCTCACTTGGGGTTAGGTGAGCACTCATGTCAGAGGGACTCAGGCTCATGGGTGAAGAAAACTCTGCCTCATTCCAGGCCATATCCAAGTAGTTTTGTGTAAAAGCAAGAAAATATATACTTTAAACTACCAACCACCTCACTCCACACAATGTTTAAATAAACCAGTAGACAGAAAGCTATATATCCAATTAAATTTCATTTTTTAAACATGAGTATATTACTGAATGTTTGCACGTAGATACAAATCAGAGAAGTAGGAAATATACACATGCAAAAAAAAGAATGATTTTTCAAAAGGGTGGCCAACTCTAAACAACATTGACACAAAAAAGGCCTATCGAATTCGGTGCAATATTTTTGCTGTCTAGATCAAATTGTAGTTGCATCTATGTGATAGAATCATGAAAACATTGTCGAAGACAGTAAACCACATATGCGTTTCTTATGCTTTGTATCTAGAAAGATGATCTGGACCATTGACTAAATTAAACAACAGCAAACCACAACAATAACTCAATTCTTTGTCCCATATAAACTGAGTCTTAACTTCCAGACCGTCATACTATTGCTTTCTAGTCTAGGAAAATTTCAAATTACAAATCATTTCCACTCAAGTGTATTCATTTGTCTTTAAAGAATATATGCTTCCTCACTT
>NW_011888902.1:2693353-2726388 GCF_000151845.1 Pteropus vampyrus
GGCAGTAGAAGGTATCTGTGGATGGGTGCCAAAAACTGCACCAAAACTGTGCCCCAAATTTCACCTGCAATATTTATTTAATCCTTAAAAATGACCTCTGTAATATAGTTATTTCTAGACTTCCTTTATAAACAAGGAATTTAAAGCCCAGAGGGGTTAAGTAATATTTTAGTCTGGGTCCCCCAAGAAGCAGATGCTGATGCAGGTTTAGAAGTGCAGGAGATTTATCTGAGAAATACCTGTAAGAAGTAAGAAGCAGGGAGCAGGAGTAGGCAGGGGAATCTTCAGAGCATGATGCAGGGACACCGTGACCGGAGAGGGGAAAGGAAGGAGTGAGCAGGAAGAGCTCAGAGTCCGCTTCCGACAGAGCTATGACCCGGCCCATGGGGTGCCCCGAAGAAAACATTCTCTTTGGAAGATTCCCGGATGAAGCAGGAATGGGGCGGCACCATCAGCCTTGTCGTGTCCAGTGACCGGGTGAGAGTGGCCCAAGGGAGCGTGACCTCCACACCAGCATCCCGCCGGATTCAGAGATATGACCCCATGATCTGTGTGAGGTCATTCCGATTACAAGAAGCAGAGCTAGGATTTGATCACGGGCCGCCTGAGCATCACCTTTTGGTGTGAAACCTTCCCTTGAAAAGATCAAAGAAGTAAAAAACTCAATACAAATATTTTGACGCAGTATTTGCTATATGACAGGGATTGGCAAACTTTTTTCTCTAAAGGGCCAGATAGTAAATATTTTAGGGCGTGTGGGCATGTAGGTCTTTATCACATCTATTCAACTTTGTTATTATGGGGAGAAAACAAATGAGAGTGGCCATGTTCCAATAAAGACCTACTATTGCTTTCTAGTCTAGGAAAATTTCAAATTACAAATCATTTCCACTCAAGTGTATTCATTTGTCTTTAAAGAATATATGCTTCCTCACTTTACACTTTATCCCAAACTCAAGTCAGCCCTTTGAGTTCAGAGGTAGAAAGAGAATCAAATTCACATAGTCAGAGTTGGGATTTCAACGTACTGGAAGTGGAGTATTAGAAATTGTATTGGAACTGTCGTAAACGAGAACTGTAGTATGTCTTTATGACGCTTTGGCCACTTGGCTGATCATTACACTGCGCAGTTCAGATGCATCACTGTACTACTGGTGTCCCCGACTAAGAAAAATGCACAGGACGCGCCTCTCCCAGGGCCCTTGGCAAATCACCTGACTGCACTCCCCGATATACAACATAGCTGTAACCCACATGGCAGCGGTTCACCATAACATTAAAATTGGAACTAACATAAGGACCCAGGCATAATATTCAATAGCAACACAAAGAATTGTAAACGGCATAACTCCCGAGTTTATTACTGTCCAATCTGTCTCAGTTTTATGGTAGCATATATTCTCCTGACCAAATCACCGTGTATTTATTGTGAGAGTCTCTCTTACTCTTTGGCACAGTTAACCAGTGAAATAGTCCACGTGAGCTTGATTTAGAATAGATACAGCAGCGGCCAGGTCCTGTGGCTTTGGACGTTAATAAGAAGAGAAATGATTTATGTCATTTCCGTTTACTATGATTCATTTTCCATTAGGACCACAGCATTTTCTTCAAGTAGAAAGTCTTCTTGGGTTGGTATCTCACCACCCCCATCCTCTTCCCTGCCAACTTTCCTCTCTTCTTCCCTACCATTTCCCTCTCCTTCACAGCCAGCGGGACCGTACATGAACAAATTTCACTGGAAAACTAACAAAAACTCTACGGAGAAGTGTGACCAGTGTCACAAATAGAAACATCCATCTTCATCTTTCCCAGTGACCCCCAAACTTGTGTATGATTAATTTATGAAAAAGGTAGAAGAAGGTAGAACAGACGGGACAGGGCAGAGGGAACTTCCAGAGAGTTCCATTATCCCGATGGCAAATTTGGATGGGTATAGGAAACCGTCGAGAGCTGCTGCTTTTGCCAATTTTTAAACTTCTGTATTTGTGCTGTAATAAGCAAGGGATAGCCACCTCCTGATGTTTCGATATTTTCTTTGGTGTCCCTTGGACTGTGTGAATAATGCTTCTACTAGCAATCAAGAAGCATTTGGAGGCGTCCAAGCAGTGGCTTTGAGGAGAAGATATTTGTTTCCTCTGTTTATATATTCTAGTTGATTTCAAAGTCTTCTCAGAATAAAAGTGATGTCAATTAATTAAAGCAAAATGTTCAGAGTAAAATCCTAAAATCAGGTGAACTGTCTGATTATGATCTTTGGTCAAAAAAATATACATTTGAAACACATTTGGTGAATTTTCAAATGGCTTCAAATATTGTATAATACCATATTTAGTAAAGAGCTGAATAAACATGAATCAGTTCAAATCCTGCAAAATATCAGACAGAAATATCGCTCATCCAGAGACTAGATAACATTCTGACTCAACTATTGTGATTCTGATTCATCACTCACAGATGAGGAAAGAGACTACGGAGTAACTCTCCAACCCATATACTGCTGATCAGACAGCAGGTCCAAAAGACTTCTTCTTAATTTGGATTGTCTAGGCCATAAGACCTGGCAGTCAACAAGAATCGGGAGCATGCTCTCCCCTGTAATTCCCTGAAGATGCCAAGGTCGGTGGAGCTGTGAGTTGGTAGCACACATGCCCTCTGCGAATCTGCTGGTGATTTAAGCACTCTAGCTCCAAAGTAGAACCAATTCATTTTGATAAGAAAGCAGAAGAAGCCCTTATCTCCCTCTACATCTAGAGAACCCACCTTTCTTAAAGCAAAGAGGAATATGCAGCCACGGTCAAACTTCTAGACTCAGGAATTCAGTGATATCAGTCTGGTAGGTATAATCCAGAGATGGAGTGGAAGGACTAAACTCACGAGCTGCCTCTTGCATTCCTTCTAGCCCCATACTTGAGTTTGTGTTCCAGGGCCACTCAGAAGTTGTTCAAAAGCCTGCAAGGGGACAAGTTCCAAATCTAGTGCATTCCTATCCTTGAGGAAGTGAGGGGCGATGTGTGGGGACAACGTATCTCTCTTTAAAAAGCTCTGTTTCATCGTTAGAGCATGAGTCCCAATTTGGAACTCAGAGAAAATAACGTCATTACGTTTATATGTATTAAAAACCGTTTAGGAAAGTGTTTGAGGTAGACCAGCAGGACAAGGGTGGAAAACAGCAGAGTTCCCACATTCGGTTTTAGTTTAATTTCTTTTTTCTCTTTGCAAGCTTCACAAAGAAGGAAAGAAGGATGAAATTGTTCACAGGAACAAGAGGGTAACGAAACAAAGACAGAGTTAAGAAGTAATCGTACGCTATAATTTGCTAACAAAGAATTTTGTAGGTTGCCAACCTGTGTAAATTATATGCAGTTGGGAAAAGACCTCCAAGCTGAGGGAAATATAATCACTTCATCTATTTTTTTCTCGGTCGGTGTTTCTAACACTAACTCTATTGTATGACTGGAATGGACAAAATTGCATTCGTTTCACAGATAGTTTGGAAACACACTGTCGTCGGCCCTGGGAGCTCTGCAACAATCACCTGTGTGGTTGGAGCCCTCTGGTGGCCAGGTGGACTCCAGGCTTATGGTTTCCTGAACTCCATTCCTGGAATAATCCAATCTTCTCTCGTTCCCACTGGGCAGCAACGGGTAGCTAGCAGAGCATCCTGGGTACACTTTTATAGCTCAGACGTAAATTGGAATTCTGAAGCCCACCTCCTCTGCCAGTTGCCACTTGGCATTTCCAGTCTCCCCAAGAGTAGAACCACTAAAGAATGGGTATGAGATTACAGCAGGGAAGAAAATTCTGCGCCAAGAGAAAGCAGACCTGTATTCCAGCACAATTCTGCAAAGCTAGCCGTGTGGCTGAGTTTTCGTAATCAATATGATCCCCTGTAATTCAAAGAGAAATTTGAGATTCCTCAAAAGTCTTCAGGGATTATTTAGAAATGTGTCACCGCCCCCCCAAAAATATTTTGGACTTAGAACCAGTCTCCCAGTGGCTTATATGCCATGCCCACATGTTTCTTTTGGGGCACTTTTATTAGCTTCCTCCTATAAGTCCAAGCAACTCAGAGCTCTATCTAAAATATTCAAGCCTGCAATGCCTGATCTTACCCAGGCCTCCTCTTCTCTACTTTGTACGATCTGAAGAAATCTCAAGTACATCCATTCCTTCACGTATCACCTGCATACCAATGAGCATTAACTTAAACATCGTACCCAGATATTTCTTGAGTTCCAGACCTGCCTACCTGGTCCCCCTTTCAGATGTATCACAAGAGCCTCAAGATCAATATCTGGACAAAAACAAGCTTGACCCAAACCCGCTTCCTCTCCAGTGATCCCGAGCCACGTGAGTGGCACAACCTGCAAACATGGCCGCCCTTTTCACGTTTTTTTCCCTCTCTTCCTAGAGCACGTTCATCACCAAGTCAATAAATCCCGTCTCTTCTAGCTCTTTCGAATCTATTCCCCTTTTCTTTATTTTAACCATCGTAACTAGCCTAGTCCAAGCCATGCAAACCAATGCAATCGCTTTTAACCAAACTCCTGTATCCGCTCCCTCTAATCCATTGTCTTAAAATGCATATCATTTCTCTGCTTGAAACCTTTCGATGGCTTTTATGATAAATTTACAAATTCTTATTTGTGGGTTCAAGACCCTGCAGAATCTGGCCCCGGCTTATTTCTCTAGACTCTTTCTCCCCCTCACGCTCCTCAGTCCAAATATGACAACTTTTCTCATTTTTTCCTGCTTTGGGTACTTCACTCTGCTCTTCCTGCCTGACGTGCTCTCTGCCTGCATTCAGCTGGCTAATTATTAATACTAATCTAGCATTTTAAAATGTGTCTTTTTTTGCTGTTGTTAAAATATCATGTGTATGTGTCCTTTAGCTGAGCTATAATTAAAAGGAAATAAATTAAGCAAAGACTGGTGTATGGAGAAGAAGCTGTCCACACACACCCCCCACCCGCCCCACCCACCGCCATAACCACTATGTTTACACATATGGAGTGCTCTGAAAGGTCTTGCTTTGAGCTGATAAGAAAACTAAAATTAAAGAGAGACATTTCATTGGCCGATGAATCAAGTTGAAGCCAGATCCCCTAAAGAAAACAATCTATCATTCTTGTTCTACATCCCATGTGGCAGTTTTCTATAATTTCCTTTCGTCCAACATAAAGAGATAATAACTCTGCTGAGGTCTAATTATTTTTACCAAGCTGTCTTAAACACCTTAATTATTACTTTAACCTCTGGGTCTGAAAAAAAAAATCTTAGATGCTGGGAATCAAAAATGACTGTAGGAAATATGTCATTTGTTCTTCACTTTCATTTCAAATGATATTTCCACATTTGCTGTTCTTTTTGTGTTCTTCCAACTATAAAAATTACCTGTGAGAAATTCTGAGTGGGGCGAAAACAATTTAATACACTTCCTTCCCAGCAGTATTTAGTATTTATAATTGGGAAGCAAGATTGGCTGGTTTCTAATTCACACACAGGTGAAGGTTGTTATTTCTATATTTTTCATATTGGCCTCAGCCTAAATATCACTTTTTTACATCCTCAAAATAAGAGAGGACTGAGCTTTGCAAGTCCCTCCCTCGGTGGCTTCCTGAACCCAGCTGGCATTAAGTCAAATCAGCCTTGATTCCTGCTCTATCTCTAAACTTTCTGGCTATATGGACCGACAAATTCCATTTGTTCCCTTGGAGATCTAGACAGACTTTCCAAGGAGATATGTAGTGATGGATGATGTTAAGGGAGACGATTTCTAGATCCTCAAATTCCATGTTTACTCTTCCTTAAAACAGATGTCTGAGAACTCACCTGTGTTCAAAACATCAGCCAGATTCTCTTATTCTCAAGTCCCCTTACGAGACCATTATTTTCCCAGTGTACCAAAGAAAAGGGTAATTCTCATCCATCTTGAATCATATCATAGTATACTATACTGGGGTATAAAACTCTCCAGGACAGAGAATAAGGAACATTATGACATATATGTATCTGACAAACCTTTAATGACACATCACAAACTCACCTTAGAGAGTCATATCTTTCCTTGTTTTAGCTCCTTCTCTGTTAAGGACAAAGCCTGAGCTTAAGAATTGGGGTTATTTGAGCTCTTCTTGAAATATTCTGAATTTGAAGTATTTATAGATTTCTGTACTAGGATTACAAAAATGTTAACTTTTGTTTAAAGACCTCCCTGTTCAATTCCACAAGTATTGTCAAAAAAACGCGTTACCCAGAGGATCACTTGTGGAAACAAAGCAAATAGCAATAGGAAATATTCAAGCCTGCAATGCCTGATCTTACCCAGGCAGCAAAATCATGGCAAGGCACTGTGCGCGCTCTCTCTCCCTCTCTCTCTCTCTCTCTCTCTCTCTCTCTCTCTCTCTCTCTCTCTCTTTCTCTCTCTCTCTCTGTCTCTCCCCCCATATCTATCTATCTACATGTCTATCTACACATCTATCTACATATCTTTCTATCTATTTAAGTTTCCTAAAAAGTATGCTGCAAAACATACCCTCTCTTCATTTACCCCGTTTCCAATTAAAAAAAAGGACTTAGAGAATACTTTCATCCATCTCAAGTCTCAGTTGCAAATTTCACGTGATTTTTAAGGAGATAAAAAGTTTAATAATTATTCCTTACAGATCCACATTATATTTTGAAATACAAGAAATAGATATTATAGTTAGTTAACATTTTATCTTTTCTTAATCATTAATTCAGATTCATAAGAGAAACATTTTCCTTGATTTTTTCCAAAATTGCTCCTCTATCAACTTTTGATCTGCTTATTTATCATTACTGTATATTAGAATTGGCATATTTTAATAAGAACACATTATGGATTCTCTCATAAATAATGCTCTTAAGAAAAAATAATCAATAATAAATCCCTCACTTCATAGTAGCCCAATACCTTCTCTTCATTTTTTGTTATTAATTCCCACTTGACCCTCTCTCTTTCTGACAATAAATCTTATTCATCCTTGTATCCATTAAATAATTGAGTGAGGGGAATCCCAATAGATCTATAGAAGAGACATTTCCAATAATTTTATCCTTTTTATATTTGATATGTATTAATGAAAATATATTTTAGTTTTTGTGATCAATTTTGCAGTTATTTATAATAGCAATATTCACAATGAGAGTTAAATCTTAGCAATTCTTTCAAATTACATTGAAATATTGTGTGCATCAGACAAAAACATACAAGAGGATTCCTAGTTTTTCCAAAATTCTTTTAGAAGATATGCCAGAAAAAAAAAAATTTTGTTAAAGTTCACAGTCCTAGTCCATGTGTGTAATGATTCAGAGTAATTAGAAAAGAAATACTGAAACATTTACTATGTAGCTTCAGGATACCTAGATAATATGGCTAGTACTATTCCTGATAGGATATATGTTTTGAGTTGGCATTGGTTTCTCTAGAAATAGGGATGCATTTGAATAGAATGATTTGCGTTTTCAATTTTCTGGTGACCAATGCCTCCCTGTATTTACATATCTGACAAATGCTCAGGATGGTCAATTGTTCAGTAATAAGGAAAATCTTACGTGATTGTATAAACATGCTGCCCTAGAACTTGACCTCCTATTGCACAGTGAGGCTGATTTCTAAGAGAAATGTACCCACTGGGTCTTTCCTGGACAATTCATCATATATTATTATGCAAAGTAAATGCTGGCAATAAAAAGGTTGGTTAGAAAAAAAATGGAAAGAAAAATAGAGGATTGGATTAGTTTCAACTTTTTTTATTTAACTTGTATTCTGTTATTTCCAAGTTTCTGTTTGGAAAATATGAAATGCCAACATTTTATATAATGATGTCATTGCTATAAAAATCATCTTTAAAATTTTTCCTTTGAGTTTTAGTTTAGTTAGTTCTGCAATAAGCTGAATCGAGGTACTTGAATCAGATCCCAGACAAAAAGAAAGCAAATTGCCACTGCCCACCATCTTAAGTAAAAATTGAATGTTTTGTTTTTCAGTACCAGATTTGAAGCTAAATAAGATCAGTTTTTAAAAGTGCATTTTCTCCTAAGATTAGACTTCGCATTAAACACATTATGAAATATCAGAAACATTAAAGTTAGAGTCAGTCAATTTTGGCCGAGTACGTGGATTTTTAGTGAGTTTCTACCAATACGGTTTTGAAAATAGCTGGATTGTCTTAACTGCCACAGTACCGTCTAAAGAAAAACTCTATCAGGGGCCAATAAAAAAGGCTAAAGTACAAATATTTGTAAGTTTTTCTTGTATAATATGGATCATTTGGTAAGATTAAGAACTGCTGAAAGAGATGTTTTATTTGTCTGAATTCATATCAGTCTGGGCAGTTAAGTCACATTAATCTCATCTAAATATGATAAAGAGAAAGAAGTAGAAAAGGAGAGAGAATAAAACCTAAGAAAAACGTTCTCCTATTCTGGGAGTGACAGTTAGAGAAGGACCTGGGACGTCCTCAAAATCTATTTATTTCCTGCATCAAACTTCTATGTCAGAATGAGTATCTCCTCACACTATGCTTGTATCTGAAGGCCAAAGAATAACTGGAACTCAGAGATAAGAAGAGAGTAAAGAGGATTGAAATCTAAGGGTCGTACAAACTAGAGAGAGAGACAATTCCCAGCTGTGGGGACCAATCTCCAGCTTGTGACCATGAGTCACAGCAACAATAGTAGTCAGAAAGACTCAGAAAATAAATGACTCATGCCCTCCTTTCTCAATGAAAACTTGAGTGCACACACATGCCAGTTATTGGGTTAAGCTCTAAGTATATACTGAAGAGAAGCAGTCCTTACCTTCTAAGAGATTATAATATGGGGCCAGAGACAGACAAGTAAACAGTCAGTTACAACATAGGGACATAAAGAGGGTGTTTATAATGAATCAGGATCACAGGGGATAGACATCGTTCCAGTTTTGAGGAAACCAAAACAGGTTTCCCAAAGAAAGTGTGATATGCTGATCGAATTCTGAAGACTAAGTAGAATTTAGTTATTAAAAAGTGTAGAGGAGAGAGAGGAACAGAGAATTGAGGAATTACAGAAGGAGCGATCGGCCTATGCAGAGGCCCAGAGGAAGAGAGATTATTATTGCAGGTGAATCGACTATGCTTTAGGATGACCTATGAGGGGTTTTAGGTAGAAGAGTAATATATATGGTCCAAATTGACCTCTCGACGTGTACCTCTGGCTGCAGTGCACAGAGAATAGTTGGGGGGAGCCGGACTGGAGCAGAAAGATGTTTGGAGACTGTTGAATTAATTCCTTCCTTTTCTATTGTCTGAAATTTAAGAACCTCAGTCTGGGATTTATTACCCATAAAAAGTGGAAGCTTTCAACCACCCATTTAGAAAATATAACTTTTCTGCCCACCAGGAACTACCTTTAATGGATTCTGTTTATCTGTATCTCTTAGCTTGGGCTGCCGTAACAAAAAATCACAGACCGGGCGGCTTAAACAACAGGACTGTATTTCTTCACAGCTGTAGAGGCCGGAAGTCCACGGTCAACATGCTAATGTGGTCGGTTTCTGGTGAGAGCTTCCTTCCTGGTGTGTAGATGGCCTCCTCCCCTCCGTGTCCTCACAAAGAGAGAGAGCAAGCTCTCTGGTCTCTTCTTGTAAGGGCACCAATCCCATCTTGAGGACCCCACCCCGATGGCCTCATCTAAACCTCATTATCTGCCAAAGGCCTCAACTCCAAATACCATCACATCGAGCATTAGGATTTCAACATATGATTGCTGAGAAGACACAGTTCACTCCATAGAATTGTAATAATTGTACTAATACCATATAGCTGAGGTATTGATTATATAACTAGAATCCTAATAAGTAATCTCTTTGGGGGGGAGTTGCAAGTAATCTAGGTCTTTCAGCTGTGAAGAGAACATGGTCTTATTCCTCATCATCTTTAAATATTTTAGTGCTAGAAGATGGTTTCTTCAGATGGCCATTTATTTTTACGTAGGATGTAGAATAACGAAGTGCATGACAATAAACTCCCCTGGAGTTCTACAATGTGCTGATCTTGAAAAGAGAAAGGTATAGGGCGCCATGGAAACATCAAAGTCAAGGCTAGGAGTTGGGATCGAAAGAATAACTGAGAATTTGGAAGAAATTCTTCATGTCTTTTTTATCACTTCATCCAATACAGTGCTCTATAGTTTATGAAAGACGACAGCATGTCAATGGATAAAGTCTTTTAACATCAAATAAGAAACAGATAGATAAACAATATTTTTCACCCATTATTCATCTGTTTAATCATCTATTCAATCAACAAACATTTCCTGTGCACCTCCGCATATAAGGCATTCTCCAGACGTTGTGGGGAAGGAAAGAGGACTTGCACAGCCATAGTTAGATGTCACGGTAAGCATCTCCGAGATAATGATTCAAAGTAAATTTCCTTCCCCTCTAGCAACATTGAAAAACATCTGCATGGCGTTCACATCGAACTCTTTTCTTGTGAACTAGAGAAGCTTGAACTTGACTGAGTAGATAGTAATGTCAAATAAGTGATATTGGGGATTAAAATGTGTGTCACGATCTAGTACAATACAGGGGAATAATACCTCCAGGAAAATGGCAGTTCTGGATATTTGCTCTCTGAATCCCACTACTTAAAAAGTCCAAGAATGATCTATCTCAAGAGTAGATGTTTCTCCTGAAAGAAAAATGATACGTATCTGCCAAGTAATTGGAGGATGCGCCTCTGTGTGTGCGTGTGCGTGTGTGTACGTGTAGAGTCTCTACTACTTTTTGTTTCTGAAACACAAGAATTCTCAGAGGACCATTTCCTGACACACTGAAATTCTCAAAAAGGTTCCCGGAACAGCACGTGACTATAACTTAACACCATGTTTTAGATACTGCCCAATAAATGTTTGCAAGGCAGCAGTAAACCTTGTTTCTAATCGTGGGCTTCACGCTGAGCTACTGAAGTGCAGAGGAAATGACTGGGCAGGAGGGGAGACTGGTACCCAGTGTGCGGGGTCCATCATTCCATCGCGGACCTTCAGAGGCCAGTTCATTACAGAACCTCTGAGGAGGTTCAGGGGCCGCCCTGACTCCCTCCTCATCACAGGCCACCCGCTTCCATCCTTTTTAATAACCCTGAGTATGGAAGCACTCGGCAAGGCCATATATGAGATAGCCCGAGGTATGTGACCCATTGGGTTGAGGAGCTGAAAGTCAAAATGCCTTGCAAGTGTACTCAGAATAATAAAACAGTGTCCCTTCAGGCTGTTTTTCCCGACAGTCCCACTGCTGCTGACGTGAACCAGCTCTGTGAGCGCCCCCGGCTTCAGGTGCCAACTGCAACCCAATACGCTTGAGATTTGAGAACTTAGTTTTCTCAAAAGGTCGTAGAAGCATTTAGACATTAGGCAGAAGTCCACCTTTTAAAAGGGGGAATAAGTTGTTATTATTATGCAAACCATTTTCTCTGCATTGGGGCCAGGCTCTCTGAACTGATTTGAATTTGCTAAAAATTAAAGCGACAGGTTGGTCTCTATTCAAGTAAGGAAAGTTTCGAAACTGAGACAGAAATTCGAGCCATCACGCTTGGCGCTAATGCCTAGAAAAACATATTGCACAGGATTCGAAGCAAGTTTATCGCTGCGGTTCAGGTATGTACCCAGCAGAGTCAACCGACTCTACAGCTCTTGTTAATTCCAGGTATACCATCTGTCACTAACCAGGTTAATAAGATTAGAAACTGCACACGCGCATGGTTTTGTTTTCTGACTCTTTGAGGCTCTCCTTACTTTTAGAAATACTCGGTTTCTTTCTCCTCAGAGACTGTGCTCTTCTGAAATCCAGCTGAAACGACCATTCTGTTCTTTTTAGTTTACAAGATGTGAAGAAGGAGGAAAATAAAATTTAAAACAAAATTTTTCTTTATGATGACTCCCTATGCTGCAGCTAGATTGTGTAAACCATGCTGGTAGGAATTATGTCTTATTTATCTATTCCTAACAATAAGAACGATATCAAGAACTTAGTAAATGTATAAGTCTATATCTTAAATGGAAAAAAAAAAAACGGCATCTACTATCACGCAACTTGCTGTGAGCTGTTTTCTCATCGGCGAAAGGGGATAATGACATTCAGTTTACAAAGTGAATCAGTGGGGAGTGTTTTTTAACTATAAGAAACAGAAAAACCTGAATGATCTTATCTTAAGGAAGTGTCTCAGATACAACTGAGTCTGAAGGTTGATGGCTGTGGGCGTGACTTCAGGGACACAATAGCTGACAATTTTGCAGTTGTTTTGATCTGTCCTTAACAATGTTGCTTCACAGCTGGACAACGGCCCGCTAAAGTCCCAGATAGCTCATGCAAGGCAAGCAAAAGGAGGAAGCGGGCAACAAGCGTCTGTTCCCTTTTATCAGTAAATTGAAACACTCTCCAGAAACACTAAGCAGATTTCTGCTGTTGTCTTCTCGGCCAGAACCGTGTTACACGGCCACCTCTGGCTAGGAAGGCGGCTGGGAATCAAGAAATCGTGTAGATCTTTATGATGGGAGATGGTGATTTATTATCTGCATGGGGCCGCGTTTTCTCTCCAAACAAATTAGGGAATCCAACAGCAGGAAAAAAAGTGGGTTAGAAAATGGCTATTGAATAAGCGCTATAGGGGTATATAATAAAGATTAGGAAGCATATGTGTAAAATATAACATTAACTGGTATGCAGTTAGTGCTTAATAAACAGGAGGCATGATTTAAACGATCACAATAAATTTAAAGTAATAAGTAAGTAGTAAAATGAAATCTAAATGACTTTGTGAATATGTGTGTTAGTGCTGGGTGAGTATGAGAGCTTTGTTTTTATTTGCGAAAATGTTAATGAAGAAACATACTAGCGTCCATCTCTATAGAAGGAGATTCACCTTTGGAGCTGACTTTATTGATTTTGGGAAAACAACTAAATGGATAAATATACGTATGGCAAGTGTTCGTATCCATTCGTTCCAGGAGAAGCAGACTCCTTAGGCAAATGGAGCCCTGTTGTCACTCCCATATATCCACTGATATGTTCCCTTGAGGTTTGCTGAAGAGGGATGAGCAAATTGGCTTTGAAAAACTGAGAGATCTACATTCAGGCTTTCTCTTTGATGTTGAGAGTTAATGAAGTATGTCAGTTCGACCATTGCATCTTGAACAGGTAGCCGGACTCGACCCCAAGATCTAGGTTTTCCAAGAGATAAGAAACTGAGCTGATGCTAGAACCCCTCTTAAACCAGCTTCTTGGAAGCAGGCCGTGGTGGCTTGGAGGAAATGACTATGCTTATAAATTGAAAGCACACTGAGTTTGTGTTGAAGTATATGACACACGCCATCAGAGAAGAAAGGTCCTTCCTCCCTTGAAGACTGAATCCTGTTTTCACAACGAAGGGAAAGGTAATTAACAAGCCAAGAGGGTGTTTTATAAATACACAACGAGCAGTATAAACAATCAGTCCTATAAAAGTTCAAGGGAGAAAAAATAACTTTCCTATAGAAGGAGCTTAAAGAGTTCATGGAGAAGACTGAGTTTGAGATGGGACATAAATGATGGTTAAGACTTTCGGGAATGAGAAAGGAAAGGTAACATTCCAGCTGGAGGAAGAATGTGAGCAGACAAGTGGATGTGGGATGTGGAAACGGTGGCTGAATCGGGAGGATTCTGTAAGGGATCGATGGGAAATATTGGGAAATGCAGGTCAGCTTTCGGAACTGAATTCTCTGCTGAAGAATCTAGATTTTTGTCCTTTTGATAATAGGGAGTCTTCGAAGAGTCTGAACCTCGATGTGAAACGATGAAAGCAATGTTTAATGTGCTGGTAGGATGACGGATGGTGTAGATGAAAGAAATTTATGGCACAGAAATGAATCGAAATGCCTTTTAATGCTTAAGATAGGAGAGGTCACGGTCTGAACTTGGTGATGGCAATGGGGAAGTAAAGGAAGGAATCAATGTGAGCAAGATCACAAAGAAAAATCTTTTCTAAGAGAACTTAAAAGGAGAGAAGTAAACAATGACACCGAAGTTTGGAAACCGGGTGAATGGAAAAGGGCTGAATCTGTACTTTATTAGTTAAAGTAGACTCACTTCTCTGCCCGTTGGGCCCGTGTACATAATAGAGTTTACTCCTTGCCCAGGTCAGGTGGTTTTATTTAGCGAGTTGTCTCCTCCAAGGTTCTCTGAGGACTTAAATGCCTCCGTGGTGTGGTTCCTCTATGACATCAGGCGTCACTGTCATCTGCTTCCAGCCAGCAGAAGAGTAAAGCTCGTGGGGAAATGAGCGTGGGAGGTTTCCCTGAGCACACATCGCTTCTGTCCTCAGTCCAATGGCCAGAACTCAGTCACACTCCAGACCTAACTGCAGAAGAGTCTGGGACTCACAGTCCAACTCTTGTTTTAAAGAACAGCCAGCAGTCTCTCCTACATTCACTTAATGAGAGGAATACTTTTAATAAAATAATTTGTTTTTACATAAAATGATGCTATATTTGTACCATTATTTCTGTTTAAATTTTTCTGATATGAAAATCTTCTCCCCACCCCACCCCCCAAATTTTAATTGGGCCTACGTCACCGTCATCGCTTCTTTTTCAAAAACATATGAAAAGAGACTGCCTGTTTTCTCAGAAGCTCATCATAAGGCTAAGAATAGTAAATATAGAAAATGATAGTGATGGAAAGGGAATTTCGAATAAGATCTATTCTATTTTTAACCATGAATTCGATTAGATCAGTAATATATATTTTCTGCTAACTGCCTTTCCAGCTATAAATGTTAAGTCTAACCACATAACTTGACCTTCAAGGTTTTACACACTGTGATGTCAGTCTTTTTCTGGCCTGTCCTTTCTCCATTCCCCGTTACATACAGCTTCACTGGAAAATAGAGCAGCATTGACTATTATGGTACCAGTAAACCCTAGAACAAAATTAAATAATAAGAAGTACCTTTAACTTTTTTTTTTTCTTTTATGTTAGGTATTAATGAAAACCTAGTTTAATTTTAGGAAGTAAATGAGATTATGTGGTGTGATTCTACACGCAGCGCATGTGCCTTTCTGACCTGCGAAGTTGACCAGGCTGTTTGAAAAATAATATCTATGCTGTGGCTTTTGTTTTATTTGATATCGAAGAATTTCTTGCTTTCTACAGTTAGGGCGTGTTCAGGGATGAGGTCGAGTGTGGGTGGTGGAGGATGTGGATCAAAGAGAAAATTTGGAGGGAGTCAGAGAAGAGATTTTCCCCCAAAAAAACCAGAGTGAAAAGCAGTCTTGTGTGTCTGGAGCCAAACTCTGTTTTATATGACTTTTTTTTTGATTCTTAGCTTGCCACCAAACTCTCAACTCCCCGACTTCGGCAATAATTACTCCATACCACAACTTCTATATTTGTAAAATAGTGAAAACAATAGTAAATACTTCACAGGACTATAATCGAGACTACATACCGTAGTATAAATTAGATGTATGTCACAATACCTGTCACGTAGTACAAATTCCATCAATGTGTAAATGGCTTCTATTAGTACTCAGAGAAAACGAAAGAAGAGTGCCTCCAAATGCCTTTAAAATCACCACAAAGAATTCATATCCTTTCCCAAATCTATACAGAACCTTCTCTAATTGAAAGGCCTGAGCTCAAAGAATACAGTTACTTATCATTCCTATGGTGATATGAGATGAGAAAAATGTCCCGTGGGAGCCTGCCTTTAAGTCCAGGATCACCAAGGCAGGCAAGATGCACAAGAAAGACAGACCCAAATGAGGTCTCCAAGCTAAGAATTTACATTTAGTTCAACAAAAGAGATAAATGCATTTTTGTGGTTTACTTCTTGAGACCACTGGTATGATGAGTTGGCCCATTACATTTGTTTTTGTTTTTTTTTTAAGAGCCTCAGAAGACATTATCCAGGGAACTTTTCAATCCAATCTATTTGCGATTGCATCTTCGTTTTCAAAGAAACTATTTTGGGAATTGTCGGTTTAGAGTTCCAGCTCTTGGTGTTGTCAAAATTAAGTTGATAGAGATACTGGGCAGGATGTAACTGAATCGGCTAATGGAACTCATGTGTCGAAGAAAAATTACTTGACAAGAAAGAATTGAAAGTTGGGCGGAGGGGGGTGGCGGGAGGGAATGGTCATGTGATGTAGAGCATGCCTTAATACCTCGGAGTCTGTAAAGATTTCATATCGTCTTCTTTCTTGAAAGGAAATTAAATTGTAGTAAGAGGTTATGCTTTCCTAAAATAGTAGCCATCTTCTTGTTTATTTTTAATTAAATTCCATCCAGATAAAGGATCTTCATCTTCTTTTATATGGGCTTGCTGACTGCTGCCGCTTCATGGGCCAGATAAACAAAACACCTTCCAAATTCGATCCATTTGGGATAGCTACTTTGAAAAGCAGTGTTTTAAGAATCAGATAACCCGTAATATCCTTTGGTAAGGAGAGAGAAGTCCCTATTTATTTTGGTAACTGAAATCACCTCTGAAGCCCGAGAGAAAAGTTACCAAACGAGAGGATTTAATCTCACTCTCTGATGCTGGCTCTAACAAAAGAAAGCAGCCACCTGAATGCCATTTTAAGGACTCTGGGGGCTCAGTGCCCTTTCAAATAAGCAAAAAAAAAAAAAAGCAACAAAACAAAAACCTCTTATATGCACTAGCCCTGCGAAGATGGTCACAATTCTTACATTCGTTCTTTCGTTCGTTCATTCATTCACTGTCACTGAGCTCTGATTGTGCACAGGGGACTGTGCTAAGTGTTAGCAACACAGTTCTGGCTGTCGCGTGCTTACGCTCTGACTGCTTGGTCGAAGGGTACTTTCCAGAGTGTGTCCTGTAAAACAAGCTTAGCGTGTGATATTAAACTGCGATCTGTGTATAAAGTAGGGGATGCTAGGAACAAATAAACTTGGGAAATACGACGTTAAATACCTTTGATATGATCTTAATTTCTTCAGTCCTTCCTAGCATCTTTAATATGCCCCCAAACTCCGTCAAGTGAACTAGGCAGAGAAGCGCAGATGCGGCGGGTCTAGGCCAGGCCCACCGCCCAGCACGCCCGGCCTTCTCCATCGGCCCCTTCCACTTCTCCCAGTATCTCTGCGCTACTTCGGTTCTACCATTACCCCTAGGTGTCACAATGAACGCCAATATTCCATTTTACTTTGTCTCTTCATGCGCCGTATTCTTTTAGGCTATACGAGCTCCCATTGCTTGTGCTGCTTGGAGACAATACGAATGGAAGAAGAGGCATGAGTTTGAGTCTCAAACCAGCCAATTCAAAGGCGGATTCTAAATCTAATTTTATATGAAAAAGAAAATTTGCAATGCATAAAATGCTTACCTACCACAAAATCCTATTCTGGAGGGCTGAATCTCTCGGACTTAAAATAAACTGTATCAATTTATCCATAGAAAGAAATGATCTGAATATCCTTCTCAAAACCTTTAGGACTTTTCTGCAATGTTAGATGAATCCTTTTGGACTGGGGAAGTTTGCTGTGATTCATTCTGCTATTTTTTTAAATAAACTTTTAAAAAACAACTTAGATTTACAGAAAAGTTAAGACTATCATAGAGAGAGATCTCATATACCCGCCCACCTGGTTCCCCTATTATTAACATCTTACATTATCGATACGGGACATTTGTCACAACTAATGTACCAACATTGATAAATTATTATGAACTGAAGTTTATACTTTATTCAGAGTTCTTTCGTTTTCACCTAATGTCCTTTTTCTGTTCCCAGATTCATCCACGATACCCCATTAAATTAGTCATCATGTTTCTTTAGAGTCTTCTGGGCAGCGACAGTTTCTGTCTGTTCTTGTTTTTGATGTCTCTAACAGTTTTAAAGAGGACTGGTGAAGTATTTTGTAGAATATCTCTCTGTCCGATGTTTTTCTCATGATGGGACTGGGGTAGTCAGGGCTCTTAACTGCTCTGCAAAGTCCTCATAATTCCTACCTGACAAGCTCAAAACTGTGCCAGACCATAAAGGCTCGTTACCCTTAGGAAAAAGACCAACCATTCCCACTTTTTACTCATCCTTTATCATCCACAGTAGTCGGACAAAGTTCACAGTGGGATGATTTTCAGCAGCGAGAGGATCAGAGATCTGAACCAGGAGACTTGGGGCAAGGACTCCAGAAAGGAAGAAGCTCAGCCGTTGAACTCCAAGCAGAGCCACATGAAGTCACGAATCAGAGTCACTCGCAGTGTTGAAATTTGATTTGTTACCCCCAGAGGCTTCAGAAGAGCCTCGTTCAAATTTAGAAAATTCAGAGTTACGACATTTAGATTGAATTTCACCAAAAAAAAAGAAAAAGAAAAAAAAAGAAAGACCTGAGAACTAGTAAGAGCAAAGGTTATCATTTTAATATTTACCCTAATAATCTGTACTCAATTTTGATTGCATCCTCTACTTTTTCATAATTCTGAACAAAGACAATCGTATTACAAAATCAAGGATCTTTTCAACACATTTTTCCATATGCCCCTAAACTGGAGTTGGAAACAGTTCTTAGAAAGTAGAAATCGCCCACCCACTTCCCATAAAATTGTAATCTACAGTTTAGTTCAGAGCAGTTCAAACGTTGATTTTGCAAATCCCAGGAGTAGCCTACCCATAGCTGACTTTTCTTTCTCCAGTGACTCGCTTTATAATTTGGTAATGTTGCCTTTGAATGAGTCGGTTTGCCAATCGTTAATAAAATGCTGACCACCTGCAAAAGAAATATTAAAGTGTCATGGAAAAACACATCCCAGAAAAGGAAAAAAAGCACAGTAATGAGAACCATGTATTTTTCCTCACCGTGGCATCTTTTTTTTTTTAAGTACAAAACCCCAATAGGGTAAATTCTGGGTTTCCGAGCTTTGGGAATTAATTGTGATGTTGGATTTCATAGACGTAGACGTAGCATGCTTTTTCAAAACAGCCAGAATAATCTAAATCCATTTTGAAATTTTTATTCTTGTAGGTTCATTCTTGTAATTTAGAAATACATCAAGTATTTCTAAACAGAATCCACTTTACGCAAACACCCTCAGGGAAATCTGGGCTGGTTGTGAAATGTGGATTTTTTAAAATAAAAGTTCAAGTGAGAAGTAAACAGTTTGCTTGGACATTTGACATGGCCAATAAACCAGAAATACCTCCCAGTACGATCTGAAACATTTTACAATTTTGGTG
This sequence comes from Pteropus vampyrus, assembly GCF_000151845.1. Lineage (NCBI taxonomy): Eukaryota > Metazoa > Chordata > Mammalia > Chiroptera > Pteropodidae > Pteropus > Pteropus vampyrus. The sequence goes on from NW_011888902.1 coordinate 2,712,593, forward strand.
AACGGAGTGTAACCTAAAATTACTAAGGTAATAATTTTAAAAGGCAGGATTAAGCCCAATTTATGAACTATATGGGTCAAGTAATCAATCGAACTATAGAACTGTCTGAGGTAAGTGGAGTGGGTACAGAATGGATCGTTGGCTCTTCAATCTCGTGGCCTATCGTGTGTTTCAGAGTGAAGGTCGGCGACATCCCTCTAAGAAAGTCAGACCAGATGTGAACAAGATGAGGACCCTACCTGACAACAGTGGGGAAAAGCATGGTGTCCGGCGTTTCAGGCAGCCACTCGAAGTTCTGAAACAGGTACATACTTCACAAGGCTATGCCCTTTAAGCAGTTTTGCTATTAAAAGTGCACGATGCTTATACTACGCTGACATTAACTACATGATGACCTGCGGATAAAACCCGGGCCGGGGCCTTAACCCCAAAGATTCGTATTCATCCTCAAGGCCATCAGGAAGCATCTAGACATCCTAAGTACTAGAAGACAGATGAGTACTATTTGTCACGAGTGTATGCAGCGCGAAAGGGAACTTGAGGAGGAATAACTGGAGGAAGACAGTGGCAGAAAGAGGGCAGGGGGAATGGCAGGTGAGTTAATTTCTTGAGAAAAAGGTAGATTTAGAAGGCGACTCAACACGATGTAAATAATGGAGAAATTTAGAGTGTTATGCAGGTACATTTTATTATTATTCGTCAAGTAATCGCTTGTATTTTGAATACTGCTGTCACCAGCAAAGATTTGATTGTGCCCTTTCAGGATGAAAGAAAGGTTTGTGACATAGTCTTTTCTAAAGTGGTCAGACCACTCTGAGCTTCGAAGGACTCGCTCAGTGAGTTACCAACAGCCGGCTCCGCTTGACCTTTTAGGATTACCTATGTGCCATTTTCTCCACAAAAACGACCTACCATTTTGAAGATGTTGTCTGGAAAGTGACAAAGAATAACATTTTAAGATTCCTGGGACTTCATGGCAACTATTCAACTCTGCCATTTGCAAAAACAACCACAGATCATATGTACGTAGTTGTGTTCCAATAAAACTTTATTTACAAAAACAGACAGCAGAGTGGATTTGACCTACAGGTTAATTATCCGGCCCCTAATCTAGAGGATCGGAAGCTTTGTGTTTTAGCTTCACATCAGCTTCCTTCCTGAAAGACGGCAAGATTTGCCAAAGGCAGTAGGACACAGTAGTAAAACACACGCTGGACACAGGGCAGGAGAGACACACCACAGCAGAACAAAGGACATGAAGTCCCATCTATATCACCCTGTTCCTTTTGTCCAGAAGAAAAGAAGTGGTGATAAGACATGTAGAAAAAAAAATAATAGTTATCAAAATGGTAAAAGCCCAGCCAATTACGTACGACCCTGAACATAAAACAAGAATAATTTTTTTTTAAATTAATAATAAAGGAGCAAGAATTGACAGCCAGGATCAACTTAAGACACCACCTAAGATGTGCAGATAACTATTTTGCTCATGGAGAAAGCTGAGGAGTGGGGGAGATGGGGTGCATCCTTCTGTCTGCGAGTCCACAAAGAGAGCAGAAACTTGGCCCCGGCACCCAGACACCTTAGTAACTTACAAATTTTGGTGCAGATATACCAAATATTAGTCATGTTTAGTCATTCACTTATTCAGTCAGTAACAATTTGCTTAGTCATAAAAAACGAAATGTACGAGCTTGCACAGCATCTGTCCCTCCCACAAGAACCCATGAAAGAACATGTATTCATCAGCTCACAAACCAGGAAACCCCCAGATCGCACCTTGAGAAAGAGCAGTCTAAAATTTTCCCATGGCCGTGACTTTGCTCAGAGTTCGTTCTGCTCGATCACTGCTCCCTGCCCCCCGCCCCCAGCTCTCCTCACTCTACGCCTCCAGCACTGCACATCGTACCACTACTGTCGGGGCCCAGGCAAGCTCTGCGTCCTCACAAATCATTGCTAGACAGTGTCATTTTCTGCTCTTACCAACCGGAAGGAATTTACAGGCCCCTGTCCCCACCTAAAATACCCACAGGCCTGTGCCTGACCCTTCGTTTCATGGCATTTTTGACGTTCGGCTTTGGGTCATGGTTATGTGTGTCCATGTTTATCTTGTAAGCTCCTAGAGGCAAGTGGCTGAACAAAATTTAGCTGTGGTACGTCACTGAGCGGTGGTTTGAGCAGAAGCAAATATCAAACAATAAATGAGTGTCTTAGTGGGATATACAAAACCGTTACAACATGTTACATCGGCGCGTATGTCATTCTCCATAGAGTAAGATCGAATCCTAATCATTTAACTAGACAACTTTATTCTAATTTATATGCTTATTTACCAGGCATATATTAATAATAGTAATTCTTTATACAATTATAGAGTTTATGGAGAAATATTTTAGGTATTATTTAACTGGAATCTTATAATCTTGCAAGGGTGTCAAAAAACACTAAAGATGAAAATCTGAATGAAACTCAGAGTTTAAACGGCATTACTAAGACGCCATGCTTAGTAAGTGGTGGAAAATAAACTTTAGGAGCTTATGGAAAGTAGAAATATTCTTTCTCTCTCTTTCTCTCTTCCTCCTTTCCTCCCTCCCTCCCTCTCTTTCTCATCTCTCCCATTCCCTCTCCTCCCCTCTCCTTAAAGATCTACAAACTTTTAGGTAGAAGACAAATTCTATCTAAGTGAACCTCACCCTAAGAAAATAGACTCTAAAGTATGTTATGTTTTCACTGAAAATAATTAGGATCACTATATGAGGCACTAGATTTATTGGAAGAAATTATATGAAGCAAACTTTTATTTCTGAAAATTTAGGAGTGAAGACAGACTCATGTAGAAGAGTTTCATTCCAGATCATTATTGCTTAATTACTCTTATCATTTAATAAAACTACAAACTTAGCGTTGAGAATTTAGATTGATCACCACATTATTTCAAATGAAAAGTCAAATATACTAGGCTCTGATATGAAACTTTCTGAGATAAATTTCGAATAGTTTCAGGTGATTTAGATTTGGTCAAAAAAGTACAGCCATCCGATACCTGATACATTCAGTGAGCCCAGCCTGGAGAACTGAAGACTACGTCACCTTAGACATCTCTCTGTCAAATCGATTTCTCACAGTCATGGTGAACTGGGTGCATTTTGTGTCCCAGACAGTTTCATATGGACCAGGCCAGGAATGGGACAGTGCAGCGGTTGTCGGAGAATGGCAGAGTTGGAGGAGGACAGCTTCCTTACATGTCTAGGTGACACCCACATATTGACATCATCACTCCCTCCGTTCATAGCAACAGAGACCACAGCGAGAGGGTGTGGAGCCCAGGCTACTGCTCCATCTGATCATGGCCCTACTTCCTGCCGGGCCAGGAAGGACCGCCTCTCCCCTTGGTTTGGGCTGACATTTAGGGAGGAGCATGTTAGAAAGAGAGCTGAGGTGGACAGGTTCAAGTCTTCCTTCCCCAGTGAGTAGTGTGACCTTGGCAAAATGACTTGACTTTGCTGTGTTTGGTTTCTTACATATAAGAGAGGAATAATGATATAGCTAACATATATCGAGGGCTTATTACAGAACAGCTATTCTTCAAAGTGCTTAAAATATATTAAGTAATTTAATTCGTACAGTGCGTGTTATCATCATTATCCCATTTTATAGATGAGAAAACTGAGGTACAAACTATTTAAGTGATTTGCTTAAGGTCACAGCTAATAAATGGCAGAGCTAGGATCCAAATAAGCAGTGAGATGCCTAAGTCCTAACTCTACCTCTGTGTTTTACTGGCTGTAGTTGTAAAGTTAATACAGTTTAATTGTATATTCATCTGTATGATTATTTGTCTAAAGTCTGTCTTCTTTGCTAGACTAAAGTCACCTAACCTTGTTAAATCAAGACAGTTATAATGGTACCTACCTCATTGAGTTGTTTATAGGATTTGGGGAGGAAATACAGAATACATAATGCCTTTAGCATAGGGCCTGGCCACAGGGAGTGCTGGATTCCAGGTGGCTCATAGAATACGTACTCAGAGATCAGATGCACTTATCTTGTGGTCGCTAGTTTTTGATCATGCTTACAAACACGCCATCTCCTGTCTAACTACGTCATTACACCTCGACCGCCTTATTTATTGCCTATATTCAGGTAGTCCAGAAGAAAAGAAAATTTCTGAGACAATTAAAGAAAATTCTTACTATTTCAGAAAAATTCCGCAGCTCCAGGGGTCCACTCCCATTATGGAAGAATTTTCTCCCCACTGAATAATCACTCTAAAGAACGACTAAATATTGCTTTTCTAGTTCTATAGTCGTAAGATCCACGCAGTAGAAACTTCACGAGAAGATTTCAGGGCTCGGTTACGGCAAATGAGCTTAACATAGCTGACCACCAAGTCTCACAAGTGAGTGTTTATACTCTTTTTGGGGGGTGCTGTGGGTACTCTGGACTTGTTTGTAGAGCAGCTGAGACAAAACAGGAAACATGACGATGGCCATACACATACTTCTGTGTTTCTGACCCAAGGACCTGGTAGATTTGTCCTGAGAGAAATGAAGACGGGGTTCTGGCATCTAGCAGTGTATATACCATTAGTGTTTTATTTATATATGTGTGTGTGTGTGTGTATGTATGTGTGTATATATATATATAAGAACCGTACGATTGGTTTTTTGCTTTTGTTGGAGGTTTGCTCAGAGGTGGCTGTCACCGTGTCGCAGTAGAAGCGGCAGCGAAGCGGTCGGGTCAGCAGTTATGAACGAGCATGCTGCGAAGGCCCCTTCGTATTTTATCTCCGTTATCACAGCGACTCAGTCAGGTGGGTTCTTTTAGGTGCTTATTTTATGAATGAAGGTGTAAGTCTTAGGGGTACTGATTATCCAGCCCAAGGTGATGTGGCCAGAAAGGGGTATCACATCGCTTCAGGCTACTGTCTCCCAATCACATCGTGTTCTAAATAATCATTAGCTTTATGCAAATAAGTATTAAATGTCCTCCCACTCAGTCCTATAGATGCTCTCGATATTCCCTGTCCTATGAGTAAAAGCCTTCTTCATCGATGCTGCCGAAGCTGCTTCTTACATGGGATTTCGTAGCTCTTGCACCCATCGGTTACAGCATGAAAATTTACCCAAATGAGGTTTCTCCTCCTTCCTAGATGCCAAGTGCAGTCAGACAGACGGGAAACACGGCAAAAAGGAATAGACGTAGAGAGAGAGCAACTATGAATTCGGGGGCCTCCTCTTTCGAAAACGTTAGGTTTTGCGTGTGGGCTTCTGAATTTTATTTGCAGACGCTTTACAGAAGTGAAGCACAGGTGGCCATCCCGCGATGCGAGCCCAACGGGGCTTTCTGGAGCGTGAAAGGCAGTATTCCTACCGGGGTTGCACTGCGGTTTACGAAGGTGAAAGCCGGAGCCCCCTGCAGAGGGTGACGGTGACTCCGGACGTCACTGTTAACATCGCAGGTGTCAGAGAGGGGTGGCTGAAGGCGACGGTCATCAACCGGCCACCGAGCTCTGCGTCAGTCTTTATTTTCCGTGACCGTGTCTCTTCTGAGCTGCCAACCGGCATTACGACTGCTACCGGGACTCATGGGCTCAGAAAATTTCGAGTTTTATTTTCCATTTTAATTGTAGTTTAAATTTATAGGAAACCCAGAAATGGCCAAATTTTCCATTTAAAATAGCCCGGCAGAGTTTGTGACCCAGAACAGTGTCTAAACACAAAAATCCCAAATTAGTTTTCTCGTGACTTTGGCCCTTAGGCAGGTACTGGCTATAAAAGGCTGTGTGGCCTTGATGGGTCTGCCTGGGAACACACTTTCAAAAAATTTCCAGATCTTCGTCCTGCCATGACGGTCGGAAGATTTTTGGCTTCCCTTCGAAAGCCATAAAACCATAAAGCAGATCTGAGAAAAACCCACAGCTGCATACATCTGATGACAGTCTTCAACGGATTTCCCAAAGATAGGGAGCTCAGCAAAACCCATACCCCATGATGTCAACACACACTGAACCTTTCCTCCCTGAGCCAGTGGGTATTCTGCGGAAGATTTAATCCATCTGTCCCTGATCTGCTTACAGTTAACTCATCAAAAATGCCGTTTGCATAAGCGTTGCCAAAGTTTCATGGGCTTTTATTTCTTGGTCTTTCAAATGGATGCTGGTGGGAGTCAAGTTTTGCCAGGCAAATACAACTCCCAAGGTCTAAGTTATTTCTGAGACCAAGACTTTGTAAATTTCAAGTAGCTGTTTTAACTATCACTGACAATAGTCTTTATTTTCAGCAGCGGTGTGTCTCCCCGTTAAAAGTGTTGGAGAAAAACAGCCTTTCATCACCCCACGAAGAGTAGGACCAGCTCTTTGCCAGTCTCCCCACTTCTTGTGTTTTCCACCTTAAGGATTTAAAATCTAATAAGGATATTGGACACAGCCCCAAGTGACTACAATACGTGGCATAATCTCACAGTGTATCAAATTTAAATCCATCAGTTTAACATTCAGAGTCTTCCAAACGACTTACCGTCTTCCTCTTCTGCATACAAGTAAGTTTTTCAAACTCAACTTCCAAACTGCAGGTGTCTTTAATTTCACTCCGCCCAGCTTATTATTCTGCCAATAGTTTTACTGTAGCCTTAGGTATAGAGCGACATCTAGGTGAAGACTAGTCTAGCAGAGTTACCAACTGGTAATCGTGTGTGTGTGCGTGTGTGTGCGTGGATGTTTATGTGTTTGCTGACACAGCAAGAAATCTGGCTTTATCAGGGAGAAGATACAGTTGCCAGCATTGGGCCTATTTTATTTCTGAGGGAAAATAAGTCAGTATTTCTTGGGTCGCTAAGGTGGAACACTGCAGATTGTTTACCAAACTCCTCATTATGGATCGCCATATAATTTGCTAAGAGAAAAGGACAAAATGGGCTTTTTAGGGGTGGAAAGACCTAAAGAGAGGGGTAGAAATAGACAGCAGTGTATGTATGCCCAGCGTGAACTTTGTGTCTCAGTCATGATTCTGGCATGTGTGAAAATATATGTGTGATTTCTATACCTGAGCATCAAGACTGTGTATGCAAATCTTTGGACTATCGCATTCAGCGACACTTGCGTAAGAGCCCCCATGCCTATTTTGGGGTTGCCTTAGGGTGCTCTTTGTAACCCAAGCTGAAGCCAAGGGGTAGTAGACACCCTTGTATGTACTTAATATGAACTCTCGAGCCCATTCAATAAATACGGGTTCAGTGGTATTCAACTAACTGCATACAGTTTAATGGGAAATTCACTTATACATGAAGTGTAAGCCCTGCCCTCAGGAAGCTCATGGCCGTCTTGTACGTTGGAACAGAGAACCCTGGAACTAGAAAGTACCGGAAAACTCTAAGAGTCTCATTGTTTAAATGAGAAAATACGTTGCAGAGGTGATGTGACCAGCTTAAGTCAAAGTTCCGTCCAGAACTCGGGGTTTCTGACTCAACTTCGTGTTTTTCCAGTGTGTGATGCTTTGAGAACTTACATTGTTGTGTTCATTTTTCCCCCTCCCTAGCTAGATTGTGGGTTTCTTGAAGGCTGGGAGTAATGTCACCCATCTCTTTCACATTCACCCAAGTATGTTATGAATAACCAGACAGATTAAGTATTCACTAAATACTTGTGGGATGAACAAGTATGTAAATTAATGAATGACTAGGTGATAGTAACATAAACTGCTAAATGAGTGAGAAAACCTAGAAAACCCACATTCCTTCCTGTTTGGTGCCTCTATAGTGACTGTCCTTTGGTCTCCTCCTTCCTAGATGCCAAGTGCAGTCAGACAGACGGGAAACACGGCAAAAAGGAATAGATGTAGAGAGAGAGCAACTATGAATTCGGGGGCCTCCTCTTTCGAAAACGTTAGGTTTTGCGTGTGGGCTTCTGAATTTTATTTGCAGACGCTTTACAGAAGTGAAGCACAGGTGGCCATCCCGTGATGCGAGCCCAACGGGGCTTTCTGGAGCGTGAAAGGCAGTATTCCTACCGGGGTTGCACTGCGGTTTACGAAGGTGAAAGCCGGAGCCCCCTGCAGAGGGTGACGGTGACTCCGGACGTCACTGTTAACATCGCAGGTGTCAGAGAGGGGTGGCTGAAGGCGACGGTCATCAACCGGCCACCGAGCTCTGCGTCAGTCTTTATTTTCCGTGACCGTGTCTCTTCTGAGCTGCCAACCGGCATTACGACTGCTACCGGGACTCATGGGCTCAGAAAATTTCGAGTTTTATTTTCCATTTTAATTGTAGTTTAAATTTATAGGAAACCCAGAAATGGCCAAATTTTCCATTTAAAATAGCCCGGCAGAGTTTGTGACCCAGAACAGTGTCTAAACACAAAAATCCCAAATTAGTTTTCTCGTGACTTTGGCCCTTAGGCAGGTACTGGCTATAAAAGGCTGTGTGGCCTTGATGGGTCTGCCTGGGAACACACTTTCAAAAAATTTCCAGATCTTCGTCCTGCCATGACGGTCGGAAGATTTTTGGCTTCCCTTCGAAAGCCATAAAACCATAAAGCAGATCTGAGAAAAACCCACAGCTGCATACATCTGATGACAGTCTTCAACGGATTTCCCAAAGATAGGGAGCTCAGCAAAACCCATACCCCATGATGTCAACACACACTGAACCTTTCCTCCCTGAGCCAGTGGGTATTCTGCGGAAGATTTAATCCATCTGTCCCTGATCTGCTTACAGTTAACTCATCAAAAATGCCGTTTGCATAAGCGTTGCCAAAGTTTCATGGGCTTTTATTTCTTGGTCTTTCAAATGGATGCTGGTGGGAGTCAAGTTTTGCCAGGCAAATACAACTCCCAAGGTCTAAGTTATTTCTGAGACCAAGACTTTGTAAATTTCAAGTAGCTGTTTTAACTATCACTGACAATAGTCTTTATTTTCAGCAGTGGTGTGTCTCCCCGTTAAAAGTGTTGGAGAAAAACAGCCTTTCATCACCCCACGAAGAGTAGGACCAGCTCTTTGCCAGTCTCCCCACTTCTTGTGTTTTCCACCTTAAGGATTTAAAATCTAATAAGGATATTGGACACAGCCCCAAGTGACTACAATACGTGGCATAATCTCACAGTGTATCAAATTTACATCCATCAGTTTAACATTCAGAGTCTTCCAAACGACTTACCGTCTTCCTCTTCTGCATACAAGTAAGTTTTTCAAACTCATCTTCCAAACTGCAGGTGTCTTTTTAATTTCACTCCGCTCGGCTTATTATTCTGCCAATAGTTTTACTGTAGCCTTAGGTATAGAGCGATATGTAGGTGAAGACTAGTCTAGCAGAGTTACCAACTGGTAATCGTGTGTGTGTGTGTGTGCGTGTGTGTGCGTGGATGTTTATGTGTTTGCTTACACAGCAAGAAATCTGGCTTTATCGGGGAGAAGATACAGTTGTCAGCATTGGGCCTATTTTATTTCTGAGGGAAAATAAGTCAGTATTTCTTGGGTCGCTAAGGTGGAACACAGCAGATTGTTTACCAAACTCCTCATTATGGATCGCCATATAATTTGCTAAGAGAAAAGGATGAAATGGGCTTTTTAGGGGTGGAAAGACCTAAAGAGAAGAGTAGAAATAGACAGCAGTATATGTATGCCCAGCGTGAACTTTGTGTCTCATTCGTGATCCTGGCATGTGTGAAAATATATGTGTGATTTCTATACCTGAGCATCAAGACCGTGTATGCAAATCTTTGGACTATCGCATCCAGCGACACTTGCGTAAGAGCCCCCATGCCTATTTTGGGATTGCCTTAGAGTGCTCTTTGTAACCCAAGCTGAAGCCAAGGGGTAGTAGACACCCTTGTATGTACTTAATATGAACTCTCGAGCCCATTCAATAAATACGGGTTCAGTGGTATTCAACTAACTGCATACAGTTTAATGGGAAATTCACTTATACATGAAGTGTAAGCCCTGCCCTCAGGAAGCTCATGGCCGTCTTGTACGTTGGAACAGAGAACCCTGGAACTAGAAAGTACCGGAAAACTCTAAGAGTCTCATTGTTTAAACGAGAAAATACGTTGCAGAGGTGATGTGACCAGCTTAAGTCAAAATTCCGTCCAGAACTCAGGGTTTCTGACTCAACTTCGTGTTTTTCCAGTGTGTGATGCTTTGAGAACTTACATTGTTGTGTTCATTTTTCCCCCTCCCTAGCTAGATTGTGGGTTTCTTGAAGGCTGGGAGTAATGTCACCCATCTCTTTCACATTCACCCAAGTATGTTATGAATAACCAGACAGATTAAGTATTCACTAAATACTTGTGGGATGAACAAGTATGTAAATTAATGAATGACTAGGTGATAGTAACATAAACTGCTAAATGGGTGAGAAAACCTAGAAAACCCACATTCCTTCCTGTTTGGTGCCTCTATAGTGACTGTCCTTTGGTCTGTGGTCTAGCAATCGTTTGTGTGAAAAAGGTTTGGAGGCTTAGTTGACTCAAACGATAATGTAAACTTAGGTCTCATTCAAAGATACGTAGTGTCCAAGCAGGGGAGGTCGTAACTTTAAACGCTAAACGCTTCTAACGGTCCATGTCTAGGTATCAGTTTTTAAGTAGCATTTTGACAATAGTTAATTTTATCCACTTGTCTTTAAGGGAGCCTTAAAGACGCTAAACGTGTCTTATTCAATTTAATCTTCTTCGCCAATAAAATTCCTTCCCCAAAATGACATTGGGATTGAGACACACCTAAAGGAGAGAGACTAGAATGGTGAATGGTCCCGACCCGTGTCACCTGAAGGGCAGTTAGTGGCACTGGGAAAAGGGGGTGCTGTAAATATCCGCAGGGCTGTCACGTGGAAGGCGGTTTGGGTTTACATGCTGGCGAGGACTGGATGCTGGCTGCAGATACTGCAAGAATGTGCATTTTGGATCAAAGTAAAGTACATTTTTTTTTTTCAGTTAAAAAGTTCTGTGGAAACAGAGCTGCCTCCCGGGGCGTGGGGACATGTCCTGCTGCTGAGGACGTTGGAGGAGGGTCTGAGGTGACATGTCCCACCAGACCTTCCGCCCGGTTCCTTCGGACTTTGAGATTTCACGACGACGTCACGCCTGGGCCACTGCCGCATTTCGCTCAGCACCTTGCGCGCGTAGTGCACGTCTGTCTCCTCTCCAGCTCTCACGTCTGTCTGTCTGCCAGTTTCCTAGCAATCCATAACTGTCAACGGAAGCTCAACTTTAGAAAATTATTAGAGCATTTCCTGCCCACTTGCTTGTCCTGGAAAATCCACTTCACTAAACAGTATGTGTTATGTATCCCCCCCACGCCCGCCCCCACGCCTCAACTTCGTCCGATTTTGAATTAAAATGCAACGTCGCATAGCGCCCAGTAGGATCGACAGGGTTCGAATCCTTGCTCCAGAACTTATCCTTAGGGCCGTGTTCTTCCCCTCTCCACCTCTCATTTTCCTGAACTGTAAAATAGAACCGATGACGCCGTCTCAGCGATGCGACGAGGATTAAACACAACGGCGCGCGTACACGCTCAAGCTCGGCGCCCGAGCTCCAGCAGATGCTAAGCCGGTGTTAGCAACCGTGTTCTACGGTTAATAAAAGCGACAGATTTCTTTGAGCTGCTTTGATTTAAGAAGACAGTGCCATTTCCTGGGGCTAGCTATACTGTCATTCTGCCCTGATGGGAAGGAAGAAGCATCGTTGGCAGCGAGTTGCCCGGTTTAGAGGCAGGATGGATAGGAGGGCTGGATGGAGGTGAGCTGAAATGTTACCCCCTGCCAGCTTTTTGAAATGCAAATTCATCCATCTCTTTGATGTCTCTAGCCACTTCCAATGAACATCTTTCAGCATATTATTTGCTTTCTTAACCACATCACTTCTCACTGAGTTCAACATTCCAGTAGGATTCAAAGGATCTTGGTACATTCTTCCAAAATGAATTCAGAAGGTAAGTCAAAGAGAAGGGGAAATATCTTTGAACAGGACACCGGGTTCAGACTGGGGGCGGGAGGAGGGTGTGGGGGGGAGGGGACGGGAGGGGAAGGCTGTGTGACTCAAAGAGCTAACAGTAAATTCAGCCCCAGGCTTTCCGTGTGCCAGTGGCCTGATGACTAACTTCAGCCAAGCATCCCACCCTGTTCCTATGTCTAAGCTAGTGGAGATAGTGCGCTGCCTGACTCCCAAAGCGGAAGGGGAGGGACCACACAGCGAATCCAGGTCGGTCTCCTCGGGAGAATGAGAATTAAAGGAGCCATCACGTTCAGCCTTCCCTGACTCTTTGCTGTTCTAGGGGGCCCGTGTCAATAATAGCATATTTTTCTCTTTAAAGTTAAGCACTTTCACTTATGCCTTTTCAAATATATAATGAAAACCCAGATGCAAGAGCTCACTCATCAATGGCCCTGTTAAATGCCACTCTCTGATACTGTGCTGGCATCAGTGAGGTTACCTCTCCCTTCATGTGTCCGTCTTTTTACCAGACTGTTGGCGTCTTAAGAACCATACCTGGCTCTCACTCATCTTGTACCCCCGGCAGGGTGGGAATGTACACGGATATTACGATGGACTCTCCTGCGAGAATCTTCCTGCAGGAAACCGTACTCTCTGCTGGAGGCAGGAGAGCCAAGAACATTAAAGTTGTTTGGCAACGACCTTAGAGTTGAGGTCCACCCTGGACCAGCTTCCACGTAAGATCTGAAAACCTCGGGATCACGAAGCAAGCCATGCGCGGTCGCAAACGCGCCTGGCTCTTCTGTGGCAGCTGGCGTCTCGGTTTCCAGGCTTTAGCCACGTAAGTATTGGCCTAGGTCCTGGGCTTCCAGAACCTTCTATTTTGTAAGCTCTTGAGCGTCTCATTAAACAGCTTTCTGACGGAATTAGTTCAGCTGGCTTCTGTCGTACATAACCAAACTCCAATTCAGCGCCCAGCAAACGTTCGTGGATCCAGCATCGGTTCCATCTCTAGATCCTCTTCAAGCCAGTTCCTCACACCTTCGCTCCTGAAATCACCTGTTGATTCTGCAACATGATTCATTAACAAGTAGGAAAAATTTCCCAGAAACGCCTCCACTGAAAGTGTAAAATGCAGTAAAAAGGAGAGAAAATTCACTGCAAAATACCACTCAGACAGATTTTTAAAAATCTTCCCACTATCTAGAAAACCCAGAAAGTGGCTTATTCTTGTCACTTAGATCTCATTAAAATGGAGCGCTGCTGCATTTTCTAAATGACCACGAAACGACAGGTGATAAAAGAATCCTCATTCAAGTTTCCCGTTCTGAAATAAGCGATTTGCGTGACGTTGGGGAGCTAGCAGATTTGGGTCAGAGGCTTGACCTCTGAGAACATATGTTTAAGATGTTTTCGATTCTCATGAATCCTGTCAAAGGCCTTCAGAACCCTTGAACTTCCCTGGGTGGACTTAAGACCTGGAGCAGGAAGCATCAGCCTAAGCGCACTGGGGCTTCTTGGCTTCTGCTTGTGTGCGTAAGGACAAAGGTGAAGAACTCTGTTCTCAATGCTTCTGCTGCCAGATCAGCAGGTGCCCTCCTTGAGCTAAGGCTTCTCTGTGAAGTTACTGCACCCTTGTCATTGAAGCTTCCGTTCTGAGGCTTATGCCTCTCCCACTACCGGAAAAATGCCTTCTCCAGCAAGACAGCGTTTTTCAACTTTTTTCATTAAAATCATTGGGGCGACATCAGTTAATGCAATCAAATAGATTTCAGGTGTACAACTCAATAACGTGTCGTATGCATACTGCATTGTGTGTTCACCACCCAAAGTTAAATTTCCTTCCATCACCAAAGATTTGACGCC
>NW_011888902.1:2726438-2741261 GCF_000151845.1 Pteropus vampyrus
GCCTCCACTGAAAGTGTAAAATGCAGTAAAAAGGAGAGAAAATTCACTGCAAAATACCACTCAGACAGATTTTTAAAAATCTTCCCACTATCTAGAAAACCCAGAAAGTGGCTTATTCTTGTCACTTAGATCTCATTAAAATGGAGCGCTGCTGCATTTTCTAAATGACCACGAAACGACAGGTGATAAAAGAATCCTCATTCAAGTTTCCCGTTCTGAAATAAGCGATTTGCGTGACGTTGGGGAGCTAGCAGATTTGGGTCAGAGGCTTGACCTCTGAGAACATATGTTTAAGATGTTTTCGATTCTCATGAATCCTGTCAAAGGCCTTCAGAACCCTTGAACTTCCCTGGGTGGACTTAAGACCTGGAGCAGGAAGCATCAGCCTAAGCGCACTGGGGCTTCTTGGCTTCTGCTTGTGTGCGTAAGGACAAAGGTGAAGAACTCTGTTCTCAATGCTTCTGCTGCCAGATCAGCAGGTGCCCTCCTTGAGCTAAGGCTTCTCTGTGAAGTTACTGCACCCTTGTCATTGAAGCTTCCGTTCTGAGGCTTATGCCTCTCCCACTACCGGAAAAATGCCTTCTCCAGCAAGACAGCGTTTTTCAACTTTTTTCATTAAAATCATTGGGGCGACATCAGTTAATGCAATCAAATAGATTTCAGGTGTACAACTCAATAACGTGTCGTATGCATACTGCATTGTGTGTTCACCACCCAAAGTTAAATTTCCTTCCATCACCAAAGATTTGACGCCCCCACCCCCCTTCTATCTACCTGCCCCGCTCCCCTCCTTCTGGTAACCACTGTCTGTGTCTGTGAGTCTCTGCTGATCACGTTTGTTTGTTGCTTTCAGTTTTACATCCCACCTATGAGTGAAATCATGTGGTTCTCAACTTCTTCTGTCTGACTTATTTTGTGTAACCTAATCTCAAGATCCATCCAGGTCAGCACACATGGAAAAAGTATTTCCTCTTATGGCTGAGTCATATTCCATTGTATATATGCACCACGTCTTCTTTATTTAATCATCTATCGAAGGACACTTTTATTATTTCTATGTCGTGGCCACCGTGAATCACGCTGAACGTCAAGGTGCATATACCTTTGTGGATAAATATTTTCCAGTTTCTTGGGTGAATACCCAGAAGAGGAATGGCTGGGTCACATGAGAACTCTATTCTTAGTTTTTTCGAGGAACCTTCGTACTGTTTTCCATTGCGGCTGTACCAGTTCACATTCCCACCAGCAGGGTGTGAGGGTTCCTTTTCCCCCACAACCTCGCCAACACTTGTTACTCGTGTTTTTCAACTCATAAGCCTGGCTTATCAGCGCTATCCCAGTTTAGCCAAGGATGAATTTGTCTTGCCCAGATGTTTCCTTGGTGACTGATGAGAACTGTGGTCTGAAAGGAGATTGGAGGAGAGCTGGGAAGGATTAGCGATGATGAGGTCCTCAGGGGCGCCTTGCGGTAACTGAGTGTGATGCCCTACTGGAAGAAATAATAAAGCAGAGTGCTAGACCGAAAATAATGGTCCATCTCATCTGGATCCCGTGACCCCTCATGTCAGGAGAAAACATCCTTTCTTTCTGTCACTCTGTTACAACGGGTACTCAGTGAGCACCTATTAGCATTGGGCTGTACTTAGTAGGCGCTGGATAGTCTTGGGTGAACAAAAGATGCCTGGTCATTGTCACTATGGTGAAAACAATCCGTCTGGGTGAAGCAGGGGATATATGTACCACTGCTGTTCTGGGAGAGACTGCCTGCCCGTGGCAACTGACTGTCAAGAGACAGCGAGTGACAGTGGAAGGAGGAAGGAGGAAGGAGGAAGGAAGGATGAGCTCTTGTTCTGCTCCCATCCCCCCTCAGCGATTGGTATCAGATTGCTATGGGTCTTCCCAGGAATCGCCAGGGGGATGGCTCCTGGAGCTGTGACGTGATCCTCTTTGATGCGGGAAATAAAATTTTCAACGGAAATGTCTTAAACATGAAGAGGGTTTTAAAAGTAAGCTGCAAGTCGATTGCAAGAGTGGCCTCGTGACCCGGTGGTGTCAGAGGGACTCAGGAAATTCCCATCATCCCCCTCGCCATTCTCAGTATGTTGGACCTTTCTACTTCAATGGCTTTTGGAGAATTTTCTTCAATAAGGACAGTTTCTTCTCTGAGAGAAAATTAATGGCCGCTGTTAGATAATACAGCATTAAATTATTGACCAGTAAATTTAGCCTTCGTTTAACCTACATCGATTTGATGGGTGTAGTTTACAGTGTTATCTACTTAATGATAATAGTAATCGAAGATTAACGATGCTTCCCGCATTCGCTCAAAGCACTGCAAAGTCTGTTCTCACTCAGCTCTGCTCGAATATTGCTGTCCCCACAGTCTGCACCAGAATGAATATTGGGGGGAGAATTACTGCTCCCCTTTTTATCCCAATTCAACCTATCGCAAGGAGCCCCACGCCCAGATGCACAGACACACTAGCCCACACACCCCAACGCTAGCCACGGATTCTATAAAGAGTAGTCCTGTGGTCCTATGAGTCTGTTTCCATTTTGTTTTGTTTGTTGATTTTTTTAATTTTGTTTTAGATTCAACATATAAGTGAAATGATACGGTATATTTCTTTCTCCATCTGATTTATTTTTTATAGTTTTTCCAGCTTTCATACGTCGATGTGAAAACAAACAAACAAATTCAGGGTTTAGTTCGAGACTGGGAATTCCGCTCCATTCTTTTCTTTATAAATTAGACCATACGGCATTAGCCCAAAAGGACGAAAGGAAACTCCAGCAAACGTGGACGTCTACGATCCATCTCTCTTCCTCCCAGGGTATACGGCATTGGCTAGACATCCAGTGCCATCCTCTGCACTGGCTGTTTTTTTTTTTTTTTATTTTAAGATAAAATTATAATTAAGTCTTATTAAGACTTCCAATTTAAAATCCAGACTACAGAGTTTTTGTTTAATCTATATTACATCTGTTCTTTTTCTATACTGAAAATATTAGATTCCCAATGAACAAATATTCGAATAATAACAGCAATACTGAAAAGCGTGTGTGTGTGTGTGTGTGTGTGTGTGTGTGTGTGTTTGATATTATTTGTGTCATCAAGGAAAGTTCCACTAATAGTGTTTTAAACACTAATTGTGTTTTAAAAACAATTAAAATAGTTTCTCTGTATAGTTATGCCACAAATCAGTACCTGGTTGGCTTACTTGTTTTGTTTTGGTTTGCTTTGGTTCGTTAGGGATTTTCTTGTTAAGATTTAATTTTGGTGTATAATCATGAAGAATATTTGATGATTCCAGACTCAGCTGTATAAAACAAGGACAGTCAGAGAACTTTAGCTTATACGCTTGTTCCTTTTATCCTGGTTGCCCCCCGCCCCTGTCTATATAACCATTTTGTTTGTTTCTTTTTAGTCTGTCCTCAATTAAAAAAAAATCGAGCAATTATATATGTACGTATGCATGCATGTGTGCATGCGTGGGTACTTATACCCTCCCTCCCTTTCTTAGGTAAATGATAGCATCCAATACGCACTTTCTCGGCTTTGTTTCTGTCAGGTGACAGACTATCCTGGAGATCACTTCACAGCAGGACATGGAGACCTCCTCTATCCCCTTTCAGAGTTCAGATACTCTGCCCTGAGGATGTTTCGTAGTTTGTTCAACCAGACCCTAGTGATGGGCGGCGTTCACTTGATTTGAATCTTTGGTTTTTATAAACAGAGTCACAATAGGCGGCCGTGTGCCCTGACCGTGTCCGAAGACGAAGGATCAGCCCAGGATCACTGAGCACCTGGAAACACCACGAAGAAACGGCTGACGCCGGGTCTGGGAACGGAATGTGCAAAGTGAGCCTGAATCACCTGGCAGCGCAGAGAAAAGACGCTGATAGAGACGGCGGGGGCACATGAGAAGGACACAGAGGCTCTCGCGGGGCAGAGATGGACCTAGTTAAATAAGTATCAGTAATAACTGTGACAGGCTGAAAGACAGCAAGTATATTAAAGCGCCTTCGTTTGTAACGACTGAAGTTTCAAGTAGCAATCGGTCACTTTTGACTAGAGAACCATCGAATGATTGTGAAAATTGATGAAAGAAAAGGCTTAAGCCTTTCTCCTGACTCACCTATATCATATATCTCAAGGCAACTAAATAATCGATGAGAAGAATTTTCTCCTTATAGAAGGATTCCAGCTAATACATTTTAAATGAATGAGAGAATTCTAATACTACCATTTTCTACTCCCAAGAAAGCAATGTGTCTAAGTAATGACACCAGTGCTGCTGACATCACAAGAGAGACGAGTGGCCATTTTGCTCCTTAATAGAGGCTGGCCACCAGATAAACCAAAACAATCTGATCAAGCCTCTGGGTCCAACTCATAATTCGCAGAAAATACGTGAGACGGAAGAATATGATCGATGACACCACAAATCGAAAAATATGCAACGGAAAAAAAAAGAGTAAGAAGGAAATTGAATCTATAAATTCAAAGAGATTCTTAAAAATTCATTTTGATCCTGATTTGAAGCTAGTTTTAAAACTTTTAAAAATTATAAGATAGAAGACATTTAATACAGATATTTAATGATATTAAGGAACTATCATTATGAGGTAAGATACTGATATGGTGGTAATTTTTTTAAAAATATTGATATTTTAGAGATAAAGAAAATGTTATGGGTGAAATAATACAAGGTCTCGGTAAAGTAAGCTGAGGAGGAAATAAAATGAGATCTGTTTGAAATAATTCAGGAATTCAGGTGAGATTGGACGTGGTGGGGGAGAGACGAAGCGAGACTGTCCACGTGCTGATAACCGTTTAAGAAGGTAATCGACACATGGAAGATTATTATACGCTTCTCTATACTTTGACATATAATAAATAGCCTATAATGAAACTTTTTTGAGAAAGATACTGGATAGCTTAAAAAGTATAATAAGGGGCAGAGAACGAAGGCCGAAGATCCAGCTTCTAGGAACAACAAACAGAAAATGAAGTCTCAGAAATCCGCAGTGAGGCATATCCGGCGGCCGTCACAAAGCATTGGATTTTCTGCTCTCCCTTCTCTCCTCCCCCCTCGGGAACTCCTGAGGCAAAGTCGGGGGCAGATGCCTCTGCTTATCAGGGCCTCGGGCACAGCGCCGCGGGAATGTGGGCCAGGTGAGCATCTAGTACTTTCCGTGCCAACAGCAAGAAGCAGGTTACTTGCCCCATCCTCATACTGAAGCATCAAGAAGCGAGAAATTCCCAAAATCTAAGAAGGAATTCAGGCGCTGGACAGGAAAAGGAAATGACCACACACTTGCCTCACTAGGCCGGTAACAACCTCCGTGAATGTCATTTTCCTCTTCTGTAAGATGACCCCAGAATGCGGTGAGGACAAAAGAGAGAATGTATCTGGGAGACAGCACTCGAGGTCCCTCAGCAAGCTTTCCTCCCTCCTTCCCTCCCTCCTTCCCTTCCTTCGTCTCTTCCTTCAGTTACTGCCTCCATTATTTCCCCAGGATGATATTCCGTTAAGGGACACAAACTAAGTCCGTATTTTTGAATTCGAATTCGATTGAACTGAATCCATGTTTTCATTGGGAGAAAAAAACACAAAAGTTCCCTTTTTCCTTAGCTCGCTCCTCGTACACCTGGCTTCACAGGAAAAGAAATTCACGTTTGGAAGTGCACACCTGCCTCGGCCACAGGTGAGATATAAAAGCGTTTCCACATGTCCCAAATCCCCAACCCTTGATCAGGATGACGGGGAACATTCACTGTCCAGAAAAGCGATGGACGCACTCGTCGATCCACTGAAGTCTGCACTCCCCAGGATGAAAACAGCCCCGCATTTCCAGCAATTTCCTCCGTCGTCGGCCCTGTGGTCTTGGGTCGACCCAACAATGGCGAGCTGACTGTCACACCTTTTCTTCCTTCCGGCACGACACACTCACACCACCAACCACAGGGAGCGAGCTCCGTGTCACGAAGGCGTCCGGAGCTGGGTCGGTGACTCCCACGGCCAGTCAGCATCATCATTTTGACAAGGGGCTGGGACATCTGACCTCATGACAAAAGGAAAGTTTCATGATTAATGATGATTTTTATTTGGACATCAAAGATTGACTCACGCCGAAAGTGAGCCATCGACAGTTCAGATATCCTGCATCTCAGTCATTATCCTCCTGCCGTCAGGAATTCGGAGAACTAAACACTGACCAGCTGTAAAAGACATCTGTCCTGTCAGCAGAAAAGCCTACTTAATGGGCTCCTAAAAGGAATTGTTTAAAATAATGCTATGCAATTTTCCCGAGAGAGTCGGTGTTGAAAATGAACAAATGGAAAATTTAACACCTCCGCGAGGTGTTACTTTATTCATAAAGCAAGATTATTCTCTTACTTTTTTCCTCCCGTGGTGCAGGCATTTTGCAGCCACTTTAAAAACTGTAACTACCTTTTATTTAGTAATTGGACAAATACTTATTGAGGGTTTTCTATGTGTAAGAAACGGTACAGAGCCACAAAATTACAGGATAAAAACACATGGTGCCAGTACTCAAGGATTTTAAATAGTAATAATGCTACTCTTATTAATAACCTCTACTATGTCTATTAATCGTTACCTTTCACAGCGTTTTAACATGCTCTAAGTCATTTTTAATAATTCCTATAATTCAATGCGATGACTCTTAATTTTTTCAAAATCAGTTTTACCACTCTACTTGATTCCATTCTGTCCTTCGGGAGATCACATATGTAAGACGCTTAGCCCATAAGCTCAGAAAACAGTGAAACAGTCCCTCCCCCACGCACTTCAGACCATCAGTACAGAGTATTCCAAACAGCATTTGTGTGCTCACATCATATGCATTTATTTAGCTAGAAAGACGCCATAATTTAATGAAAAATTCACACGGTGCCCTCCTGTTTTGCCTTGACCTGGGTTCCTAGTTCCTTGATATTTACAGGTACAAAGGGCTCAGACTACAGGCCTGATGAAGTTTGAAAGCCCCAACCATCAAAACCATTCACCCCACTCCCTTGTTTAGCGGCCATGTAAGCGGCCCTCTTGAGCTGACTTCCACACCTGTTCACGAAAGAAAGAACAAAAAGATGCAAATGCTGTTTTCAAATCCCCCTTCCTCGACAAGGTCTTTTGTTTTGAAATTCTGTAATGGTCCCTGGTCTGTTATCTCACCAGCTGTGGCCTTTTATTTCCTAAAGAGAATAGCTGACATCACACAAGGCAAAGCCATCGAGCTTACGGAGGCCATAAATATCTTCCCTAAATCCTGCATGATAAATTTCCCTCTGATTAGTAAAGCAGATACAGTAACGTGTGGTTGTGTGGGATGGGGGGATGGAGAGACGCTTTGATGATGCTAAACTGAGCCTCTGGAGATATTCCATCCATCCTTCCTCAACTTCACTGTCCAACAACTGGAGTCATGAAAACGGTAGACAATGCAATCTGGATTATCCACTCTTATTGCTCTGTTTTGTTTTGATTGACTGGTTTTCAATTATGGGCAACCTAAAACTTACTTATACAGAATCTAAAGCAAGGCGAATTTGCTAAAGGGCCAAACGGGAACATGCCTCTTATATAAATCACGATATGCTTTTTAGACCACAGCCTAAAAAGAAAAGGAAAAAAAAAAAAAAACCCTGTGAATGAAAAGTACATGAATTTGAAATGATTTTATTTCTGACTCGTATTCTACTTATTTTTGATTCTTGGGAAGACCTGTCCCTATATTGCGATTTTTCTTAAAATAACAAGTTTCTATTTGTAACAATTAATTGGTCTTTCCACAAAATGAGGTCGCTGGAAGGACTGAGCAGGGCAAGAATATTCCTGGATCAAATAGAACTGGCGAGCGCGGCCGTCCGTGGACTTGTCAATTCTATCGTCTGACCAAAGGAACTAGATCGTAATGTTTCACTCGGTCTTCCTAATCTATGTGTACTCAAATGAAAATTTTTGAAAACCGACCTATTGTCAGGGAACGAAGGGTGGAAATAAAGAGTATTTTGGTGGTTTGTTTTTACTACTTGAACTTCCATTTGTCGTAGGATACGGGTTAAAATAGCTTTCTGTTTTTTGTTGTCTTTTTTTTAAGCGGCAGCCTTTCCTGATCTACTGAAGAGGAGTGTCGTGTAAATAATAAAATAATCCAAAGGTAACGAAGAGACACCCGCCCAGATTCTCACTTCTTCTGGCGCCCGCCACACAGACAGCCGAAAAGCACTTAGACAACGGAGAAGAAGCAACCAAGCCTGGACGACAAGTGCAAGACAGTGATGAGAAGCTTTGGAGCCGAAGAAGCAGAGAACGTCTGCTCATTTTGTCTCGCGGTAAGCGATTCATTCCCACACGTACGTAGCCCAAACCCGTCACCTACCCACCTCCCGTCCCCAGCACACACTTCCTCTCTCCCCATCCCAGCTTAAACAGAACACGACACAGGGAGCTTTGCATTTCGCTAAGACGTTTTAATTTATTCAAGCCCTCACCTCGCTCAGATGAAGTTTGGGGGCCTCATCCGCTGCTCATCACCGAGACTTTGGTTGCATTGCTGTCTTCATGGTAGGATCTCCACTAATAGCTGGACACTGTGTCCCTTGGCCAAAGGAGCGGAGCTTTATTTATTGATTCAAGTGCCCTAAGGCCCTGTGTGGACTGTTTCGTGTGTATTATTGGCTCTGAAGGCAAGACCACTACTGAAGGCGGAGGGTAATAATATGTAAGACGCTCCTGCCCAGTGCAGCCTCCTCGGAGTAAGTGGAATTCCCCGGCGAATGCCGCCACCCTGCTGATTCAACCATGAGACCGCCTGCCATCAGAGGTTACTGGCTTTCGGCTGTAAGTTACAGGAAACCTTTCAGCCTCTACTCGGTTATTTATAGAGCAGTTTATAGGATTCTTCCACAACTCAAAGAAGGAAAATCAAACAAATGTCACCTCTTATTATCGTGGCAAGTAAGTTCCACTCTGAAAATAGAAGCTGGAACCTTAACCTATTAACTAGGAAACCAATCCACTGGCGTATTTATATTTTAGCTACAATTTTACATTAAAAAAAAAAAATTCTTTCAAATTTTACTCCCTCTAGAGAATTTTCCCTGATTAAGCTCACCTGCATTTGCATATTTTAACACCTCTTTCCATGGCGTTAGTGCTTCAATAATGGACTACAAGTGAACAGTTTTTTTACTTATAATTCTTCCTTCTGTCCTTCCTTCCTTCCTTCCGTCCTTCCTCCTTCCCTCCCTCCCTCCCTCCCTTCCTTTCTCTCTTTCACAAACATTAATATAAAGCTTACATGCCAGGCACTGTTCTAAGAGTTTTAATCCCTATCACAACTCTAGGGGGTAGGAACAATTATCAAAGCCATTTCACAGACGAGAAGACTGATACGTGATATACTGTCATTACTGGTCTATGCACAGCTCTGCTTTATTTCTTCATTGACTCCTTTTTATTCATTTTCTCATTATTTTGTTAGTCATTTAAAAAAAAAAAAACACACAACCCAAGAATTAGAACATAAATAATACATCTACATCCATGATCCTCTCCTGTCCTGTTACCCTGCTGCAGCCTTCTGACGTACTGAATTTGGTGTTTTTATTCTTTTCTTGCTTGACTGTAAAAATAATTTTAGCACATGTGTATATTCGATCAAAAGTTTTATCGCTTAGTTTTGGTAATCTTTGAATGTTTTAAGATGATCATGGTTTGGTCATCTGGGAACTTGCTTTTATTCAGCATAATATTATCACACGTAGCTTGTGGTTCATTCATTTTCACTGGCATAATAGATTCTATCATGTACCACAATTTATCCGTTTCCCTTTTGATGGTCACTTGTAATTTACTCTTGCTATTAGAAACAGTGCTGTTATGAATAATTTTGTAAGTTGCTCATGGTGCACAAATGAACATTTTCTTTGGCATATACCTAGAAAATCGTTAGGTCATAGAGTATGTGACTGTTCAATTTTAAAAGTAGCTTTCCAAAGTGGTTAACCAATTTACACCAGTATATATGAGACATTTGGTTGGTTTATATACTGTCCAACTTTTGGTATAGTTTAAATTCTTAACTCCTGCAATAAATTGAGCATAAAATGGTTTCTGTTATAATCTCGATTCACTATTTCATATCTTCCTTTGCTAGTCTATTGCTATAAAGAGGCTGGGCCTATGTCCCTATGTTTTTAGCTGTATATTTTTCTCCTTCTTTGAAATGTCTGTTCCTGAATTTTGACCTTTTAATTTTAATCTTTTTTCTGTTGAGCTGTCTGACATTTCCGTAGTATTTTATAGGAGTCTTTACATATTCTTGATCCTAAACCTTTACCGGTCATATGTGTTGCAAATGATATTCTCTTAGCTAGCAGCTTGCTTTCTCCCCCCCTTTAATAATTTTCCTGATGAACACAATGTCTTGATTTTCATAAAGTCGAAATTATAAATCTTTCCCGTGATGGTTTTCACTTTTGGTGCCTGTCTAAGAAATCCTTCCCTACCCCAGAGTCGGAAAGATATCCACCTATATTTTTCTACTGAGTGTTTTAAAGTTTGCTTTTGACATTTAAATCTCGAATCCATCTGGAATTGATTTTTGAGTATGGTGTAAGGGTGGGATCCAAATTCATTTTGTTTCCAAATGGACAACCAATTTTTCCAGCTCCTTTTATTGAATAATCCCTCTTTTCTCTGCCGAAATGCCAGGCCACCTCTGCCCTCGTTAAAGTCCCACATACGCATGGGTCTATTTCTGGGCTCTCTGTTCTCTCCCATGTGTTTACACCTGCAGGGGGGTAAGAGCACGGGACATATAGAGTCGAAAGATCTGGTCACTTGTAACCAAGGGAGCCTGAACAGGCCTCCTGACTATCCTGTTCGGTTTTCTCATTTGGGAAACACAGGTAACAATTCCTACTTCCTAAGGATGATGTGACGATTCAAGAAATATCTGTGGAAGTGTTTCGTAACCCCTACAATTCTATAAAATGCTCTATCTTGTTATTATTTTAAATGCTCTATATTGTTATTTGTTTAAAAACATCCTAAAAGTGTTTCTTTTTCCTTTATTTGTTTTTAAGAAATCTTTTGGTGGTTAGTTACAAAAAACCTTGTCTTACACTGGCTTTAAATATAAAATGCAATGGCCCATGTAACTTAAATACTCCAGTGGTAAGGCTAGCCTTAGGTGACACTTGAAACAGTGATTTTTTAGAGACTCCAAAGAAACATTTTCCCATCTCTCCCCGATTTCTGCAGTGTCGCCTTCATCTCTGAGGCCTTATGGTCATAACGTGGCTGTCAGGGGCTTCCGCATGCTTGTTCACATCCAGCCTGAAGACAGCTTTCCTCCAGGTGGCTTCCAGAAAAAAAAAAAAAGAGAGAGAGAGAGAGAAAACTTCTTCCTTAGACACCCCAGGTGAAGTTTTCCGTCTCATGTCTCATGGGCTTCATCTGAGGCAAGTGCTCGTCCACGCACTGGGCGACAGGATGGGATGTGAGGGTGGGCCCCCTTGCTCAACTCACAGAAACCATGTGCAGAGGGTTGACAATCTGGTGACTATTACTGAAAATAAGCAGAGAACGAATAGAGAATGAATACTTGGGCGGGGGTGGGGGAGAGTCATAGCCAGTGGTCATTACATTTTTAATGTTTTAAACAAAATAACACATGTCTATGGTCACAGATCAAGTGATGAGGAAGAGCTCAGAGTGAAAACAGCAGCTGCCTTTCCCACCAAGCCCCGTCCCACTTCTAGAAAGACATTCTTTGAACTCTGTCTGTGTTGGATTCTCACGTTGATTGCTGTCCCAACTCTAAACAATACTCTAGACGTTCATTTTTTTTAGGCAACCAGCTTTTATATTTGACCACACATTTATACTTCCCCATCCTTATTCCTCACAAATTGCAAAGTTTAATGGTAATGTTATGATTTTAAAATATTTTACTGTTTACCTTTGCGATTTTAAACGATAGATCTGTATTTCTTTTTCCATCCGTTTTAATGAGTATCTCAACCTCCTTCTCTAAAGAACTTAGACCACCTTTTTTTCTCCTCCAGCACATTCCTCCTTTCATTTCTTCTTTCTGTCAGATATATTTTGACTTTTGCATCATCAAGACTGTGAACATCCATGTTCTGCCCTTCAACAATACGTAGAACTTTTCCGCTCTGTACATATTACAAGTTGAATTTGCAAAAATTGTTCATCATCGGTCCAAGTTTGGTGCCAGAATAATGCTTCTTCCCTTGCTCATTCAACGTTGGTCAACGTAGACCCCCTACACCAATGAAAGCATTCATTGGCAGCAAGGTTAAGTGGCATCTGTTTGTTGAATTTTTAAATTGTGCTTTTCATTTGTGCATTAGCGGGATCATAACTTTCTACTACAGATTTCATTTTTCTTAGAGTTTATAATGATCCTCGACTTCTGTTTTTATTTCTTAATTCATACTATATGGAATTTGTTTTTTCCCCCCCACGAGAAACCCCTTTCATGGGTTTCTTTGTCCTCTGACACAACATCGCAGGGTTTCTTCTAGGCCTACTTTGTCATGATCACTTGGGGACTCCTCTCCTGTGTTGGGTTCCCTTTCTCTGAATCCCACATCTTCCATTTCTTTTATCTTTCCTTCTGTTTCTTGGCTAAAGTCACAATGTCCACTAACTTCTTAAAGAAGCATCTTTAAAAGGTAAACATTACCCTTTCTTGCTGTCCGAAAATATCTTCATTCTGTTCTCACTCCTGATCGATATGTTGGCTCAGAACGTTTCTTTTCTTGTAATATTCAGTTGCCCATGAGAGGTCTGATATCAATCTGATCCTTTTTCCTTTACATGTGACTTGTTTTTCCTTTCCAAAAGATTTTATGGACATTTCTTTATGCTTGATGCACCATAATTTAATCGGAAAATTATATATTGTGTTCAGAGAGAAGCTTTTCTTTAACTATATATTTTTTACCCTTCCATGAAACGTCGATGTTTTCGTCACTTGCAGATATTTAGTTTATATGCGGATGCTAAGATTAGTTTAAAATTTTAATGTATAAAGAAAAAAATCTTTGGAAATATAGGAACAAAACAAACCAAAAAAACTAAATATGTTAAAAAGACTTGTGCGTGAAATGGAATAATTTTGCATGATTTTTTTCTATATAACAGTTTTTGGTCGTAAAAATATTACAAACTTCATTTTTAGGGTGTGATAATGAAGAAGAATCATGAATGTATCAATCTGAGAACAAAGATTTATGTAAACCAACATATAGCGGTTAGCTCAGAAAAAGGCCAGTGTCCTGGCCCTTAACACATAAATGAAAATTCGTGTTGCTAATATTGACCTAAAGATCCTCAGACATCAAAGAAAGATGGAGCTATGTTTACCACAGGGGACTTTGCTAAGGGCATTGTCTAAGGATTATTCAAAAAGTGTCGAAATAAGGATGACTTTCCGACCAACCTACAATTAACCATAACATCAGTTTCTTCCAGTTGTTCCAGTTCTTTAAAATTCTGTGTAATTATGAGGGCCTCACGCTCACCTCCCTCGGATTCTTTGCCAGCGCGTGATTCTATATATGAAACCACCGAAATACCATCCGGTGATACAAAGCTGAAGAAGAAAACCCAACTTCTCTCTATACTTTCAATAGCACCATGAGGTCTGGCTCTTTGCAAATCTGGTGGGAGATGTCTGAGTGCCCTGAGCACAGCAAGGTACTGTCACCCAAGGAGGTGACATTAATTCACTGTTCCCAAAGCACCAGCGATGTTCTCGAATATCTCTGTTCCCATCAAAATTCTAGTATGAGAGCAGCACTTTCCAAGATGTGACAGAGGACATGAGAGAAGAAAACAAGATCTCTCTGGGAAAGGTCACAGCTCAGAAGGAGAGACTAGATAGAAACACAGCGAACCATAAAAAAAAAAACATGTCAGTAAGTTGCATTAGGACCGTCACACGGGATGAACTGTGGGGGAAGGTAGAGTTGGAAGGTTTGAGGGAATCAGAAAATATAGTCAGGAATTTGAACCATATCCAGCTCTTTATGCAACTATAATAAAGGCCTCAGCTTGAGACTAAAAGAGATTCAGATGCGTCTGGGGACATCTGGTAAAAGGGCCGTGTCAGCCTCTGTAAATCTATTTACATAAAGACTGAGCTGTCTCCTGGTAGAGAACTGGAGGGAGGAAGGGTACAAGCACGATGTAGTGACTCAGTAAAAAAGCCTTAGTCACTGGATGAGGAAGATGGCTCTGTACACAGCAAGTCTGAGATTAATCCCCAGCTGGGCTTAGTCTGACGATCATGAGAAGCAGGGCAGTTCAAAGTAAGTGCTGAAATAGTTGTTTTTGCTTGGTGACATAAACAACTCTGCTTTGGTATCCCGTCTAGCAAAATTGAACAGAAAGGGAAAATCTCTCCCTACCCCTTTTCCAGAAGTCAACACACAGGGTTGGTGCCCAGCAGAGCCAGTGCTGTATCTGCGACCACCATGCCTCGCGAGAGCCTGCGGGTGCTCAGTCGGTGTCAGAGACGAGGCACCCAGCAGTGGAATAAGGGCGGCGTCTGACACAGGCTTTTATACCCAGCTCGGCACAGGAGACTGGTGAACCAGCAGGACCACAAGGGAAAATGCCAAGCCTGGCAGAGCAGGAAAGTGTCTGTCGTGCCCAGCAGTAGAGCAGTGACAGGCTCAACTTAAGAGCTGCGGTGCCCACTACCGCAAGACCTGGCTCATGTGCAGCCAGCTGAGACCGCAGGCCAGGGCCTCCC
>NW_011888902.1:2741311-2746819 GCF_000151845.1 Pteropus vampyrus
GAAATACCATCCGGTGATACAAAGCTGAAGAAGAAAACCCAACTTCTCTCTATACTTTCAATAGCACCATGAGGTCTGGCTCTTTGCAAATCTGGTGGGAGATGTCTGAGTGCCCTGAGCACAGCGAGGTACTGT
Source organism: Pteropus vampyrus (assembly GCF_000151845.1). Taxonomy (NCBI): domain Eukaryota; kingdom Metazoa; phylum Chordata; class Mammalia; order Chiroptera; family Pteropodidae; genus Pteropus; species Pteropus vampyrus. Next base: position 2,741,447 of record NW_011888902.1, read on the forward strand.
CACCCAAGGAGGTGACATTAATTCACTGTTCCCAAAGCACCAGCGATGTTCTCGAATATCTCTGTTCCCATCAAAATTCTAGTGTGAGAGCAGCACTTTCCAAGATGTGACAGAGGACATGAGAGAAGAAAACAAGATCTCTCTGGGAAAGGTCACAGCTCAGAAGGAGAGACTAGATAGAAACACAGCGAACCATAAAAAAAAAAACATGTCAGTAAGTTGCATTAGGACCGTCACACGGGATGAACTATGGGGGAAGGTAGAGTTGGAAGGTTTGAGGGAATCAGAAAATATAGTCAGGAATTTGAACCATATCCAGCTCTTTATGCAACTATAATAAAGGCCTCAGCTTGAGACTAAAAGAGATTCAGATGCGTCTGGGGACATCTGGTAAAAGGGCCGTGTCAGCCTCTGTAAATCTATTTACATAAAGACTGAGCTGTCTCCTGGTAGAGAACTGGAGGGAGGAAGGGTACAAGCACGATGTAGTGACTCAGTAAAAAAGCCTTAGTCACTGGATGAGGAAGATGGCTCTGTACACAGCAAGTCTGAGATTAATCCCCAGCTGGGCTTAGTCTGACGATCATGAGAAGCAGGGCAGTTCAAAGTAAGTGCTGAAATAGTTGTTTTTGCTTGGTGACATAAACAACTCTGCTTTGGTATCCCGTCTAGCAAAATTGAACAGAAAGGGAAAATCTCTCCCTACCCCTTTTCCAGAAGTCAACACACAGGGTTGGTGCCCAGCAGAGCCAGTGCTGTATCTGCGACCACCATGCCTCGCGAGAGCCTGCGGGTGCTCAGTCGGTGTCGGAGACGAGGCACCCAGCAGTGGAATAAGGGCGGCGTCTGACACAGGCTTTTATACCCAGCTCGGCACAGGAGACTGGTGAACCAGCAGGACCACAAGGGAAAATGCCAAGCCTGGCAGAGCAGGAAAGTGTCTGTCGTGCCCAGCAGTAGAGCAGTGACAGGCTCAACTTAAGAGCTGCGGTGCCCACTACCGCAAGACCTGGCTCATGTGCAGCCAGCTGAGACCGCAGGCCAGGGCCTCCCATAGAGGCAGAACTTCCAGGGACCTGAGGACTATGTCAGCATAAGAAGGCCTGAGATCGTGACGCTCTAGCCTTTAATATTAGCATACATCACGGCTATCTACGGGAAGGAGAGGTCTGGAGAGATCTAGTCTGTACTGTTAGTTATTTCTCATGTCTAGGACTCGCTGCCTTTCACTGTGATGTTCAAGGTTAGGTTGATGGTAAAGCCGAAATGGACATTAAGCGTGGACAAAAAATCTAAATGTCCCACGATGATTACCTATTTTATCGAAGCCTTAGAGAATCACAATCTTAGGATGTTACAGCGGTAGAAATCAAGTGGACCAGCCCTCCGATGTTCAAATGCAGGAGGAAGTCCCAGGGGAAAGAAAGCCAGCCCCTGGCTGGTGGCGGAACCAGCAGTAGAACAGAAACCGTCTAACTTCCAGTCCAGGATGGTTATGAGGACACCATACGAACGCGGGAAACCAAATAAGAAATAAGAAAACTGACTGTTTTGATTCCTAGAAAGTGTCAGCAAATTTCCTGCAGCCATTCTGCACAACCAAAAATCGAGCCGAGAATTTAAGAGCTGGCAAAATGCTCTCTCCTTCAACGCAAATGTGTTTATATATATATATATCTGTCAGTTTATATTTATATATATATATATCTGTCAGTTCGGAAATGTAAATTCTGAACTGATTTCTGACATGACGCCTTAAAAGTTTGAAGCAGCGTTAGACTTAGCTTCAGAAGAGGAAAGGTTTACACAGTTTTCTGTTTTCTCTTAGGAACAGATGAAGAGAACACGGTGGGAAACGAAGAGATGGAGTCCGAACGGAAACGAGAACAAGGAGGACTGAAAATAAACGAGTGAGTAAACAGAGGAGGAAGTTTGGAGCCTCCCCGTGAACGACAAGGGTAGTGGAACTCTCCTAGGAGCGTGTCAGACCTGAAGTCCATCTGCTTCGACTGGTGTGATTTACTTGACATAAGTGACAGACCGAAACGGAAATAATAATCATCTGTCAAACAATCACTTTGACTGTTTTTTGACCATCTTGGCTATTGTTTTCCGTTTTTAAACCTAACCTGCCTGTTTCCTTGACCAGTCAAGTCAAAACAGACACCCAATTTGTACATGTCAACACAGGCTCTCTCTTGAGTTAATGGCTCAGTATCTGAGTCACTGCCCTGAGAAGCCCAGATTCTAACTTTTCTCTTCGTCTAAATTAGAATGGGATGGCCTCTGTTTATACTTTCATTAACTAGAACCACATGATTACAACCTTTCCACTGGGGGTTTTAGCAGAGAATTTATTAGCGTGAGCCAGTATCCTTGACTGCACGGCTGCCTTGGTAGTGAGCCACGGGTGGCTAAGATACGCTCCTCGTGAGTTCCAGTTTAGTGGGTTGCTTCTCGGGGCTCCTAGGGACTTGTGTCTAGAGTAAAGGCAGAAAGAAAGATATGAGTATTTCTCTTACTTGACCCACCTGTCTTTGTCACTCTTATCAGTGATTTTTTTTTGAAGCCTGAAGGTTCTCTTTCACTTGTCCTGGGAAAAAAATAACAGAGTTCCGGAAAGCAGTAGTAGCTTATTAATGTGTGATCTTTTCCACCATAGGATACTCAAACTAGAATTTTTTAAAGGTGTCTTCCTTTTATTTAAAAGGCCTTCTCCCCTTTAACTCTCCCGTACCCTCGGAGATGCAGTTTCCATGACGACCTCCTGATTTCCCCCCACCCCACCCGAAAACCCATATAGTCCGGATCAACCGTCCCCTCCTCTGTGTCCTTAGCACTTGACCTCTGCATTCCCTGTTGTGTGCCACGCTGCATCTACAGACGCGACAGGTCCTTGAGGATAGGAACCGTGTTATAACATCGTCGCATTTCTAATAGAATAATGGATCATTTGTTAAATTGAATTGAACTGCAGAGAGCTGATGGGGAGGCATAGAGAAGAGGCAGGAGGAGAGCGACGTGAGGTTATTGAAGGGAGTGCAGAGAGACAAAGAGGATGGGGCAAGATTATTCGGCATCATCATGGCAGAGGGTGCAGGGCAGTGGAGGTGCTGGCAGGATCACTTGAAAGAAGACAGAACAGGTAGTGGCCAGAAGTGAGTAACTGCAGCTGTAGTAAACACTGTACCTGCTACCCGGGATGGTATCTTTTTCCTTGTGGGAAGGGGAGGAAGGTCAGGAGAACAGGCAAGGGCGATCGCTCCACCCAGAATAACTCTTCTTCCCCCGCTTTCCAGGCAGCCTACCTCGTTCTCCAGCCTCAGTGATACCTTGCTGGTTTTATACCCAGTCCCTATGCAGAGGTTCAAGCCTGTACTAGGTACTGGGATGAAATTCCCTGAGTCTATTTCTTTTTAAAGATATAGATAAAACATAAATGTTCTTTGATTACAGAGATATACAGTTATCAAGTGTGCGTGGCCTAGTTTTTCATCCGCGTCTTTCGGAAAATATAGATAAATAGAAAGAACCGAGGGTGATGAGTCTTTTGACTTTCTCTTTCCCTTTTCTTATGATCGAATAATCAAATTCATTATGAAACCTTAAGAAGGCTGTTAAAGCTTCGATAAAGTTGAGGAGAAAGGTGTACTGTTTAAAAGCAACAGGTGTTGACAATGAAACCAACAGACCGATCCCTGGAGTCCTAGGAAGAAAATGCAAGGGTGACAGAGAGCAGCCTAGACCAAGAGGTCACTTTGGAGGATTTCGATGGGACAGAAGGTTCTAAGGAGCCAGCCCCTTGGTCTCATCGCTCAGTAGCTTCTGTTGCTACCGCTTCAGTGCCCCACCCCCCGTATCCCCAGTGGGAACCACAAAGAGGCGACAGCCTCTCACTCACCTCCCCCTGCTAATGACATCTAGGAAGAAGCAGAGAGGAAACCTGTGCTTCTGTTATTTCAGGGGGAGGGGAAATAGTTTTCAAATTGCCTCATAGACTCCATCTTATTTGGTTCTTGCAATAACAACCCAGAGATAGATGAAAAACAATTTTTATTATCTGCCCCCGCCCCCCTTTCATTTAAAGACACTTGGGGCTAAAAAGATACCTGGGAATTGTCCAAGGTCCCACGATCGGTGAGAGTCACCAAAGGTAGTATTGGTTTCACCATCCCTTCCTACTTCTTGGTTCGCCCACGATGGTTCCACGCGATTAAAATGAGAACTCTTTCTTGGGTACCTCACGGGTTAGATGGTCTTTTGAGAACTGGGCTGACCTGGGAACTAACCGTCAGGCATGACTTTATTAGAAAAATTTGTTCTGGTTTCTAAACAACTGATTTACATACGGCGTCTTAGTACGCAGCTCATTTTAAATCGAGGACTGCCCGTACAAAGCTTCTAGCTTCCAGGGATAGAAAGATAATCCTTTTTATTTTTCCTGTTCTGCTTTTGGAAACTACCCACAAGGGTGCCAATTAGCACCAGATGGGACAGGGACCGTGTGATGTGGAATAGAACTCCGGCCACTGGGAACTGGAATGAGGCCATGAACGTATTAAGCAACCAAGGAGCCAGAAGTCGGGCCGGACTCGAGCTGGGCACGACGTCGAGTCCCGGTCTGCAAAGGCCCAGATGTCACTTCTCCACTCACTGCCTGCGAGAAACAGCGAAGAAGCCCAGAGAGCAGAAACCCCGCGCCCTTGGGGCATAGCCTTTCATGTGCCTGTTTCCCTCTGAATACCTTTCTCCAGGTCGAACTTGAACTAATCTTTACGGAATAATTAAGTAAAGGGGCAAACGCCTGTTGTCTCGGAAACTTAGATTTTTTTTAAGTATATCGTTCTTACTTCGCTGTCTTCACATTTCTGACATCTCGATTTTCGAAATTATAACTTTATATACAAATCCAAGTGTGGGATCGAAGTGTCGGATGGGTACCTCGAACTTAAAGGTAATTCAGACTGAAATGGCGTATGTTTGCTGAAAACACGTAAGCGAAGCGACAGGAATGTGTGTTGATATTATGCGGATAAACGCCTATTCTCATTCTCACCTGGCTAGTTGTGCGCCTTGGATGCAAATGAATAGACGTTCAGCACAGCGTATTTGGCTTTCTGAGTTACGTTAGTTACCACTCGTTACATAATTCATCAGCTTTCCCAAGCAGTGACCTAAGTCACCTGGAAGACAGCTGAACACAGACAATTTGGACAGAGTTTTGCCTCCGCTTGATACAAATCTGTGTTTAATAGAAACGATCTCAGTTAGGCTTCGTGCATAAAATGAGTGAGTTGGATTTGCATAGTTCTTCCTGACTTTTGTCCCGTTATGGCACACATAGAAAGTATTATTTTGCAGAGCTCACTGGGT
>NW_011888902.1:2748102-2755950 GCF_000151845.1 Pteropus vampyrus
TGCCCTTGATGCACACACCATGTCCTGCGGGAAAAGCCACCTTGCCTAGGTGGCAGAATCAAATCCACGCAACAGAAATATGAAAACAGGAAAAGAGGAAGAAGCGACAATTGAGCCGGTAACTTCGGTGGGGTAGGGTTCACCATGCCGGTGAAAGGGGTGACATGTGGAGGTCTAAAAACGAACCACGGGGGGGTGTCTCTTCTCTTGTGATAGCCACAAAGACAAGCGTGCCCTTGCTCCCCCGATGGCCGTATCACACAGGAGCTCCCTTTTCTGAGTGGGCATTGACCTTGAGGTCAGACTTGGAATTCCATCTCTGCCGTGTATTAGCTACGTGACTCTGGGTTAACTATTTAACTTCTCTAAATCCATTCCATTCCTATACCGTGAAAAGGAATAACAGAATAGTTTTATTAATGTAGAAAAGGCAAAATGAAATAGTATCTGTAACGTTGCCCTAGAGAGATCAGATCCATATACAGATAGATATTGAATTCTCGGGGCCCTTTCTCATCTCTTTGTGGTTGCCCACGAAGCTAACGATTACTCTAAACTTAAAAGTAATTGTAGTGGAATGACTCGTACTGACCTCAAGGGCAGTATGTAAAAACTCCCATTTCTTCTATTGTTAGGGAAACCAACTCATGCATTTAAAACTTAGAGCTAGTCAAATTCGATTCCTTATTTTAGTATAAATATCTTCTTATATGGGAGTTACAGAGCTAACGATGGATAGAAGGGATTCTGGGGAGAAAAGATATTTAAGTACACAGACAGCACAGAAATCTAAAAATGCAAGCTGGAATCTTATCCCAAAAAAACTCAATTCTCGTAACTAAACAGAACAAATTGCATTTTTAATGGCCAATATTCCAGGAGAAACCAGTACTCCTTACCCTTTTACGTGTCTTCGGGCACTGATATTCGCTCTAATGTAAACAGAATGTTTGCTGGACGGACCAAGCACCACTTAATAGGACACAACTTCATTCTGGTGGAGAAATTGTCTAAGGTTATTGAAATATGACTTTTGCAACACGCGCGGCATTTTGGCACGTGATAGCGATGTGACTGCAATAATTTATTTTCCCCCTCGACATATTTCAGACACTTATTTGAAATCTAAAATGGGGAGAACTTAACAATGATTCAGGGTGACCAGGTGGAATACGGTGTCTGCTTTCCCCTGCTTCAGCATCGTTTTCACTACTTGATTCTCCTTACTAATAGTAACATTTTTTTCTTCCGAATACCTATTTTCAGCTTTTTCGTTCTTAATTAGTATCCATCTTTAGCAAAGACGAAAAAACTACGCTCTTCATATAACCGCAAAGACGATCTTCCGTTCTCTTTCCGACTCAAACGTGGAAGGGAGTCACAGACTAAGGAGAAGAAAGAGGTACACAAGTGACAAAGGGAAGGAGAAGAGCGAGCGATACCTCCCTGCCAGCCCTTTTTTGGCCCGCTTTCCACTCTCTCCTTCAAGTCTCTGCTCAGTCACAAATCCGCTGTGGGGAACTGCTATGTTTTCTACCTGGTTTCCGTTGCATTCAAGAACATCCGCGCCCAGAACACTTTTCGGCGTGTGACTTTTAGAAATTTCAGGGGCCGAGACACCCCACCGGGTAACAGTGGTAGATAAGTAACAAATCACATTTTTATCAAGTCTTTTCGTTTAAGTATCCACATCAATTTCCTTGTGCCGAATGAGTCAAATGCTTACAACTCTGGTTCTGTCATACTTGGCAGAGTAACACTACATTTATTGATTTTTTTTTTTTTATGGTCAAGAAGAATTCTATGATCTTCAGCAAATTTGCCTCATTACTGGCTCCCTCTCTTTGGGATTTTACTCTAAATTATCACAATGTCCATTGTCATCAGTTTAAGTGGTGGTTATAGTAAGCCTATCATTTTTATAAAAATGTTAAAATTCCTTTTAAAAACACATTTAGGGAATTAACTAGTGAACACAACAAATGTTTGGAGAAAGTCACCTATACCTATTCATTCATTTATGTATTCATTTATACAACACTATTTATCGGGTTACTATATACATAGTTATAAGCATTGGGAATACAGCGGGGAAAAGAGAAAAGAAAAATACCAGTCCCTCGTACCATGAATATTATAAAATGTCGTGAGGAGACAGACAGTGATGACAATAAATAAGTAGATTAATAGCATTTCAAAAGTGATAAGTGCGACAGAGAAAAATGACGGAATAAAAGGGATGGAAGGTGCTGGATGGCAGGAGTGTAATTTTTAAATAGGATGAGCATGGGATTCTGAGAAGACGACACCAAGCAAAGAATTAAAGGAGATGCAGGAGCCAGCCAAATGCATCGCTGCAAAATGACTGCTCTAGGCAAAGACCCAGAGGTGGGAGCACGCAGTGTGCTAGTTACAAGATGTGATGGTGAACTTTATGTGCCAACTTGCCTGGGTTAAGGGATGCCCGGATAGCTGGTAAAATGTTATTTCTGAGTGTGTCCGTGAGAGTGTTTCTGGAAGAGGTGAGCATCTGAATCAGCAGATTGAGAAAAGATCACCTTCACCGGCGCAGGTGGGCATCATCCAATGAGAAAGGCGGAGGAAGGGCGAATTCACCCTCTGCGTGAGCCGGGCAGCCATCTTCTCCTATGCTCCGATACTGATACCGCTGGCTCTCAAGTATTGGGAGTCACATTAGGACTTAGTGCCATCAACTGCCCTGGTTCTCAGGCTGACCCGGAGACTGACTGGCAGCGCCAGCTGTGCTGGGTCTCCCGCTTGCAGATGGCAAATCTTGAGACTTCTCAGCCTTCATAACGGTGTGAGCCATTTCCTATTTCCTCTACTAAATCAAGAGAGAGAGAGATTATTATTATTCCATATTATTTCAGGCTGTTCAGAGAATCGGAGACACGATTTTACCGTAGCATTTGAAAATCAAGCTCATAAAATATGTTCCAATAAAATATTACTCTATTTCCTTCACGTTAGGCTCAGAAGAATTTTATGCTAAATGAGATCAGTGTTCCCTTTATTTAGATTTATGGTATGCACAAAACATAACAATATGACAACAGAGCAAGTATCATTATTCAAAATCAAGTTATTAATTTTTATTTTCCATTGTAATATAATGCATCTACACATACAAACACTGAGATGTTTGCTTTTGGGAAAAAAGTAAAGGTTGGAATATATAAACATTGTGTAAGTTATGATATAAAGTTACATTTTATGGGCAATTTTATTAGTCTTATATCCATCAGCCAAAAGTCTCAGGTGCTTAGGTTGGTGGAAAAATAAGCTACTGTCTGTAGAGTTTTCAATAAAACAGTCAAAAAAGAAGTCGATGTTAAAGAAAAATTGACATAAAAAAACTAATATTATTTTAGAGATTCAATGATTTTTTTTTCTTTTTACTTTATATCATGCACATTAGACTACTTTAATAAGTTTAGTTCTCTCAAAGGATTTAGGTTTTTCCAAAATATCAATTTGGTCTTCAAGGCAGAGTTTAAATTAAGATTGAAAAGTATATTTTTAAACTCTTATAATTGTTAATTATTTTTAATCCTGTCTTCATTTGACACTTTGCTTATCTACATGAAAAAAAAAACATCGAAAAGACAAAAACAGTAGTAGAAACTGATCCTTGAATCAGAAGGAAAACGAACATTTTTGAAGGAGACTATAAGTAAAACTGATATAGTCATCTTTTTCCAAACAAAGTAGGAGAATTAATTGCAAATAATTAAATTGGGTTTCTAGGTTGAATGATAACTTTTGAGGGCTGACATCTGATCACTGAGCTCACCTATCCAAATAAATGTAGTATTAGTTGGTCTGTTTTTCTTTCATTATGTTCGACGCTAGGAAAATCTAGATGGAATAACCAGCTCTCACTGAAAACTTGTTTTTTTCCACTGCAAATGAGCTAATATTCTTTACCCTTTCTTTCTACGTTTGAACAAAACTCTAAATAAGTTTTACGTTTCTAAAATTTACATACACATGCCCATACACACCTAACCCAAGAGTAGATAAAGTTGAACTTTAGTAACCTCCTTAGCTTGGAGTCAACTCATAGCACCCCCTTGTCAAACCAAGACTCAGGGACCTGCACAATGACCTGTGGGATCCTCTCTTGCCTCTCCTCCATCAACCTTGTCTCTCTGAGTACCATGTTCTTTCAGTTCTGCTAGGCGGCTGGCTCCTCTGCTCAAGGTAGCCCATGCAGACATGACATTGGCATGTTTTCTCTAACATGACGATCATCACTATGGCTTCTCTGGGCAATTCCCATGGTTCTAAGAGAATAAAGTAAAACAGGAAGATCCTGATAGCAGATCGGAGAGTGTGTTGACTGAGCCAGTAAAATCTTATTAGAGAAACAGGACCAGAAAGACAAGGAAACATCAACAGCAAACATTCTCATCGACTTGGACCAAATATACTGGATGCTGAAAAACCTTCTGACTTTAGTCCCAAAGAATGCTGGAGAGACTGAGACTGGCAGGCACTTATTTTAGTTAATTTAGTTAATACAAACGTGTAAAAGTTTTAGACCAAAAACCATTAGTCTCCTTCCACCTTGATCCCCAGGCCTATCCACAGAAATAAGTACTGTTTGGAATAACTATGTGTAGGTATTCTATGCTGTACAAAAGGATGCATGTATGAGATTCATGTGTGTTTGAGTGTGCGTGTAGTACACAACATATAGGGTACTATATACATTACACAGAAAATACAGAATTTTATATATAATATACACAGTTATATACACGTGAATATCGCATATTTACGGATATATGTGTGTATGTATATACATAGGCACTATAGGCTGGAGCCATCCTCTGGAAAATCTAAGCAAACAGAGTCAGTGGTTATACCAGGCGAGCAAGTCATCATATTGAGTAAGAAATACACACTGTGGCAGAGGGTGAGTCGGGATGACCCAGCCCTGGTGGTTGTGCCTCTCAGCTTCTCGCGTCGATCGCCATGGAGCCACAGTCAGAGTGTCACGCCCTGTTCAGTCTGCACTGAGGTGTACGACCTTAGACAATGTCAGTGTTCTTGGAGAAGCAAAATAAGTGGTGATTTGCACCGACTTCTTAAAGTTCAACACAACCAAATAATCCAAAGAGTAGAAAATAAAGTAAGTGGATTTGAAAAGTCCACAGTCAGAAAAGAAATTCTATGAGTCAACAATCTGAGTAAATGAAAACCAGAACTAAACAAGTAAAGATGTTCTTCTTTGTGTCCAAAATGTAAATAGGTTGTTATTTGCTTCCGTGAACCACACCGTGAAGTAGCCTTTGGTAACTGCCGACTTTAAAGGGAGATTTGTTAGAGGCAGAAAAGCTCTGGGCACTACCTTGCCAACGCAGCAAGCATAAGACATTTACTTCCCATAACTGTTTACTTATCCGTATTATTTAAAGACTTCAGCAAGTACATACGCTCTAGGAACAGTTCATGGAGCTGTTCCTAAGAAAAGGAATAGCTAATGTTGGCAAAAAATGTGGAGAAAAGGGAACCCCCTGTACATTGCAGCATTATTTATAATAGCCAAGACATGGAAACCACCTAAGTGTACGTCAATGGATTAATGGACGTAGAAAATGTGATGTATCTATTCTATTCTGTGTGTATACACATGCACACACACACACGCACACACAGTGGAATGTTATTTGGCCATAAAAGGAAGAAAATCCTGCCATCTACAACACGGATAGGCCTTGTGGGTAGGTATTATGCTAAGTGCCATAAGTCAGACAGAAGACAGATACCGTATGATCTCACTTATATGTGGAACCTAAAATAAAGAGACCAGCAAAATGAGCTCATAGATACAGAGGATAGACAGTTGGTTTCCAGGGGCTATGAGGGATGGGTGAAATGGATGAAGGTGGCAAAAAGGTACAAATGTCCAGTTATTATATGAATAAATCCTGGGATGTAATGTACATCACAGTAGCTATAATGAATAATACCGTATCGCATATTTGAAAGTTTCTAAGAGAGTAGGTATTAAAAATTTCCATGACAAAAAAAAAAAAAACCATTTTATGACTATATATGGTGATGGATGTTAACTAAACGTACTGTGGTGATCATTTTGCGATATGTATTTATATCAAATCATTACGTTGTACATCTGAAATTAATACGTGTTAGGTCTCAACTATATTGTGAGTTGAAAGAATGCTGGATCGAGAGTCAGGAATTCTGGTTTCTAGTCCCAGATGTGTCTATAAAGACAGGAGAAGGTAGCTACAGTTTGTGAGCATCTTTTCCATGTCGGACGCTTAATATGCCATTTATTCAACTAGTAAACAAACAGCTCTACCTTTCGTTAACGTGGCCTCCTGTTCACAGTTGAGGCCGCAGAGTCCTGGAGAGGCTAAACAACTTGCCCAAAGCCAAACCTCTTGGATGTGGTAGAATCAGAATTTGTACCGGGTTTTTCTCGTAAACTATTTCGATTTTTTTTCTGGACCTCGATTTTGTCTATAAAATAAAGGGAGAAAGATTTAAATGAGTTACATCTGCATAATTTTTCAGAGAACACAAACTATTTCACAGGAAGTGACATCATGGCAGGAAGTCAAATAGAAACTGACAAAAACAGACACAACGATGAGGCACACTGAACTGAGTTAATATTTTCAAATATTGATTATGGATAAAGCAGATCATCTTCGCACAAATGCCTCATGTGCTGCATTAAGGTATTTTTAATAAGTTTAAATATGACATTATAGTGCTTGGATGATCACTTTCTCTTTCTAAAACCTCATTTGTTCAACAGACATGTTTGAGTACAGTGATCATTGCACTACAATGTCGCTTTGGTGCCCGGATTGAAAGTTCAAGGGGAAAAGTTTGAGGACGGCTAAATGGACGCATTTCAATACACATCATCAAGACAGAACAACAGAGCCCTCTGCCTTGTGCTTATTCAGTTCTGTGTCAGTCAGACTAATATGGGGAGACGCATGTCTTTCGCAGGTGAAGAAGCTGGACAGCCCGGTGCGTGTGTTTTGCCGGCACATAATAAGAGCTTTGAAGCCAGATCCAGGCTGCCATGTCTTTCGAGGTGTCCCCTTCTTCCTCGGCATTTCTCCCAAGCAGAGGGGCATGAGATCTTCCCGTGTCACGATACCTATTCTGAGGATCCAAAGCCAACACTGCCTTTGGAGATGTGAATTCGGAGAAGTCATAAGGTCACTTAAGGAATACACACAATGAAAAGAAGGGAATGGATGACTTTGGAAAGCCATCAAAGAGGCAAGAGAGAGGGCATTCTGTGGCCAGGCGGCAAATAATCAAGGATCCTGGGTTTGATGTGTTTGAGAGAGCTGAACCACATCATTACCACGAAGCCGTAATGAGCTCCCGGCTCTGCCATCGTTCCGCCTATAAGTGCAGCTTCTGAGAGGGAGGCTGGATCCCCAGGGAAGACCGCGATTTGTTTGGGATTTTGCCCCCAAAGTGTAAGAATAGCTTAGGCACTAGGTATTCCTAATTTGTCGTAACTTGTGAGCGACTGGCTAAGTTGGCAGCTGCAGAGAGGCTGCGACTGCATTGGAGTCTAATAAAAACCCTCGTAAAAGTTTTAAACTAGTTCACACCTCTGCAGTCTAAGGGGGCAGGGAATATTACCTAATCGGTGCCATCACCACGGCGGCCTCGCCCACCCGCTGGATACTGGCTGGAGGATGCCGGTGGGAGGGTACCTGCCCCAGCCTCTCCCAGGCAGAATTTACGGCCGCTGGGAGAACCACAACCATCTTCAGAAGAACCTTGAGGGGGTTTATTTAAAGAAATGTAGCTAATTCT
>NW_011888902.1:2758360-2782647 GCF_000151845.1 Pteropus vampyrus
CGTCTATTCCAGTCTAGAGCCCCTATCCCATCACCCCATCAGCTCAGAGGTTCTCAACCCTGCCTGCAAATTAGGATTCCATGGGGAGGGCAATGAGCAAGAATATCATCAGAAAAAAATAAAACACATCCCTATTAGAGAATAAGAGATTTATTTAACAAAAGTTTTCATAGACATTAAATTTTCCAGAAATGCACCACTAAATCAAGAGAAGACGATCCTTCGTTATTCTACAAAACTTTGCTTAAATAGAGCATCGTGGGTTCAGAAATACATTAGTCCTGTGTGGCTGCTGCCAAAGATGAGACGTGAGGGTCTGAGTGAATTTTCATTAGTGATTGGGCGGGACTCACCTCACTGAAGTGGAAAAGGGGACGTGAACCATCATTTGCAGAGAGCTTCCTGAGCGGGGAAGACAGACCGGAGCCAAAGAATTTAATCACTCTAATTACAAAGTTCAAATCTCGAACCACCTTTTTTGGAAATAAGCTGAATTACTTTTCTGAGCATTTCCAACTTCATGTTTAGCTGGAAAGAATTTCAGTGGTATCTCACTGAAACTCTACAAAGGACAGTTACTGTACGTATATTACAGTGGTCACTGTACATATATTGCAGTGGTCACTGTAAATAAGTTTAAAGACATAGCAAAGATATTAACTGTTTTAACAAATTTAAAATCAAATATCATGTAATTAGCGGAGTTGTATGAAAGAACATTTTAAGGATTACATTTTAAGGATTTTAAAAATATATTATTATTCTCCTGTACATACACACGTGTACTATATATTATATTTACTATGTGTATATACTATGTGTATATGTATATTATATATGCGTGTCTGTATATATTTTGTCATTCAGCTAATATTTATATATTAAAAGCTTGTATCTGTGCTGTGAAAAATGCATTTTTATTTTGTTTGGGTTGCCTATTTTTTTCTGACAAATGCAATATTTTATTGTTTTCTTGGAAAATCAAGGTCATAGATAGTTTACATTTCATATGAAATGCGCACCTTTCACTTATCACGGTTCACCTTTGAATAACATCACACCCACTTTACAAGTAACTTAAGAAGCTCACGGTAGCATTTTCCCAATTTCTTCTCCAGTCCTTTGTAATATCATTGTCACTTATTTTCCAGTTTTACATATATTATACATGCCACACTACATCATTTACTTTGTTTTATGCAATCACTAGTATTTGGAGTAATTAGAAAATGAGAAAAAAGTCTTTAATATCTGCTTCCTGTTTTACTATTTTCAGTGCCCTTAAGTAGATCTGCGTTTTTAAGTGACACTTTTCTCTCTTGGACTTCTGGACACTCTTTACCATTTTTCGTAGTACCTGGTGAATAAATTCTCTCAGCTTTTTGTTCGGGTGAAAGTATTTTCATTTCTGAAGAACATTATTGCTGCTTCAGGATTCTTGATGAATGGTGGATTTTTTTTTTTTTTCAGTATTATTAAAATATCATTCCTTGTCTTCTGGCTTACATCGTTTCTGATGGAGTCAATTGTTATCTCTGTTTCCTGGTCTATAATGTGTCTTTTTTTTTTTTCCAACTTTTGTGGGGATATTGTTTTTGGAATTTTTATCTTTCTCATAGTTTTCAAGAATTTTATTATAACATGTCTCTTTGTAGTTTTCTTTGGTGTTTGTCTTATTTGGAGTTCGTTTGGCTGCCTGGACCTGTGTGTGTATAATTTTCATCAGGTTGGAAAAATTTTGAAGCATTATTTTTTTAAATATTTTTCTATTCCCCCTTTCTCTTTTCCCGGGACTGAAATTTATGCATCTGTTAGAGCTTATCCATCGCGAGGGTAACCAGAAATCTGCTTTTTCATACTGACTGCACTTCGATTAGATTCTAAACAGTGCAAATGATATACTGTTGACTTTCTCAATTTTGTCGTCTTCCTTTAAAAAGCATTGAATTTTCATTCCTGCAGCAGTTAAACTATTTATGGATTCGCTTGATTCTTTTGAGTCTTGTCGGTAAGCTTTGTTAGGTCAGGACTTGGTTCAGCCCTACCGCTAAGGTGTGGCTTTTCTGGGATCTCTGCGGGATGTTCTGGATATTTAATGGGCCTTCCCACTATGACGAGACCAAATTCAAACCCTTCTCAGCCTGTGCATGCTCCGGCCCCTGCTCATTCTTTTCACGGCGATCATTTCCCTCTGGTCTCATAGAGTTCCATCCTAGCTTCGAGGGGACTTCTATAGAGATTTCTAGAACTTTCTTTCTCATTGTCCTTTTTCTCTGGTTCTCTGCCCTGCAAATTCCAGCTCTCTCAGCCTCTCTTCCCTCTGGTCTCGGTCCCCTCGGCTCAGCAGGGTGGCTGTGCTCGGCGTCAGCTCCTGCTTCCTGTGCTGCAGTCGGGAACATGGCTTCTGACTGAAAACCAGAGGGCTCACATGATGCTCCTTACTCGTTTTCCACGTCTCAAGAATCACTATCTTGTGCTGGCTCGTGTCCAACATCGAAACACGTTTGTTTCCTACATTTTGTACAGATACACGTTGTTTATGGCAGGAAGGCTGTTCCAATACCAGTCATGACCGGAAGCAGAAGTGAGTTGCCTATTAATTTTAATTTTCCTCTTATAGTTCCCCCAGAAACATATCGTAAAACAGTTTTCTCCAGCCTCCTGTATGTATGACTCTTTTTTTTTTTTCTCCTTAATCCACCCTCTGTTCCCTACCACCTGCCAAAATATTTGGTCTTCAAAGTCTTAATAAATACCAGAAACTGAAAGTATTCCCCGACATATGGCAGGATTTTAAAGTAGAAGAGATGTTTTTCAGGCTACTCTGTCACTGCTCTCCTCCAGATCCTTCCATGTGAGTTATTTCGACCCTCCCCTGACGAGTAAGATTCAGCTCCTTTGTCGGACTGTCATCGTTCCTCATTTCTCCACTTTGTTGCAGTCGTCTGCAGTTGTCCTTGGCATGTTACCCCAGTTTCGATTAAGGTGATTGCTCTGTGTCCCTCGTTATACGTGAACGAGACGAGATTGTTATAACCCATTCGAACAACAGCTTTTATTTCTGTGTTCCTCATGCCTCTGCTATGGCATTTTCACACAGGAAATGGTGAGAATCCACCCTTACTCATCTGCATAC
This sequence comes from Pteropus vampyrus, assembly GCF_000151845.1. Classification (NCBI taxonomy): domain Eukaryota; kingdom Metazoa; phylum Chordata; class Mammalia; order Chiroptera; family Pteropodidae; genus Pteropus; species Pteropus vampyrus. Next base: position 2,761,497 of record NW_011888902.1, read on the forward strand.
TGCACTGTATCTTCTAAGTGGTCATGTCCAAGTGCATATATAATGAAACACATATTATTTTCCTTGTGTTTGTCCTCTTTCGCATCTGTTATTTTCACGTGGAGGTATCTTGATACTTCTGAAATTATGTGCGTAGATAGATGGTACCGTTTGTTATTTTTCTTTCGGCATAAAAAATATTAGCTAAAAGAAGCTACTGAGTCTTATAGGGCTGGAAACTATTGATTGATGTAATACAAATGAGTCATTGCTTTCCATGATCAAAACATTGACCAGAGTGAAATATAAAGGTGAAGTAGCTATCCTTCAGGAATTCATAGTTTAATAAAAGAGATTTGCTGGAGCGTCATCTGTTTCGTTCACTAGACTATTCCTTGTTCTTGGAACAGTTGCTAACACAGAGAGGGTGGTCAGTAAATGCACCTTGAATTAATGAAGCTTAATAAAGGACAATAGCTTAATAAAGGACAATATAGCTTAGCTCGAATAGCTTCGTAAAGAACAATAAGTAAAGAATGACCTAATTGTGGTACAAACGAAGTAGTGTAAGAATTTAGAAGAGTAAACTGTCAGACCAGAAGTGACCACAACAGGTCCCTTGCAAGCAGGGGCTTCTCAACTTGGTCCACGATGCCTAAACCAGATTGGCATATGGGCAGATGACAAGGGCGTTCCAAAGTGAGGGGACAAGCAAATGGAGAATGACCTGGCATGTTGAAAGAATGATTAGTAACCAAGTTTGTCAGGACCTTAGTAATCAAGTTCAAGTGGAAGCGTAATAAGAGATGAGACTGGAGAGTTAGCGCTGGCCAGATAGTAGAATGAACTACACCGCAGACAGGAAAACCCGGGCCTCACTTATGACGCAACAAAAACAATGCTTTAGAAGATTAATCTTGCTTCAGTGAGTTGAGCAAATATGATGTCAAGGGACAAGACATGACCCCCAGGAACTTCTCCTCATCGAAAGCCCACCAAATATGTAAACCACAGAAAAATTTCCCTTTGAAACCAGTAAAACCTCAGGATGACATTATTATTTTTAATATCCTGTACCTGCGATGAGAAAAGAAAGATAAATTAGATGGTATTTATGTGATACGTAAGTTTAAGAAAAAAGATAGATTGAGTGTTTGAAATCAAAGAATAATGTAATAGGATGTTAAGGAATCTTCTCAGTAACTCGAGCTTCTCTTTCTCTTCATTCTTCCTTATAGACAATTTTAATATCATCCAGGCATAAGGCGCTGGGAGCTGTGCAAAGTCACAGCTAGTTTAAGCTTCAAGAAGTCTGTCCTAGAACATTTTCCTCAGATAGTCTGACTTTGCTATTAATAAAAAACATCTGAAAACACACGACTGGCACAAGAAGAATGTAAGTAAATGAAGTTTACTATTTTTTTATCTTTCCTGGATGCTTTATAATTTCTCCTCAGTAACTAAGACTCAGATTTTTTTCATCCGCTTTGGCTGATTAACCCCATACATTTTGCAGTAACCTGTGGAGAGAGACAGACTTCAAACTACGAAGATATCCTACGCCTACCTTCCTGAGAGCCGAGGGGTCGCTTGGCCTCTTGAAGTTCGCCACTAAGACAACTGCCAACACCATTTTACTCATCGGAAAGCCCAAGTAGCAAGGTGGCGTCCCCCTCCACAGACCGAAGCTGAGATGACACATTGAGGCTGGATTAGAAATCACACCGGTCAGAGGTGACCGAGAGCCCAGGAATCTTGTGGCACCACATTCGGTCCTTGGTGCACACCACAGAAGTCCATTATGGGCCTCAGAAACCCCCTGGTTCCTTCTACTCCCACACTCTATGAAAATAATGACTAGTTCATGCCCAAAGATTAAAACAGCCACAGCATGAAACGACTTCAGTGTTCCTCGTGGCGTACTTATTTGCTTAAGCCGCCTTCCAGAATACCCTGTCCGTCAGAGTTCCAGGCAATGCTTAAAATGTATAAAGTCGCTAAGCTTTCATGTCTGACTATTTTGACTTGGTCCCAGACTCTTCCTCTAAGTGGGGTGTGATTTTTATTTTCATTCTTGCTCATATAAATCATACCTTTCTTCGATTGGGTGTCTCCTGTTTTAGCTATGGTAACCAGACATAAGACTTCTTCCGAACCCAGGACAGAGGGGCGGGGGCGGGGAGGTGGGAGATGCAAACGCTATTAAGGTTGTTGGGTTTTTTTTGTAAATCAGAAACTGGACAAATAAAATCTGAACATTGAGTGGGTAAGAGAAATAACCAGCATCCTGTGAATGGATGGGGTGGCCATTGAGATATTAGTTCTGATAAACCAACTCTAATGAATCTTTGGTTTTGAAATAATTGAATTATAATCGATGATTATTGTTATGTTAGAAGTACAGTGATAGCATGAACAAACAATATGGAAATAATACCCTACAACCTTTGCGTCATATCCTCTCTCATCTCTTTTGAAAGAAATACTAAAGTGAGTTATTTCTTGATGTCAAATGGAAGAAAACAGTATAGAATCCAAAAGTTCGAAATATTGTGAATCTGTAAAGTAGAACCTCAAGAAAGCATGATGGATTCCATGAATTAAGTTCTTTAGCCTTAGGCTTCATCTACGATATTATAAATAACAAAAAATATTTCATCTTTCTTGAGCATTTACTGTGTGCCAAGTAAGTGCTTTTCATGCATTTTTATCACTTAATTCTTTCACCATTTCATTACGTAATCCTGCACAATTTACAGATACTGAAACTGAACCCGAGAATAGTAAATAACTTGCCTAAATGAACCAGTGGGTGGTGTGGCTGCGGCTCAAAACTAAATCCTTATTCTTAAGCGCTGTGCTATTTTGCTTCCTTTTTATATATTATGGTTAGATTACAATACGATTTTAATCCTATCCCTAAATAAGTGTTTTAAAAGAACCCTGCTGAATTTTTAATCATCTGTTTAACAAGACTACATTTGGTTGCAAGCAGCATTAAATAAAACTTAAATGACTTAAACGAACTGAGGGAGGTTCACTGTCTGATATAACACGAAGTTTGGGGTAACTGGCTGCTGAAGTAGGTTTAATAGCTTGACAATGTCATCAAGGATGCAGGCTCTCTCTGTCCATTCAGCATCCTTAAGACTGCATCCTGGAGAAGAACGTCATCTCAGGAGTGTGCATCAGGTCCACGTTCGAGTTAGGAAGGCATGGAAAGGCCAGAGCCAGTGACATCTATTTTTTTCTGTTAGAGAATGGACAGCTTTCCGGATTTCCCAGAAGACTCCTCTTTATATGCCACTGCTCAGATCTGTGTCACATGACTACACCTAACTGCAAAGGAGGCTTCAAAGGCAGCCAGTACTTTTGTAAGTAGAAGTAGGCAGGGGAGAAGGGGGTCGGGGATGGGCATGGAGTTGGCCAACCAACAGCATCTGCCAAAAGGAGATATTCAGAAAGAAAGTGTCTTAGTCAGCTTGGGCTGCCCTAACAAAACTACATAGACTAAATGGCTTAAACGACAGACACTTATTTCTCGTAGTTTTGTACACTGGGAAGTCCAAGATCGCGGTGCCAGAAGGTTCAGCTCCTGATGAGAGTTTTCTTCCTAGTTTGCAGGTGGATGCCTTCTTGCTGTGTCCTCATACAGCAAGGAGAGAAGAACCTTGTCTGTGCCTCTTTCATGAGGGTGTTAATCCCATCATGAGGTTCCCATCCTCAAGACCTATCATATCCTAATTACCTCCCAGAAGTCCCACCTCCAAATACCATCACATTGGGGATTAAGGTTCCAACATGTGAATTTTGAGAGGGAGACACAAACTCAGTCCAAACAGAAGGGATTATATAATCAGTACATTATAACTTTAATTAACTGATAATAGAGTTATTTTAAAACATATTTTTATTTTACAGACAGAATCTTATGGAAAGCCAAGAAATAGTTTTTGTTTTGGTAGCAGACCTGAGCAATACTTCTGTGCAGGCGTGTGTCCGAGACACACGGAGTTGAGAACATGTCATCTGGACCCAGATCTCTCGACAAGTACGGAGAAGGGATGGAGACATATTTCAGGTTAATATGCAAGTAACCATAAGGTCATATATGATGCATGCTAGGAAAGAGTGGCTAGCAAAATGTAGACTTCAGAGGGAGAGGAAGTTACTTTACACTGCAGAAAAGGGTTTGCCACAGAAAAGAGCTATTTGCCTATTTTGTAGAAAGTGGAAAGAGAATCTTTTAAAGAAGCTTGGTACATGTATACAATGGAATATTACTCAGCCATAAGAAGAGATGAAATACTGCCATTTGCGACAACATGGATGGACCTCGAGATAATCACGGTTTTCTAATGGTAAAAGCTCAAATACTATGACAACTATGACAAAGATGTGTAAGAGATAAAAATGCCAGGATGTTCAAATACACCCAAAATGGCTAAATGGATGAGAATATGCCGGACAGTGTTTAAGCCGTGTGGCATTGTCAACAGCGCACGGATTGGCGTATTGGAATTTCCAAGTGTCTGGATGAGAGCATTCTTGGTATCTCTTGATGTTTAGATATCACCATTGGACACCTGTCTGGGATGTTCCTCTCCCTTAATCATCCCATAGGTTTGAGATTCTAGGGTGCTCGGGGACTGAGAATCGTTTGGTGTGTTAGAGAATCACATAACATTTTAATTATGCTTGGAGACAGAGAGACTCAAAGAGGGAGGCTAATTAAGAAACATAAATAAACTAGGAGTTCTGCTTTGCCTCACATCCTATCATCATGGTTCAGAAAACTGCTGATCTTTATTATAAGTCAAAGAAGCAGCCAGAATCACTGATTTAGAAACAAGACTAAAGGCTGTATGGAACATATAAAGCGAAGAATTGAGGCCACTATAATGTTATTATAATCATCATTTTATTGTACATTTACTTTGGTTATCATAAAAAAAAAAACACGCACTAATTATGGAGCAGACATATATCATGTGCTCTGGCCATATTCCATAAAAAACGTTATAACATTTTTTCTTATTTAATCCTATATTAAACATATGAATAGATACTCTCATTACCTCCATCTGATAAATAAAGAAAATAATACTCAGAGAGGTCAAGTGACATACCCAATCTTATGTATTCATCTCTGGATACTTAGCAGATACTAACAGCCGTTAAGTGGCAGAGGTTGCTTTGAGTCATGACTTATCAGCCCCCTAAAGCCATGTTTTTAACCATTGAATGAACTTTGATTTTCTGTAACCCAAAGAAAAGACAAAAGAACTCTGAATTTGAGAAAGTTTTGGCAGATTTCAGGTCTAGAGAGGAGTATGTTAGAAACAAATAATTACATGTAAACATGTTTGATATGGAATAGTCAAATGCACATTGAGCCTGTCCCATGATTGGATGAATTTATCAATACAGGTAACCAATACTATATGTGAATGCTTGTTTTCATAACGGCATAATTAGCAGTAGTAAATATCCATCTGTATGCAGGGTTTGGCAAACTTTTTCTGTAAGGTCCATAAAGTAATTCTTTCAACTGTGCGGATCATGGAGTCTCTGTCAAAATTATTCACCTCAGCCATCATGGTGTGAACGCAGCCATAGACTATAAATGAGTGAGTGAGCGTGGCCGCATTCCAATCAAATTTTATTTACAAAAACAAGCAGCTGTGAACTTGGACCAGGGTCTATAGTTTGCCAACCTCTGTGTGAGAGGCTAAAATAATTCTATTTCATTGAGAAGCCTCTAAAAGAGTGCTACATTTTAAGCAAGAAAAAAAAAATAGATGAATTTGAGTTTTAAGCAACCTGAATTTCATGTTTATAAAAGGAGGTGGTCAACGTGGTTTTCAGTTTTAACTTTCAGTATCGGTAAACGACAATTAGTAGAGGGAATGGACTTACGTTAAATGACGAAAGCATTTAGTGATTAATAAAAAAGAATGTCTTAGCGGTCAGATGAACTAAACATGGAAAGGTACTTCAGAGGTACTGTTAGTACACAAGTAATGTTTAGCAGAACCAGAGGAAAGCTCAGTATCAACGAATCTGTACACATTTACCTTTGCAAGTCTTGTTGGAGAAATACAAAAATAAGAAAAGAAAGTGAAACAAAAGAAACTAATATTAGAAAATTAAATGTATTTAGTTTGTGATAAATTATTATGTAATTATTATTGATTAAAATTATTTATTTGTTAGTATGGAAAATAACTTCTGTAATTAGAAATGCTTAAGTGACTTCTACGATTAAAAGTCTATATGGTAGCCATCTCTAGAGATAGCAACGAAGAAAAAAGATCAGGCGCGATGGATTTAGACTTTTAATCTGAAATCATGGAATGGATTCATATAAACTCTTGAAATTAGTTATAGTTCTATTAGCTCTCACTTCATAATTTTCTGAAGTAGGCACCACACATATACATACACACATATATACACACACTGTATATATGTAAATATATATATATACACAGTGTGTATACACAGACATATTTATATATGTATATATATGTACATTACTTATTATTCTCTTTATATTATATATGTAGTGTATGTATTATATATGCACATATAGTATATATTGCATATTTAACATGTATATATATAGTATATGTAATGTGTATCTACACATATATAGTATATACATATAGCATATGCAGTGGATATACACATAGGTGTTGCCTTCCATACATATTGCATTTTATTGGATATATACATCTGTATTACATATTTACACTATATAGAGAATGGAGGCAATAAGTAATGTACAGATACCAATATTTCCATTTCATTTATCTCATTAGAGCTTCACATCAACAGTAACACCAATAAGGCAGAGTAACTTGAGCAAATATAACAAGTGAATAGATAGTAACTTGAGCAAATATAACAGTGAATAGATTTTTAATGGAGGGGCCAATTATCCCATTACATACCTGTGCCTAACAGTTGGGTGTCTGATGCTTCCGTCCTCCCCTTCCCCAGCAGATGACACAGAGCGAGAAAACCAGGACTCGCATCCAATTCCAACTCATTTATCGTCTGTAAAATACGGGAAAAGTCGGTGAATTGGTAAACGAGACTTTTGTAAGCATGCATAACATTTTCAATATTTGATGGCAAAGGATTTCCACTAAGCTGTCATGGGAGTTAATAAATCAACACGAACCACTTACCGAAACGTTTTCATGGGTCCTGTGGAATTCTAAGCAAATATCGGGTTTAAGAATGAAAAGTCAGTTATATTTTCGACGTAATCTAACGTTCAAAGAAGTGTAAAAGATGCTTAAGTGTTAATATTTTATGTTTCCCTGCTCTCAGCAGTAATTGCAGCCCATTAAAAAGAATGCTAAGCCATAGCTGTTAGCACTGGCATAGGCCCAAGGAAGCCCTGAACCTCAGCAGAGGGGGGTTAATTGCTACACGCAGAGGTAATTTATTAAGGAACACTGAAGCCCTGTGTAGTCCCCATCGTGAGGCTGGCCGGCACAATCTGACGCGAATGTTACACGTGATCATCAGGGCCTTCTCGACGGCGCCCTTCAGAACTAGCTAAGCCCAACAGAGAGGGAGGCAGAGGGGGGAAGGAAAACCTCGACACCGTTTTTCTCCCTGGCTCCCATAAACTTTTACTTGGTGCCCTCCAGTCTGTCGCCCCCATCACCGGGAAAGGTGGCTGCTCCATAAAATTCTCGGTGGCTGATTGAGAAAGGCTCACGGAACTATCAGGTCGAAGGGCGGCTTCGACTATTCCGGATTGGCCCAGATCTGGTGCTTCGGCACCATTCCGAGTGCCAAACTTCATTTTCGCCATGTGTCCGAAGTGATGTTTGCAGAACCTTATCACGCCGAACTAGGCCTTCATTTCCACCACAGTTCGGGCCGTTAATGGGCGGCTTGTTAAAAATCACGTGCGGAGAAAATGACAGCCCCGCAGATCCCTTGCCAATTTCGGTTTCGTCGTCGACCTTTCGGGTGCCTTGTCGTGTTTCTGATTTCTGTCGGTGGCAGAAAACAAGCAAACAGGATCCAAGAGCAAGTGGGAGGGCAAGGTGCCTCTGAGGGGCCATTTCACCGAAGAGCTGACACCGAAGGTTTTCTTGGCTGTCTTGACAACAAATGTGGGGCTCTCGGAGGATTAGAAAAGGAGAATTCATTTTACTTCTTTGTCTCTCTTGTGAACATCTCGAAGAGCAAATCGACGTGGAAGGAAAATTCCCTTGGAAAACAGGGTAAAGAAGCAACAGTGGTTTCTGTAAAATGCGCCATCGATGCGTTCCAGCTTTTTCCACTTTGTAGCTTGGTCCTATAGCCATCTCTGGTCGAACCCTCCATAAAGGGGTGTTTATGGAGTGCTCATTTAGCTCCTGGCACTGGGTTAACGGAGATGACTGCAGAATACCAATGGCACATGGCTCAGCCCAGCCTTTACAGACTGTTCGGAATCATAGGAAAGATTTTAAAAAAAGAATTTATGGGAAACAACAATTTAACAGCAACTGCAACGGGAATGATGGCGGAGAGAGAGCAACGCAAGCAGAGTCCGAGGCGTCCTTTTTCATCTCCCCGCCGAGGCCTCTCCTGCTTCACTTTTTACGTCCTCCTGCAATTATTTTTCTGTCACCCAATGGCCTCTTCTTTTCCCTGATCTGCAGGTGCCCAGAGCCATTATCTGCATCTTTCGCCACCCACTTTACACCATCCTAACTTGATTAAAAATATGTCTTAACACTTGGAGTAATTCCCCCCTAAAACCGGCTCATTTCTTCAGTGTCGATTGGCTAGGTGTTTGGGGGAAAATACCCATTAAACTGGTTTCCACAAAGTTGTAGGGGACTTAAGCATCCCCCCCCCTTTCATCCTTCTCCTCTTCAAATTTTCCATGGATGGTCCAGATTTGAAATTTTTATCCTATTCTATGATTACACCCTGGCCATGCATCAGGTGATTGGGCTGCTAAGTCTACCCCAGGGGAGGGAGCCAGGGAGGTTTCTTTCTGAGTTCCGGAGGACTCTCCATCCCATCGTCCCCTTTTCATCTACCACCAAGTTCCATTACTTTCCTTGATCCTCTTCTATTTAGAGTTTGATGTGCAGCCAGCTGTACTTGATGGAAAGGGAGAGAGGGGACACTTTTTCTATAGAGCAAAGTGCACGTCGTGTCCTAAGTCAAATGAGCGTAACGCTCGTTCTGCTTTCCAGTGCCCAAGTGGGGGGAGTCTCGTGTGCATGGGACGCCCCCAGAAGACAAGGCAGGAATGGTTCCTGTTGGAGAGAAGGAAGCTCGAATCCCCAGCACGCGGATCCACGTGACTCCCTAGTATCTTCAAGGTCTTTTCTGTTCTCCCATCTTTCCTCTCTGTCTGGAACTACAAATTCTCACCTTGGCCATTGTAATTAACACTAAGTATGGTGATGTATATCTATATCTTAAATGTTATTATTTTAGAAAGGTAACTTTTAAGTTTTTTCGGTCCATTTTATCATTCTTTTTCCATCACGGGGCCTTCGGATCAGTAAATCACACAGAGCAGCCTCTATTCTGGATTATTTTTCATTTGTCCTTCATCCTAGGCGGATTTGAAAGTCATGAAAGATCACTGTGATGTGAGCTCACACAATGAAATCAAACATATACACACGTGAACACACACACACATTTCCGAAGGTTAGAGTCTCTTTCTTTTCCCCCTGATCTTTAAAGAATGTCTGTGTTGGATCTTATTTTCTGTGAGTATTCCATTGAGGGGTGTCTTATCTTTTTCATCTCGAAGTTTATCTTGGAATTCATCTAAAAGGAATTATTTCGGTCATCAAGGTCAACACCTCTTTTCTTTCTCTTTTCCTCGTTTTCAAGTGTCTTTCTAAGGAATTGGAAGAAAACGCAGGCAGATGAGTAGTTAAGTAATCCCAGAGCTGTGTGTGTCACTTGGACCAGAGCCAGGCACATGTTAAGGTCTTTACTTGCCAAAAACACACTAGAGACCTCTTAAGCAATCAAGAATTGCTACATGTGTGCAAGAACTAACATCTCGAACACAATAGAAATCTGTAATTCAATTACCCCTCTGTTTCCAACTTCATTTGCCCACGGAGCATCTCGACATGCTGGAGCATGGGAGTCCAAACTGGAAACTGCCCAGTGCTCCCTTTGTGTGGACGGGCAGCGAGGTCGCTCCTTCCGCTTCCCAAATGGGCATCCTGGGGAGGGATGGAGGACTTGGCTCTGTATTCAACAAGCCCTGGGGAAATGAGAAGGAAGAGAAGGGGAAACAACAGAAAGAGCAAAGTCACTAAACAAAGGATGGAGTAGAATCAGGAAGATGAGAAATAGTCATGACAACAAACCAGAGAAACTCAACGGTGCGCTAAGTTCTGTTGCTCACAGAGTTCTCTTAGGGGCACTGGGGATTGGTCTTCAAACAAAGGGGCACTTATCTGCATGAGATAAGGACTTATTTTTGCTGTCGGCATCTGTTCTATTTAGAGGGAGATTAACTACCTCCAGTCCTGCCCCCCTGCAAGTATTCTACTTCTGCAAACGGGATCCTAAAATACAGAAGACATTATTCACTATCTGCTCATGATATGAGAAGTACAGAAGGTATCTCTCAGCAGCTTTCCTCACATTTATTACAGTGGGCCAGATCATTTTCCATAAAAATGAGTAACACCCAGCAGGAAAAAAAATGTATAGAATGTGCTGATCTTGAACGCAGAGTATTTATATAATATATTTTATCACCCATAGACCTTACAGAGCTAGGATTGTCTCCTGGGATACACTGTTAATATTTCAAACTCTGTATGTGCCAAATGAAAACAAAGGTTGTTTGAAAAAGTAAATACGGTGCTGTCATCTTTCCTGGCACGATACAGATGCAGTGTATTTAACTAGAGTTACTAGAAAAGACTATGCTTTTTTTTATATAAGATGTGGCGATATTATGCAAACGATAAATTCTAATTAAATCTTTTTAAGTCCTGTGTGTTACTCGGGGTTCTTTTGATGGCAAGTGACAGAAACCTAAGTCGAATTAATGTAGAGGAAATTTATTGGTTGATGATGAAACATCTCAAGGTATCAAATCAAGGTTTAAATAACCAATTTATTGGAAGGATGCTGCTAGCCCTTCAAAACAAAGGGAAGCAGCGCTTTAAATGGCGAGGACCCCCCTTCTGCATCCCTTATCTTCGCTTTAACGTGTATGTTGGCTTTTTTCTCTTTTGCTTCAAATTCCTTCCACAGTGCAGGAAACATGGTCCTAGGCTTCCCACTTCACAGCTTTAAGGACAGAAAAGGTTTAACCCTCTTCCTTATTCCCAGCTGAGATATCTAGGTGAAGGGTTCTGACTGACACTGCTATGTCAGGTGCTCATCCTGTAGCAAAGTCACCCTCACATCAGACTATCAGAATACGCACCTTCCCTGTGCCCGCCATGCCGCCACCAAATGGTTAAGATCTAGGAAGGTGGCAGTGAGCGCTCTTCCCTTCCTGTCGGTCCACCCGCCTCTTTGAGTTTTCATTTTCCTTCTCTGGACAAGAAATGCTGACCCATTGGATGAATGAATCTTACATTCATTATGCCGAATGAAAGAAACTTTGAGCAAGAGGCCAGAGTATATCATTTGATTTTATGGAACTCCGGAAAAGGAGAAGCTGTCTTATAGCCTTGCCAGACATTTGGTCCTCTCCAGAACATCCACGGAGACATCTGGTCCATGCCTAAAGTTCCCATGATTCAGTAGTCTTACCCAAGCGCCGTTTGGTGACATTTAGGTACCAAAAGGACGAAAACAGAAGTCGTCAGTCTTTCCAAGGTCTGCCTCATCAGTCCCAGAAAATCATTTCCACTCATTCTCTTGGTCAAAGCAAGTCATAAGGCCATCTGTAATTCTGGAGGTAGGGAATCAGACTCCACTGCTTGACGGGAAGGGTGGCCCACATGAGGAAAGATGGAGAGAGTTGCTGGTGGGCATCTTAACCAACACACACTGTGCTTTGCCATTCCTTTCTTCCACGTGTTATAAATAATTAAGTTCAGGGTCCATCAGACCCAAAGATGCAAGCCACAAAACGAGGGACTTATTTGTTTATCCATTCATTATGCATCCTAATAACAAGTATGAAGAATCTATATTCCAGGCACACCAAACCCAAATACCCTAAGACAGACAGGAGACCACCCAGTGCCTGGAGCTGCCCATTTTCTAAGGTCAACCAAATTATATGAAGAAGACTTCCCATTTACCTGGATTTTAGGAATAACACAATACTTCGAAGGTCAATCAGCCTTTCCTCTGGATCTAAGAGGAACTTCCTTATACTCCATCAGCTGGATTAGAATCTTTTCCCTGTTGAAGGAAGACCAAGGAACAGAGTAAATAAATATAGACCAACAGCTGTTTGTGGAAATAGGGCAAGACTTTTTGAAAGATGGATAGAGGTCATTCTTATTCCATTAATTATTCCATTATGGTCATCTATCCATTCCATAAATATAAATGCTTACTCTCTGCTATACCATAAGTATTTCTATTTCCTACCTTCTCTTTAACGTTAATAAAGTTTCAGGCTCAGCCTTCTACTGGCACATGTTGAAAGACATGACTCAAATAGTCTTAGCCCTGATAAAGGTTGGGACTGGGAGCAGGGAGGAAGCACAGCAGGAAGGGTCCAAAGCCAGCATATTAAGACCCCTTTCCTTCAAGTGTGCAGTGCCCTCCTCCGGGGCCACTGACTGTACGGAGTCCCCAGTGGCCAGCTCTGCCAGGCCTCTTCCATCAGCTTGGTGCCTCTGAGCCAGACGAACCTTTTCTTTCTCCCCTTCTTTCTCCAGAGGGAGATGAAACTTTACTGATTCTATGGCCCAATCTCTCTAGGATTAACTGAATCACAAAAGGATGTTAAGGATTGACAGCGCGTCTTGTGCTACCTTTCCAAGAGACTTTTGCATTTGGATTTTTGGAACTGAAGCAAATAATTACAGAGGCATAAAGCTCTAAGGGAGTCGGGAAGAGGCACAGACGGGGACATAGTAGGGCTGAAGTCTTATCCGCAGTCATAGGGCATATGCAGCTTTTATCTGCATAGCAAATCTATTTGGCTATTCAGAAAACTCCACTCATTTTCTCCTAGACGGTTTTTTTTTAATCTTGCTGAATGGGTGGCAAGATACATATCAGAAAAGAGGATTTGATTCCTTATGGAAGCAAACCACAGAAACATCTACCCCAGTCGGAGTCGTTTACTGTGGAAATCTAGGTTCTGGGAATTGATCAAGACCAAGAGTCAGAGGGGGCACAGAGGTCAAGGTCACTGTGACACCACATGGCTGGGGTTCAGCTAACTGCTGGGATGTGGGTTTCCTTTAATGATGTGGAACAGACTAATAAACAGAACATGCTGTATTTTGGAAAATGAATGAGGTCCAGTACTGGGTGACTCTTGGATGGAATGTGTTAACCCTCACCTGAGCCATAAATGGGACCTCTGAGGTTTCTCGTGGAAATTATAATATTTGTGGATTCAAAAATAGAGAAGTGGTCAAATCTTAGAAGCTGACTGAGGCTGACTCACTCTCGTAGGGACTTCTCAGGCTGTGCAAACGAAGTGCTCGGTCATTGTCGGGACTGGAAAGCCCTTAAGTGGGCTCTGAGGACGGCTCTTCGGTTTCAGATCCCGGGGACCCCGAGGAAATTCGCTTCTCTGAACCTTTGTTTCTTCTGTTTTAAGCGGGCATGTCAATAAGAGCACCTGCCTCACACGTCGTGAGAAGCGGAAGGAGGCTTCGGAGCACTTCGAACAGTGTGTGTCGCCTGGTGAATGCTTGGTCAGAGTTTCTCATCATATGTAAGCATTGTAGCTCTTTGTCATGCTCACCGTGCGTAAGAGAGCTGAACCGACGTCGCCAGTGATGATGACTACACAGACACCTACCCAACATTGCAGTGGGCTATGTGCTCACTTGCATCGAACTCTTGCAGTAGGAGACTTACTTTCCTAATTATGTGGTCCAGGCCTTGCATCCTCTGGGCGCAGCCAGCAGTGAGGGAAGGAGGCTCAGCAACGTGCCGCGTGATGGAAGGAGATGGGCCAGCTCTCGGGCCTCTTCCAGTCAAGACCACGTGGTTTGGGGAAGTGAAGTTTCAGATGCAGGTGCCAATCTCCACGTGCCGACACCTCCCGTGGTTAACGAGGCCTCAACGCATTTTACAAAGGCCTTTCCTTGGGGTTTCCTAGCAACACTTTTTTTCCTAACCCAACTCTGCAGCACGAATTCATTCCAGGAGTGAGTGGCTGCGTTTCATCGCCAGGTGGCCCAGGTGTTCTTCTATCTTAATCAAAGTCTTTTGTGTGTTCCTCATGGCTGCTTAGCCAGAGCGTATGTATTTTTATAAAGTGGGCAAATGCAATGATATATAGAACATAAACTGGCAAGTTGCAGCGCCAGGAAAACCCCAGGCAGCCCCAAGAAACACTGTTAAAAACACAGAGCTTGACTCGAGAGGACTCAGCAAAAGCTTCCAACGCAGGCACACACGTTTATTCATTCTGAAAGTGATCTGGGTATCTTCAGGGGGAACTCAAAGGCAGGATGTAGTGTCATCGATACAGTGTCGGTGGGCAATTTTCTCCAGCTGTGGCCAGTCTCATCTGACCCTCTGGATTCAGAGAGAGAAGAGGAGTCTCTGTCAATTTGAAGTTGGAGAGAAATAAGCATTGACAGTTGTGAATCGATAAATAGATCGGTTAAAAAATGTTAAGTCCATTGACAAAACTTCGACTTCTTCATTCAACAAGAAAAGCACATTTTCATTGAGAAGAGGCCATGCCCAGCCCTCACCTACATGTCAGGAATGCAGCTAAAAGCCCCCTGCCTTCTCACAGCCATAATCTGGTAAAAATCACGACTAATAAACAAGCACAGTAGTCCCCAGCTTATCCACGGTTTTATCTTCTGCGGTTTCTGTCACCCACGGTCAACTGTGGTCTGAACATATTAAATGGATAATTCCAGAGATAAACAATTCATACATTTTAAAATCCACGCAGTTCTGAGTAGCGCGATGCAATCTCACACCATCCTGCTCTGTCCTACCCAGGACACGCATCACGCATTTGTCCAGCATCACCACACTGTGCATAATTCCCGTCCGTTAGTCATTCAGTAGCCATTTTGCTTATCAGATCCACTGCCACAGTACAGACGTGCTGGTGTTTCAAGTGACCCTCATTTTATTCACATAACTTTTATTACAGTATATTACTATCATTGTTCTATTTTAGTATTAGTAGTAGTATTGCTAGTTTCCTGCTGAGCCTAATTTGTAAATTAAACTGTGTCATGGGCATCTATGTCTAAGAAAAATCAGTATATATAGCATCCAGTACCATCCGTGGCTTCAGGCATCCACCAGGGGGTCTTAGAACATGTCCCCAAGGATAAGCAGGACTGCTGTACTCAAATAAATATATCGTCCCATTTCAGATAGTGCAACGGATCAAAATGAAACAGGGTGAGGTGTATCGTAACAAGTGGCCGGGGAGGGCAGAATGGATGAGTCAAGTGACATCCCTCTGTATATTGATAAAGTCAGACTCGACTCAGATGCGTAACGATTTGACTTTGGGTCCAAGGTAGGGAAGTAGGAAATCGGTAACACGGTGGCTTCCGCGAAAGCCAGCGCTAAAGGACTTGTAGAAGTTTCCTTTAGCCCAGTGACAAACTCCCCTTTATCTGTTTATCTCCAGAAGCTGAGAGGCACCCGTCCCCAAGCAGCTTGAGAACTGGCCAGTGGGAAACCATGACGATGATTTAAAAGCTTTGCTAATCCTTCGATCTGCGGAGTCAGTATAAATAGACCGTGTTTTAAACGGTAAGCCAAGAAAACCCAAAAAGGTGGAAAAATAGAGAAGCTAAAAATAAATGACTAAAAGAGAAAAGTTCCTGTAATTTTAGGTTTAAAATATGAGGTTGAGTAATCAAGGAAAGTATTTTTACTGCCTTGTCAATATTTTTCCTGGAAGCCCGGATTCGTAGACCTTCCTCAGATCTTTCGCGTGCGTGCTTCCTGGCCTTAGGTGTCTCTGACCACAGAATAACTTCATCCCTAAGAAACAGAGCAAACAGGAACTCTGCGGTCTGAGTGTGCTCCACCAATAAGTAAATATGAGGATGTATATTAAAAAGGTTCAGCGCCACAGGACAGATCGTTTGGGCCTCTTTGAGAAGTGTTTCCCCCACAATGGAATCCTTCGCAGGAAACTTTCCACGCATTAGTAGAAAGCCCCGCTTGCCCAGGGTGATGGCGATCAGATTTTCTGCATCATTTGTACCCTCGTCTAGTTTAATATTCAACGCCCTGCTGCCACGCCGGAAAGCATAAGAGAGCTTGAGTTGAGTCCTCATTTATTTACCCTTCTGGGGGAAAAAAAACACTGGTTTTCATCTCTTCGGAGTCCGTGGCCAGAAGCGGGAGGTCATAACTGGTGAGCAGAGTTGAAAAGGGGGAAACCTTAGCACGAGGGCCTTCAAATGCACATAACTCCTCGGTCCCAGCTGGGGTTTTACGAGGCATTTGCCCAAAGCCCTGCCGTTCAGGCGAGGGGAACAGCACGTGGTTCGGTTGGCGGCCGGCCGGGAGCTCTGTCTCTAACTGGAGCAGGCTTCCACCGGCTGATTCATTAGGACCCGCTGATCCTCGGGTTTAGCACAAATCCGTCACTTCAATAACTGGCACCCCCTAATCCGTGGATCCTTGATTATGGGACGCTGAGTAGAATGTAGGTGCTGGAAACTGTCAGGGGAAACGAAGAGCATATCAGATGCCCATACATCACCTTGAAGGCCACGGATACAGTGTGCGTTTTCCAGCCAGACGTGACTAATAGGTCTTCAATCTGGACTTGGCCAACGTGCAGCCAGCAGAGCTAACAGAGAGGAAGACTCACTCTCTCTTCCAAAAAGGGCCAGTGTGAACCAATATCTCCTTTTATCTGATGGCTCTGAAAGATCGCTTGGACATGGAACCTCATAATTTTACTCCAGAATGGAAAAAGTAATATCACTCTTCTAGATTGTTTGGCAAACTTCTGACTTCATCAACAGCCAAAACTTCCCGTTAATTCGGTCAGACCAGTCATTCAGGCAAATAAAAGCAAGTCCTTCTTTAAATAGCAAGTAGCAACTTATCCCCAATTTATCGTGTGGGTTGAAAATATTAACTGCTCTGAGAAAGCATTAGATAAATCTATTGTTAAGCAACCTAACATAGTTTCTCATGGAAAACCCAGCATATCCGAAAAACGTCCTTAACGAGACTAACAACAAATGGGGCAATTGCTACATTTTTATACATAATGGCCCCAAATCCAGAACACAAAGATAAATATGAGCTTCTTGACGTTCTTGAGTTTGATATGAAGTGGGCGAATATAAATGAATGAATGATCAGCTGAGCATCTGTCAGTCATGTCGATGTAATGTCATTTTTATCCTTCATGGGAACTAGCTGAGACTACTACGGTCTACACCAGCTCATCCTCAGCATCTGACACATCCGAGGCATTTCTTCCTCCAGAAAGGCAGAAAACAGTAAGCAGACAAGCAAGAACGTTTTTCCCACAGTGTCCTGAGTCTGGTCCTGTTTATCTTTCCCCAACGATAGAAACAGATGTGTTTTTCGTGCTTACAGTTTCCCAGACGCATCGCTCTAAAAGGCTGTTCGAAGATGTTGCTGGTTTTTGGAGCAGTGAGGGCTTTGCCAAGTTCATTACTCGCCTCAAGACAATACGATTTCTGAGTGCAGAGTCCACCCTCTGCAGTAGTTGTTTCATTATCAAGAATGCAGTTGGGGTGCTGTTGTAGTATACTCTGATCACAGAATCTCAGCAAAGTGGACCTCTAAACAGGACTTAAGAGTACTTGGAAGCACTGGGTAGCGACAGCAGAGACCCAGTGCTCAGAATCAGTGCTTAAACCCTGCCATTGCCCTGGGTCAGAACTGATCCCAACGCCCCATGCAATAGACGCCATCTCAGGTTGAGGTCGCGTGTCCCTGTGATGAGAAAAAACAGAGCTAGAATCTGGGTAGAAAGTAGGCAAAACCTGACAGTCACACTCTAGTAAAAAATCTATTTTGAAAGAAGCATCTTTCCTCTTCCCTAAATTATAGCATTCTTTCACTAACTGTGCTTATTTCTTCCACTAACTAAAGCCTTAACCAAGAAGGCATACATTTCTGTCTTTCTAACTCTTTGTACCAACGTGCTGAGCAACATAAACTGTATGAAAATTTCAAACTTGAAGCTGTGTAGGACTCAACATTTAACAACAATGGTACTTGGTTTTCAAAATCACACAGAACATTCGGCAAGATCGACTATATTCTGGGCCATAAAACAAACATTTCACAAATTCAAAAGAACAGAAATCACACCACGTATGTTCTCGGATCGTAAAGGAATTAAACTAGACATCGATAACAGAAAGACATTTGAAAAATTCCTTAAATATTTAGAAATTAAAGAATACACTTCCAAATAAGCCATGATTCAAATCGAAGGTATGGAGGAAGTTTTTAAATACTTTAAGCTGAAGAAAATTAAACTACACTATAGTGACATTTGTTGCATATGAAGAAAGCAGGGATTATAATTTGCCCACATCGGGAATGAAAGAAGAGATATCACTGCTCACCCCACAGGCAAAAGAATAACAGAGGATGCTACAAACAATTCTATGCCCCCAAATTCAGCAATTTAGATAAAAAGGACTTATTCTTTGAAAGACGCAAACTACCACAATTCTTTCAAGATGAAATCAATAACCAGAACAGTCCTTTATTAGTCATATATTACAGAAATTGAGTTTGCAACTAAAAACCTTTACATAAAGAAAACTCCAAGCTTGGATGACTTCACTGGGAAATTCTAGCAAACATCTAAGAAAAATATTCAAATTCTAAACAGCTTCTACTGAAAAACAGAAGGCAAAGAAATACACTCCAACTCATTTAATGAGGCCATCATTGCCCTAATATCGAAACCAAACAAAGACATTACAAGAAAAAAAAAAAAACTACAGGGTAATATCCTTCATGAACGTAGACACAAAATCCTCAACAAAATATAAACAAATAAAATCCAGCAATACGTAAAAAGGTTAATATGTCATGACCAAATGGTGTTTATCCCAGAAATGCAAGGACTGGCTTAAATTTAAAAAGCAATAAATGTACTTCATTATGTTAATAGACTAAGTAGGAAAAACCCTATGATCATTTCAATAGAGGTAGAAAAAGTATTTGACAAAATTCAACACATTAGTGATTTAAAAATCTCAGGGAAATAGGAATATAAGAGACTGTCCTTTGTCTGATAAAGAATATAAAACAAACAAACAAACAAATAAACAAACAAACCGAGCAGCTAACTTCTGAATTGTTTTCTCCTTAAGATCAGGTTCAAGGCAAAGATATCCTCTCATTAAACCTATTCAGCATCATACTAGGTGTCCTAATCAGTGTAATAATTCAATAAAAAAAAAAAAGTATAAACACATTAGAAAAGGGAACAATAAAACTGTCTATTCACAGACCACATGATTGTCCATACAGAGAATCCCAAAGAATCTACAAAAAAAAAGATAAGGGAACTAATAAGTGAGTTTACCAAGGTTACAGGAAATAAAAGCAATATACAAAAATCAGTTGTATTTCCAAGACTAACAAAAACAGTGTGAATTTAAAGTTTAAAAAAAATTACCACTTACAGTAGTACCCAAAGAACAAGATTCTTATCTATAAATCTACTTAAAATTTTTGAAGATCCGTCTGCTAAAAAGTAAGAGCATCCATCAAAGAAACCAGAGAAAATCTAAAGAAATGAAGAGATGTAACTTGTTCATAAATTGCAGGAGTCAAGATTGCTAAGATATTACTTCTCTTGAAATCACTTTGGATATTCAATGCACTCTCAATCAGAGTTCCAGTAGGCTTCTCTCATCTTCACCACATTCGATCGGCCAGCAAGGTCTCGTTGGCATTGCCTTTAAAGTGTATCCTGAACCTGTATATAGTCAACTGAATAATATACCCCCAAAGTTCTCCACATTCTGACCTCCAGAACCTGTGAATATGTTACATTGAATGGAAAAGGTACCTTGCAATTATGATGAAGAATCTTGCAATGAGGAGATCATGCTAGATTATCTGTGTAGACCTGATGTCCTCCTAAGAAGTAAGAAGGAGGATCTGAGATCAGGAAGAGGCATTAATGGTAAAAGTGGAAGCAAAGGGAGAAAAGGTTATGAGATATGGGGCCATGAGCCAATGCATGAGAAGACTCTAGAAGACTCTAGAAGACTCTAGAAGATTCTAGAAGCTAGAATATGCAAAAAAAATAAATTCTCTGCTAGAATCTCCAGGAAGAACACAAGTCGGCCAACACCTTGATTTTCACTCAGTAAAACTAATTTCAGACTTCTGAGCTACAGACATAAAAGATAATTAACTTGTAGTATAAAAACCACTACGTTTGAGATGATTTGTTACAGCAGCAATAGGAAACTAATACACCATCCACGTTCTCCATCTCCACTGCTTCTACCTTAACTGAAGGGCACTCAAGAGCATAGACTGCCTGTATTTGAACTCCAGGTGTGCCATCCCAGCATCCTGTGCCTCAGCCATCTCATTCAGTGCGTTGCTGTACTTGAAACGCCTGGATCAGTGCTTGGACTGTTGTAAACATTTTATAAGTGTTTCTCATTGTTACTTCTGTAATTCAAGATTCCGATATTTATAGCCTGAACCACTTTAGCGCTTAGCTGGTCTCCCTGCTTTGACCTTTTGCCCCCGTCATAATCTCTTCTTCACACAGCAGTAAGACTGATGTATTTAGAACACAAAGTCATGCAAGCCCCCTGATGATAATCCTCCAAGGCCTTCCCATTGCAATTAAAATTAAATCCGAAGTTCTAAGTAACGCCTACCACCCCAAAATGACCTGCTCCTCATCTCGGTCCTCTCCATGTCACTCGCTCTCTGTGTCTCAAACACAGCAAACCCCTTTCTGCCTCAGCGCCTTCTAGTGGGACGATGCCCAGAATGCCATTTTCCCAGGTTTTCACGTGACTGACACATTCTC
>NW_011888902.1:2783892-2787544 GCF_000151845.1 Pteropus vampyrus
TGCAATTAAAATTAAATCCGAAGTTCTAAGTAACGCCTACCACCCCAAAATGACCTGCTCCTCATCTCGGTCCTCTCCATGTCACTCGCTCTCTGTGTCTCAAACACAGCAAACCCCTTTCTGCCTCAGCGCCTTCTAGTGGGACGATGCCCAGAATGCCATTTTCCCAGGTTTTCACGTGACTGACACATTCTCGAAGTTCAGTGAAGGTCATCTCCTCAGAAAGACCTCCCCTCATCATGTAAACTGAGATGGCTACCTCTAACCTCAGTCTACTAATTTCTTTCTTTCTTTCTTTCTTTTTTTTTTTGGAGAATGGGCTGCAGAGAAACTAGGCTGGTGGCAGGTAGACCAGTTAGAACTACTGCTTTCGTCCAGGTGAGATGAACGTGGTGAATATGTCTGGTGCAGAAAGGGACAGGACTTCCCAGGGGAAGGGAATGCGCTACGTGCAAAGAGGCGCACGTCTGACCCCGAGCCATGGGGCCTGAACAGCTTTGCAGATGGCAATGACATTTGCAAGGTAGGGAATGCTCATCCATGGAAAGAGCCACCTTCCCAGGGCTTACAACGATGTCTGGCATGTTGTAAGCCATCAAGAAATATTTGTAAAATGAGTCAAGCGTCTGAGCCATCTGTTGACGTGTCATATTGGTGACTCCCACGTACATGATGAAGTAGATTATATATTCGCAAACCTTCGCTCTCAGCAGAAAGGTCCGCTGATGGTTATCCAAGTCTATTTTCTCATATTTCTCTACTTTTTTCTTAACAAATGTCACTGAGGACATATTCTACCAAATTACTGCAAAAGGGACTTTAGCACCGTGTGCGAGTTTGAACCGCGTGTAGCCTCTAAGATCCAGCCCTCATAACGCTTCATTCGACTGGTTTGCTATCATAAGTGATTTCGGTGAAGAGTGAAAACCATGAGGTCTGTGACATCTACGCAACATGAGTAGTGCCTGAGAGCCCAGCTCCTGGAAGTCCAGGAGCTTATCCTCTCCGAAAATGCAGAGATAGCTGGCATCCAACGCCAAGAGGATAGTGGGTGTCACATGGCCCACAGACGAGCTGCCACAATGTCCCGATGGAGCGCTGACCCATGGAATGCGGGCGTCAGTTCGTACAATCCCACACCTGAATTTTTCCACGTTTCTTTTCCCCCTCTTGCCTTCTCGACGTGGGCCTTTGTGTCAACAGAAAGAAAGCTTTTCTCAGCCTCCATCTCTCTAAAGTCTTTCCAGCAACTGCCCGTAAAGTACAAGACACTTCATAGGCCTAACGTGTATTTTCATACACTTTAGGGTTTTCTGGGTCTCTCGACGTGGATCTCATTGACTCATTTGGAGCTGGTAACCAATCCGTGGTCATTTTTAAAATGTGATAAATTGTGGCATTGAGATTTAGGCTTGATGGGAGAAAACAGACCCTTGGAGGGTGATACGCTCATTTTTTTCCCTAAAGACAACAAAATGTAATCCTGGGGTGGCCTTGTCCACGTCGCAAGTGCATACCTGGCATCTCGACTGACAGCCGAGGAGCGCCTGCTATTACTCAGGAGAAGAGATGGCGTGTCTGATAATCTCAGAGAACAAAGACTCCAGTTACTTCATCGCTCTTGCCCGAGGGCCTGGGATTAATTGTGGTTCTTTATACCCCATCTAATTTTACAAAATCATACTTCTCCATGGCAGTTTACTAATTTACCACCTCATCTAAGATAAGACTTTGCCAACAGTAATAACATTTAGAAAATGCTGTCAGACCTGCTGAGAACGGTTTCTGCTTCCCCCAACCTACACGCACACACATGCGCACACACACACACACACACACGGACACACACACACACGGACACACACACATCCCTATACAGTTCATTCAGACCTTAAAGCAGATTAGACCTGGCGCTGAGGACACAAACACATCGGAATGAATGATCTGGCACCTCAGAAGTTTATCTTCAGGACAAAATCTAGAAAAACCAAATATCTTCAGAGACCTCTTCACATATCTGCTCCAATATCTGTCCAAAGAGTAAATAGAGCAAAAAGAAATAATTCATCTGCTTTGCAGAAAAAAAAAATATTTCAGTATCTTTACCTAATACACATCTATTGTATGTTTACTGTGTTAAATAATTATACGGCTTCCCTTCCCTCGAAGATGAGATGGAGGGAAAAAGCAAAGTGGCAAAATGAGCATGAAATTATCAAGCCTGAGGTTCTCACCGAGACAGCTGGTGTCGTGGTGTTTGGGGCAGGGGTAGAGGGGAGGTGGGGCTTTTGATAGTCATTTAATTACATAGTCGATTTGATCAAATCCGACTCTATTCCAGGGATGAGTAAGCAGGACACGAACGTCTCCTCAACTCCATTGCTAGAGTGTGGCACGTGCACGGCACTCCGAGGAGGATGCCAGGGCAGAGGTGAGGAAAATCCTCACATAGTCCCACTCGTCAAGCTGTACGTCCCCACCCTTTAAGCAGGATGTGGTGTGCGTGTGTGAGATGCGTGTGCACGTGTGTGAGCACGGGTGCTCGTGCGAGTGTGTAAGTGTATGAGAAGCAACAGAATGTATGCTTCTCTTTTAGCTCGGATTCCGTTTGTAGATATAATTGTTTGTTTAACATAGCCACACCATATCATGTTACATTCTATGATTTATTAGTAAAAGCGTGCTCTTTAAACTCCACTTTCCTGAGCAATGATCATTCTTTGACATGTTTCATTACTGGGAAATGACGTAGACGTTTGTTATACTCTCGGACAATAAAATATCGCCTCGCTCAAATACCTTCATGGAATATTAAACAAAATGAATGCTGTCCCCCTTCCTGTGTTTATCATATCATATTAAAAGTGAAGACATAGCCCTCATGTTTTCTTTCCTGAGAGACGGGACATCGGAAAGAATGAGGTTAGTTTACCTCTCATCCAACTGGCTTTGCTTAGCTATACCGAAGCCTCCAACAGCGCCGTTAGAATATCATTTCAATCATCCAGCTTCTCAAAGGCCATTTCTAATGTACCTTTCTTTCAAATCATTATGACGAATAACATCCAAAATTTCTCCTGTAAACTTGCTCTTGGTCTCAACTCCACAATCAGTTAGTTTCAGGCAGTGATGGAAAAAAAGCTAAGACCGGGGAGCAATCCAATATCAGGACCGAAGAATTAATCTCCTTAGAAACGGGTCAAGGACCAATCTTGTAAATATGCTGTAACTATTTACCAGCCCGTGTCCGGGTGATTCCACATGCACGCAAAGACCACATGTAATACACATTCTTTACCACTGAAATATCAAAGTGTTTTCTATCTGTGGGAGAGATGGCATATTCACGGGTGGCATATGCACAACTCCCTGCACAGATATACACAGGCTTGGGCACTCTGGTGAAGTGAGCAATGGGCAGAAGTATCAACGGTGGCAGCAGCGGCCATGGCTCGGAAAGAGAGGAAAAACTATGTGGCCGGGCAGCACCAGGACCAGTGGCAAGATGACGCTGGCCCATCCACCCCCAAAGCCCTTCCCTAGAGCATGCGTATCGAAATTAACTCTCCAGTCTGAATGCCGGAACAGAAACTGTCTATGCAAAAGCAGTACACTTTGTCAGCAAATTATTACAAAATAAAACTGTACACAC
>NW_011888902.1:2787594-2795295 GCF_000151845.1 Pteropus vampyrus
AATTAACTCTCCAGTCTGAATGCCGGAACAGAAACTGTCTATGCAAAAGCAGTACACTTTGTCAGCAAATTATTACAAAATAAAACTGTACACACGGACAGTGTACTAAAACATCGGGGAATTATTAAAATTCTCTAGCGAGTTTAGAATATCTTGTTTTGAACATTTCTATCATATTGCAGAGCAAATCTCCACAAACTTAGAAGTAGAAATTAAAATTTAAAGACAGTCATATTCGACAGTAAAGAACATTATTCTCATGTGCAGCTTCCAATAAACCAATTATTAACAAGGAAGGCAATTTTTAGATTAGTTTTTCCTTCTGATTGGACATATTATGATATACTATATAAACAAATGTTCTGAATTGTGTATAAATCACAAAGCCACTTTTGGTTTCTTATATGACCTCTGCAGGTTACGGGAAATGTTAGAGAAAACAATAAAATACCATTGTATAAATTTACCTCTAAAACTAAATTCAGACTCACATGAAACTGATTTGTATAAAGAGTTCAATCTTTTTAGGAACATTTTCCTGCAAGAATCATCAGCACTAGATGTACTAAAATGTATATCTTAAAACAGTGTACCAGAAGTTCAACCCAATATTGCTACAGTCATAAAATAAGATTAAAAGCTTCAGTAATAGTTGCAACAACACAAAAATCCTTCTTAAAAGTGAATATTATCCAGAATTATCTGCGAACTTGCCTCTGCCAGGAGGTCCGACGCTGCTTTCGATGACATCGATTGAAAATAAAATTTCTAAAAGTATAAATTGTGATGACCTAATGAACTTGCAGAAAATCGAGTCAGAAAAATTTTATAGTGAATCAAGATACTACATTAATAAAGTATTATTATTCACTTAAATTTACGACACCAAAAATTATTGCAATTTATAAGTTTATGTTCTTGCCCGTGTATCGCTCTCATCCCTATTATGTTTTACAAGTAACAGAATGTTTTTAAAGAAAAAGCTTTTTATTGCTGTTAATGATACTTTTTTCTGCTTCTTGAACAAGGAGCTCTACATTTTTATTTTGCACTGGACCGTGCAAATTATGTAGCCAGCCTTGGATATAATATAGTTTAGATTTTTTGCCGTAAATTTGCTGAGTACGGCTTAACCAAAGTGGGGCTCGTTTTTCTTTAAACATTTTAAGCAAACTCATTTTGAGTTATTTATCCGACAAGTCAGCCTCACGGATGTTTGTGTTTGGTGCGCGTCATGTAAACTTTGATCGACGTGTTAGTGCTCAGCCTGTACATATCTCTGACAAAGCTACGTGTCAGGGTTGAAATCTGCCCCGCCAGTGGGAATTTACGTCGCTTCTATCAGACACAGCACAAGATGCTGATGGGCCACTACGTTAATACCTGAGCTTGAGGTTTTGCAAACCAGGGAGGTGAGTTGGCCCTAAACTCATATGACAGATCTGTGTTATACATTCTCGGGATATTTATTTTTCTGCCCGGAGCCCACACATAAGAAGACATTTTCCTATCACTCCTTTTTTTATGGTAATTTCTTTCCTAGTCCACGCTCACAAGATATAGCCCTTCGGATACCCCCACTCCTCCCTCACCCAGGCCCAAGACCTTGTCCTGGGTTGCCACTCCACCTAAAGTGAACGTTTAAAATTGGCATTTAGGTTGAGAAGTGTGCAGCAAACCCAGGTGGCAGAAGCCTCAAGTGTCTCTTCACCTTATGGTTTTAACTTTCCACTTAAATTTGGTCCCTGATAATTGTAGCTACTCTGCGCATCGGACATATGTCGGTGCTATTGTATACGCTTTTTAAAAGTGTTTCGTAGAAGATTATCATACCTGACACGAGGCCGGAAAAGGACGTCGGGCCTCTGTTTTCTCTTATGCAAAATGAGGGTGTCACATTAGAGGAAACCTAAGTTCCAGTTGACACCTCAGTCTCACACTCAATGTTCATGAACATCCACTATGTGTTGGACACATGGTGCGAAAGGCCGACGATACAGACATGGGGAAGATGTGGCTCCGGCCCCAGGCCGTTCATAGTCTGGCTGCAAATACAGAGTCAGAAACTTAATTCAAGTAAAATGCAGCAACGGTGCAATTGGGAGGCTTTGTACAAGGTAGCAGCGTACAGGTGTGGGTCCGCGGAGGCTTCCAGAAAGAATATAGTGCTAAGCTAAGTGCGGGTGGATGAGTGGAAGTTAATTTGGTGGTTGGGGACAGGATGTGGGGAGGGATTCGTTGCTGCTGGAGTGGAGAGCGTGGTTCCAAAGTGGAGAGCCGCCTGCCCCAATGAAACGGCCGTCTTCATGTCATCTTTTAGAAAGGATACTGAGATCTATGAAGACAGAGACTGTAACGCTACATTAGATTCTCCCGATTCAAATGCTTCTCCTAAACATAACCTAAGGAGATTTATTTTAACGTGAGATTTTATTTCTTCCACTTTATTACTTCTTTGAAATTTATATAAACTAAAACTATATCCTGAATAACATGAGCTTGTAACAGCCCAAGCATAAAAGTGTACTGCAAATTACATATTCCTTGCAGATATAAGAACAATGTAGTTCTGGTGGAGATTAATCAAATCCCTTCTCTAGGGTACCATGGAGCCCCCGGGCCAAGATGTCGAGGGGAATATTTTGCCATATTTCCCTCTTCTATTGTGTCTCCATTGTGTCTCCAGTCCAGATAGTATGTGGCTACAGTTCTCCCTGAACCAAGCTGATTGCTTCCCTCGCGGAGTGCTCAGTCCTCAGCTCCCTGCAACCATTCCAGGTTTCCATCTTAAAGTACAGGATTTTGGCTTCAACTGCTCTTAAGATTTGCAACAGAACATCTACTGCTTTTGCAACTGTTAACTCCTGTTCCTAATTTTTTATTGCACAATTCCATACGACGGTGAACCTTGAAGTCCAAATTCACAGGGACTCTGCCCTGTCATTAGGGAACTATCCTGGCATTCACTTGGGTTTCTCTGTGGCTTTTGGTGAGAAGAAAATGTTTTCTAAGCTGAGTGCTCTCCCCTACCCCTCAAATGTCCTTTCCTTTAAATGTATCCTCCCCACCACCCCCCTTCCCACTTTAGATGTTCCATCGAAGAAAGAATTGCCTATCCTTACAGCTCACCTAGGTTGAAATTCTGTTTAGCTGTTTTGGGGTCCACTGTTGGTGGGTCACTAATTCACTTTGAAATGGCTGGCAGCAGTATACATTGTTACAAACAAAACAACAGGTTCAAAATGGAGTCACTCATGTTAAGCCCCAATCCACCAACCTGACTTAATTCCACGTTCAGCTGCTCCCAGAAATGCAGTCTTAAACCGCTCAATCAGCGCTAGGGGGGTCGTCTGCCTGGAGACCCCTGCTGTCCCTATAGGAAAGTGACCCTGTCACGACCAATCCACTTTTTGTTGATATCACTTGCTTGTGTCCACTCTTTTCTCTCCACAAAAGTCTTGCATTTTGCAAAGCCCATTGGAGCTCCTTTCTGTCTGCTCGGTGAGATGCTGCCTGATTTACGAATCACCAAGAAAAGCCAATAAGATCTTTACAGCTTACTCAGCTGAATTTTGTTTTTTAACAAGTTCAAATGCAAAACACTATACTCTTATTAGGTGTAAATTACTGCCTAGTCTGTATAATTCTTTCCTTTCCTTCTTTAAAAAAAAGAAAGCACAAACTCATATTAAATTTTAATACGCGAATTTTTTTCCTGCAGATTTCTCTGAATAGCTGTATGATACTCAAGTCATCAGAATTCATTTCAACCCAACTGAGATTTTGTCATCTTTCTATCTTCTAGCAAAGTGAAAACCAAATTACTTTCTGTTTTAAGATTGCATAAACTCATGTGCTATAGAATGTGAGACTTTCAACGCTGAAAATTTTTCTTAATGTCCTTAAAAGACGGTGTTACAACATTTGTAACTCATGTTGAAATATTTCTGCATAAACACTATGATATTATAAATATGCCATTTAATTTAAGCTTGAATTCTAAGAACGCTCACTTCCTTGGACTAAAAATCTGTAATCCAGGAAAACCAATTTGTATTTTATCAGAAAGGTCACAATTGGCTGCTAAAAGCACTTCTATTATTCATATCTTAATTAACTCCTAAGACTTTGATAATTAACATAATATAGATCAGATTCTTGGAATCGGTAATTCAAACGATGAATGTTACAATTGGGCCCTTATTGGTGAAATTTTAATATATTTGAGGTACACAGATCTGGTGAAATATTTTATTAAATTAAAGGTATCTAAGCTATGTGGATTGGAAATTGGATGAAATATTCTAAATTCACTCCCTACTTTTGGGTGAACAGTGTATAAGGATCTAGCCACGCCCCAAACCGGAGCCCTTGGGGCTGGCAGTAGAAATACATTTTTTTAAATAGTTAAAATTATGATTATGATATAAAATGAACATGTATCAAAGATTTTATTTGACTCTTAATTAAAGAGGAAATAAGAAAAGAAGTTACAATTTTTTTCAGAGGAGACCTCAAAAACCAGACAAATACAGTGGTCCCCCCCTTATCCTCGGGGAGATAGTTCCGACACCCCCGGCGGATGCCTGAAACTGTGGACAGTGCCGAACACGATACATACTATGCTCCTTCCTATACATACACACCTTTTCACTTAGAGGGCACACTTTATGGCTTCTCTTTGGCGTATCCAAATGGCCAGCATCACTACTCTTGTGCTTTGGGGCCATTCTTAAGTCAGATAAGGGTGACGTGGACACTGCATTGTGACACTACAAAAGTTGACCTGATAACCAAGAGGGCTATTAAGTGACTCATGGGCAGGGAGCACCTACAACATGGATGCACTGGACAGAGGGGTGACTCACGTCCAGGTGGCACAGAGCAAGACAACACGAGATTTCATCCTGCCGCTCAGGAGGGCAGGCGATTTAAAACTTATGAACCGTGTACTTCAGGAATTTTTCGTTTACTATTTTGGACCGTGGTCGACCACAAGGAACTGAAACCATGGAAAGCGAAACTGCACGTAAGGGGTGGGGCTACTGCGTATAACCCATCGGTAACGCTGAAATGAATTTTCTTAATTGGTGCACGAGTGGCTTCGTCCAGTGTAGACGGAATTTATTTGCATGAAGATAGACAAGAATTCTGTCCATTACGATCAGTTTTCTACAGAATTACAAAATAGTTCAAGGACAATGAAAAGCAGAAACCCCATAGAATCAAATAACCAAAGAGTATGCTCCAAACACCACGATAGTTTTCTACTAAAAACGTCTAGTAGTCTTCTGTTCTCTTTAAGTCTTTCAAAATTTTCTTTACAATAGACTAATCTGTAGCCACTGGTTTCGGATTTCTGGCTGCTGCTGAAAACTTTCTGGCAAGATGTCGGTCAGAGTAACTGAAAGAGGCAGAACTGGACCACACTGAGCTCACAAAATAGATCGGATTGTGCTTGCTTGCTCATAAAAGTTTGTTTTAAAACGTCTACATTTTAAAAGACTCGATTTATCAGAAGTTCGCTTTCATTACAACATTACAGCAAGGATGCAAGGGAAGAGCAGCCTTTTTTGACCTCGAGTTCTTATCTTTATCTATCCAAAACAACCCAAGAGCTGTGCATATCCAAACTAATTTAGATATCTTCTCAACAGGCAGAAATTGGTATCCCTTTGAGAGAGGATAATTATTTCTGCTTACCAAAATCAGAATTGGCCTCCATAAAAGATTTTGACCAACCTATATATAATGGCTCTTAGCATCCGCGAGAGCCCAATATGGCTATTTCTACTTCGTTCCTAGTTGTGCCGTGGTTTGGACGTGACCTACTTAAAGTCAAAGGAACCAGAAAATACAACGTGTATTCTTTGCCCATGCCCACCATGCCCCCAGTCCCCAGTCTCTGAGTCCTTGTCACAACCTGTCTTTATCCAGTGAGATGATGGAGGGAAGAGCTAGGAGGCAGCCATAGACCGTCAGGCTCAGTATCTCTTAGTCAACATTTGTACTCTTTGTTTTTTAGAAAGACCGGATCACTGGACTGTAAGATAGCTTGGCAGCAACTGCATCAAAATGTAAACACGTACGACTGGTGGGTAAACTGAGTTCAGCTCATCCAGCTTGGAGAAGCCTTAGAATGTCCATCCACCTCCAAATGAACTCTTCAAAGCAGCCCTCAGTGAAAAGGAGGTAAAACAAAGCCTACAACATATGGTTTATCTTTTCAGTAATTACATTTTCAAATGTAATCCTATACACTTTTTCCCCTTAAATAAAGTCTTGTTTAAAACCAAACATTTCTCTGTTAACACAGAGTAGGCAAATGAGAGTCCACACGCGGATATGGAGCTATGCAGTGGTTTCATGGTTTTGAAAAGTCTGAATTAACATGCTGTACTTGTGGCCTCCTGGAGGATAAGGCTGTGCAAAGGGAAATGTGGTTAAGAACGAGCCTTGTGTCTTCTACATGGACAGCTCTTCCAGGCCACACTCAACTGCAGAATCAGCATTTATATCTATGCGTGTGTGTACATATATATATTTTTTTTTTTTTTAACAAAGAGGACAGAGCGATTATGCACTGTAACGAATCCCACATGTCCACATCAGAACAGCATATTTCTTGACTCAAGAAGGAAACCCACCTTTAGTGAAAGGTTTCCACAAGCTCTTGATATCTCTAAAGTCACCCCAAGGGGAAAACCTGGATTTTAGAAGCTTTAATACAGCTAACGTGAACAACCGTATTTATAAGTGATCGCATCGCAAGTACGTTTTTTTCTGCTCTGCTGCTGTCAAAATGAGGTTACCACACCTTTCCAAAATACCTAAATTTTCTGTTCACCTGTCAGGGAACATAGTACCCTTTTAGGGAAAGACAAAAATCATCGGCTAAGGCGACTCGATAGGAAACGGATCAGTAAGAGAGGGCGAGTCCTGCAGAGGACGTTTATATTTCCACACCGGGGAGTGCGCCTGGTACCAAGGTTCTGTTTTCTCAGCCTCCCTTTGTTCTGCAGAGGTCGTGAGCTCGGATCTCCATTTCCCAGACTTCTTAACAACCAAAGTTGTGGATTCGCTTTGGGTTTCACATGTAGATGCCTTCATTTGACCGAGATTTATTAGAGATAAGTAAAGGAGTCTACTTTCACGCAGATGTCTTGCCGGCGAACCACAGAGATGTCACTGTTGAGATGCTATGTTGCTGGCAAACGCAGGCGCTTATTGGCTCTCAAGTCTCGTGGGTGTCAAGAGGCAGTCACTGTGGCAGTAGCAGGGACCACCGTGGTATATGTGGCGCCAGCCCCCTGATGCTGTGGCCGCAACCATGAGTAAGTAAGTACTTTGTTGGGCCCATAGTTCTCCCAGGAATTTTAAGTCATGTTCTGTCTACAACGCCTGGGATGGTTTCGCTTCTTGTGCGAAACTTCGCTTTCCTGTGACTAATACGGAGATTCTTGGTCATTAGGAAATGACCAACCACAGAGTCTTGGGAGCTGAAGTCTCACAATTTATAAGTTTTAGAATTGGAAGGGAGTTTATCCTCCATCCGGTCCAACTCTCCTCGTTTTCAAAGTGGGAAAGTAAGACTTAGAGAAGTTATACGATTTGTGATCAAATGAACTGAGGCAACGTGGTACAAAAGACAAAACCCAGGGACGGAGAAGGCAGATCTGAGCTCCAGTCCTGGAGCTGCCG
>NW_011888902.1:2795345-2829914 GCF_000151845.1 Pteropus vampyrus
GCCCCCAGTCCCCAGTCTCTGAGTCCTTGTCACAACCTGTCTTTATCCAGTGAGATGATGGAGGGAAGAGCTAGGAGGCAGCCATAGACCGTCAGGCTCAGTATCTCTTAGTCAACATTTGTACTCTTTGTTTTTTAGAAAGACCGGATCACTGGACTGTAAGATAGCTTGGCAGCAACTGCATCAAAATGTAAACACGTACGACTGGTGGGTAAACTGAGTTCAGCTCATCCAGCTTGGAGAAGCCTTAGAATGTCCATCCACCTCCAAATGAACTCTTCAAAGCAGCCCTCAGTGAAAAGGAGGTAAAACAAAGCCTACAACATATGGTTTATCTTTTCAGTAATTACATTTTCAAATGTAATCCTATACACTTTTTCCCCTTAAATAAAGTCTTGTTTAAAACCAAACATTTCTCTGTTAACACAGAGTAGGCAAATGAGAGTCCACACGCGGATATGGAGCTATGCAGTGGTTTCATGGTTTTGAAAAGTCTGAATTAACATGCTGTACTTGTGGCCTCCTGGAGGATAAGGCTGTGCAAAGGGAAATGTGGTTAAGAACGAGCCTTGTGTCTTCTACATGGACAGCTCTTCCAGGCCACACTCAACTGCAGAATCAGCATTTATATCTATGCGTGTGTGTACATATATATATTTTTTTTTTTTTTAACAAAGAGGACAGAGCGATTATGCACTGTAACGAATCCCACATGTCCACATCAGAACAGCATATTTCTTGACTCAAGAAGGAAACCCACCTTTAGTGAAAGGTTTCCACAAGCTCTTGATATCTCTAAAGTCACCCCAAGGGGAAAACCTGGATTTTAGAAGCTTTAATACAGCTAACGTGAACAACCGTATTTATAAGTGATCGCATCGCAAGTACGTTTTTTTCTGCTCTGCTGCTGTCAAAATGAGGTTACCACACCTTTCCAAAATACCTAAATGTTCTGTTCACCTGTCAGGGAACATAGTAACCTTTTAGGGAAAGACAAAAATCATCGGCTAAGGCGACTCGATAGGAAACGGATCAGTAAGAGAGGGCGAGTCCTGCAGAGGACGTTTATATTTCCACACCGGGGAGTGCGCCTGGTACCAAGGCTCTGTTTTCTCAGCCTCCCTTTGTTCTGCAGAGGTCGTGAGCTCGGATCTCCATTTCCCAGACTTCTTAACAACCAAAGTTGTGGATTCGCTTTGGGTTTCACATGTAGATGCCTTCATTTGACCGAGATTTATTAGAGATAAGTAAAGGAGTCTACTTTCACGCAGATGTCTTGCCGGCGAACCACAGAGATGTCACTGTTGAGATGCTATCTTGCTGGCAAACGCAGGAGCTTATTGGCTCTCAAGTCTCGTGGGTGTCAAGAGGCAGTCACTGTGGCAGTAGCAAGGACCACCGTGGTATATGTGGCGCCAGCCCCCTGATGCTGTGGCCGCAACCATGAGTAAGTAAGTACTTTGTTGGGCCTTTGACTCCCAGGCCTATAGTTCTCCCAGTAATTTTAAGTCATGTTCTGTCTACAATGCCTGGGATGGTTTCGCTTCTTGTGCGAAACTTCGCTTTCCTGTGACTAATACGGAGATCCTTGGTCATTAGGAAATGACCAACCACAGAGTCTCGGGAGCTGAAGTCTCAAAATTTATAAGTATTAGAATTGGAAGGGAGTTTATCCTCCATCCGGTCCAACTCTCCTCGTTTTCAAAGTGGGAAAGTAAGACTTAGAGAAGTTATACGATTTGTGATCAAATGAACTGAGGCAACGTGGTACAAAAGACAAAACCCAGGGACGGAGAAGGCAGATCTGAGCTCCAGTCCTGGAGCTGCCGCCAGCTATCCATGCGGCCTGAACTTCTCTGAGCCTCGGTTTCCTCATCTGTGAAATAGGTTGGTCAGGGAGGAACGTGGTAGGCACTCGGTAACTCCTAGAGCCCTCCCCTCCTTTTGTTCTTTATCTGGGTCACATGATGTGACAGGACCGCCGAGAAGCCAGGTTTGCTCATCATTTACTGAGACAGGAGAGAAGCAGCCTCTAAAATACGGTTTCCTGTTCAAGTTCACTTTCCGTCTCCATGGACGAATGGAAAGCGGGCAAAATCTGGACAGCAACGCTGAAGTCAGGAGACCCCCCCGATGGGAGAGGACGGTGGGAAATGGGGGCCAAAACTGAATCTGGGACCTGGAAACGTTGCCTCCCCTGGGGAATAGAGGACTCTACGGGCAAAGGTCTGTATTAGTCAACTCAGGCCGCCATAACAAAACTCCACTGGCTGGGCAGCTTAAACAATGGACGTGTATTTGCTCACAGTTCTTGAGGCCGGAAGTCCAAGGTTGAGGTGCTGGCCACTTTAATTTTGGGTTCTCTTCCTGTCTTGTAGATAGATAGCTGCCTCCTCGCCATGTCCTCACGTGACCTTTCTCTTGTGCCTGCAGACGAAAAGAGCTCTGTGTCTCATCTTCTTATAAAGACATCAGTTCTCTCAGATTAGGGTCTCGTCTTTATGGTCTCATTTAACTCGGCTGCCTCCCCAAAGTTTCTGCCTCCAAACACAGTCACACTGGAGGTTGAGGCTTCAACATGTGAACTTGGGGGGGGTCACAGTGCATTCTATAATGAGATCCAAGTGATCTGATAGAAAACGCTGAAGCAGTCAGGTAGGAATGATTCACAGAGAGAGATGGCTGCTCACAGCTTAAACATAGAGACATAGAGAAGACTGAGCCGGATCCAGAAGCTGGTGCTAAGGGGCCAGCCTGCTCTGCCATACCAAGGGACAGATCTGAACTGTACAGGTCGCGATGAAGAGCAGACACACTCCCCAGGGTTAGACTAGTACAAGGGCAGAAAGCAAGTCGGACCAGACATAATAACCCTTCTTTTAAGTTCCAGTCAACCATGCTAGGGCAGGATCTACTGAAAGGTGCAGGCTGTGCCTAAGGGCCCTTAGCAGCAGCCTCTTCACCCATTCCCAGGTTCTCAAGGCGGTCCTGGGATCTGTCAAAGTCGTGGTTCCCCCTGGGTCGCTATGTGTTGGCCTATACTTGTATACAGGTAACTCACACGGTTGAAGGCTCTCATTTCATAACCTGTGGCTGTCCCGGGCTATCCATCAGGTGTTTGCACGTTCCCAGAGATTTATACTCACCTGGGCACCCTCCCTCCAGGCGTGTCGCGGTGCCTCTCACAAACCACTGACACAGACACTTAGCTTCTTCCTCCACCTCCGTGAGCCATGCAGGC
Source organism: Pteropus vampyrus (assembly GCF_000151845.1). Classification (NCBI taxonomy): domain Eukaryota; kingdom Metazoa; phylum Chordata; class Mammalia; order Chiroptera; family Pteropodidae; genus Pteropus; species Pteropus vampyrus. The sequence continues at coordinate 2,798,587 of NW_011888902.1, forward strand.
TCTACTGAAGATTTGGGGGTCAAGGGAAAAGGGCTTAGAAGGGGGTCACATCACCTTCAGCCATCTCTCCAATGCACCTGGCCCTTCTCCGATTCCCTACACCTGCCAGCTGTGCAGAACAGCTCAGCCCCCTTAACGACTCCTCCCAAACCCACAACCGTGGTGATTCTGGATGCCAACACAAACAGACCTAGAGTAGCTTAAGGAGTTTACTTAAAAACATAAAATCTAATGAAAGGAAAACTGTGAAATAAATAAACAAACAAACACTTTTGTAAATAAAGCAGGCTAGTGCTCCTAAGGAAAATGAAACACTTTTCAACCTGAGCCGCTTCAATCATAAAAATGGATGGGATTAACGCGACTATCTTAGCTATCAAGAGGGGTAAAAATCAGTCACTTAGGCTAACAAGACCCATTCTCATCAGCCAGTAAATTAACACGGTCATTAAATGATGACATGGTCATTAAACAGCTCTGACACGTTTCTCTTCCACCCCCTCGTTAACTTGTTTTTTTCTTTCAACTCACCCATTTATTCCACATACAGTCATTGCGCACCTTCTGTGTGCCAGACGCTTCCATAGACACTGTAGATAGAGCAGCAAGTAGAACAGACAGGGGCCCCACCCTCCTAGAGCTTGCAGTCTGGTAGAAGAGATAGATAATAAAGAAGCAAATGGATGCACAGAATAAGGTCACCTGATGATCAGCACTACAAGGAAAATAAAGCAGAGGAATGGGACAGAGCGACCGGAATGGGACAGAGCGACCGGAACGGGCAGGGTCAAGTGGATAAGATGGTCAGGGGAAGCTCTCTAAAGAGGAACCTGTTGAACAAAACGTTCTTAAAAGTATTAAAGGCCCAAAGTACAGACACATAACCACACACACACTGAAGGGCTCAGCCTTTGTCTAAGGGGTCTTTTAGATGTAGAAGGTACACGGGACACCATCAGGCACCCTTCATTGCCCCCTGCCACCTACTCCTGAAAACCTATTTCTAAAAACAGAAAGTGATGCTATGGCCCAGGCATCTAACTTCAGAACGCAGCTGAAGATCGGTTAAGCACTTAGAAAACTTTGGGTTTCATCGTCTTTTAAAGGCAGTATGAGAACCACTCCAGATTTTTCTTTTTCGCTCTGTTCTTGGGATGACGCTGAAGAGAGTACATACAAATTTTGGAAACTGTAATTCTTTTCAGCCCCCAGAGATGGGGAGGAAGAACGAACTGGGTGCCAGAAAAGTGAGCTGAAACAAATTATGTAGTAGGCGTCACAGAAAACTCACTGTGGGATGAAATATTCTCTCTTTCTTTCATTTACGAAAAGCACTTCCTTGCATGTCCCACCCGTCTCCTTTGGGACTTCTGGGCTCATTCCGCTGCATCACTTAAGAATTAATTTCTCTCCACGGCCCAGGCTACTAAGGCAGCCAGGCAGAGAGCAGCATCTCCATCCCGTTGGCTGAGAGGAAGCTGCCTCAGGACTTCTTCCCCTATATTCCAGTGGGACTCCAACTAAGACCCTTCCACCCTGATTTTGAAATATAATTGATCTTATCCACTTATCTAGATGTGAGAGTTACAGAACAATAGCTAAAGCAAAGCCACCGGCTCACAGATAAAATTTTTCAAGAAACTTTCCCCAGGCTCTGTGAAACGAAACAGAGCGAGATCTAATCTTATGGCTGTTCGCAGATAGTTTTACTCAACGTGGGAAAACGGACCTACTGTGGGAACTTATCCCCTCGCTTACTCTCACTGGATCTCAGTTTATCCACGAATAAGAAAAGAATTAAATAGGAGGAAGAAAAAAGCAATATGGACTAAGATGCTTATCGAGCATTAAATACGATAGTGAGAAATTAGAAACAATTGAACTTCCAAAATGCTAAAATCGTAATGACATTTTACTGGATTTCATTAATAATGAAAACTAGAATTTGTATAGCATATGGCTTTATAAAACATGCAAGCACACCGCCTAATTTGTAAGCAGCCTAACGGAAAACAGACCGAACTCTGACTTTTAGTTATGTCGATTTTACAGATAGGAAGTTAAGGCTCAGGTAGGCGAAGTGACATGTGCCAGCTTGCACAGGTGGTACGTGACGGCGCGCTTACTCTCAGACCCAGCCTGGAAGAACCTTAATAATCATGGAGTTTGCATTCAGGCAGCCTGGTTTGGAATATTGTTTTCGAGATCATTCATCAGTGTGAGCCTCCGATTTCTCTTCTGCAGAACAGGACGGTGAGTGCGTGACCAAGCATGTGAAGGATGTAGCGCCTACATGTAGCTATTATAATAAATTCTATTTCTCTTTCCCTTCTCTCTTAAAATTGTTGATCCCATAGCCGTTCAACTACCCACACCGAGCCACCTCTGCCATCCCCGGAAGTATTCCCAGGTGATTCTACTTTCACCTTCTCTGCTGGGTCTGGGGCAGTGTTTCCCAACAGGCCACCAACTTTGTTAATGTCTCCTGGCCTGGGGTCGCCCGCACCCAACAGACAGGGAAAATAGCCTTTCCCTCGGCCTCAGAGTCCACAAGTCTTGTTCCTTTGACCCCAACTTCAGAATTTCTATTTGTCCCTCTAAATCTCTGCCACTTGCTGACTCCTTAGCTGAGCTCCCTAGAGTCAGAAAACAATGTGAATATTTACATGTTTCTGCCCATTCAGGGCTTTCTGAGTGATCTACGTTAAAAGATGAATGAATGGTAAACAAAATGTAGACCTTAAAGATAATAAGTCGCACAGGAGAGAATTCCAGATATATGTTCCCTGGTGCCATTCATTCATGGTCCAAAGGGCTGTAACACGGTAGAGACCTTCTCCTTCTCTCTTCAGAGAAGGTGTGATTACCTTAGAGAGCAAAAGAATCTGTCCTTCTCTCAGGAGGAAAGCAAAGACAGCTGTGTCGCTTCTCCTATGTGATCTCCAAAGGTCATACTTTTGGGGTTCCTCTACTGTACTAGAGACATCCCCTTCTTCCATATGTGCAGGTGATGGCTCCTTTATCATGTCACCTTGAGTGGGAGATGGGTCCTGGAGGACTGGTGCCAGTATATTCTGTAAGTAAATAAATCAGGCTGCCTCTGACCCAAAAACTTTGTGTTTACCATAAGAATCAAATAGGTAAGTATGAATATAAAATACTGTCTCCTCAGCTTGATTTCTTAGCCATAGAAGATGGAAATGTCATCGGTCCCACTTCCTGCTCGGTCGAGCTGGGTCATCATCATCTACAAAGTCGCCTCAAATGACTATACAGAAAACTTCAGCTCGTTATCCGTCTCCACCTTGGTCAAGTGGAATTAAATGGAAAAGAGAAATCCGTCTGTTTAGAGAACCAGATTTAAGACCTTAAACCGAACCCTAAACTTCATTTAGGGAGGATGGGAGAAATCTAAGAAGAAATCAAAGCACGAGAGAGACCCAACAAATTCAACAGCTGTTATTAAATATGACATCACAACATGGCACCTAACCGTTTGAACTAAGTGAAGAAAGCAGAATGATCTCTCAGGCCAGCTGGGCATCCATCACCAGAGCAAAGAAGCTTCCAACGAAATGACGGCCCCAGCAACAGGAGTTGGAAAGAGCGTGAGAACGATGCCTCTTGCCCTCCCATACTTCGTTCTGCCAAGATGTTGGGAGCAAAAAAAAAAAGTCTGCTCAACCCAAACACAACCAAAACCTGCAGAATTTGGCAGCCGATCATTCCTGCATGGCTGCTCTGTAACAACCTCCACGCGTCGAAACCATCCTCCGCCTGCATCCAGAAGCGCACAGGAAGTCACTCACAGAGGGGTTTGGTCGGAGACTTTCGTGGTGCCCTCAAGGTGCTCTGGATTCCGGTCATGACAAGAATGATCAAGCCGACACAAACGAGCCGAGTCAGCAAGAACGGCCGTGCGTGAGCCCTGAACCAACCTGTGACTGACGCCCACCCCCGCCTCTGATGAGGTCAAGTTCCCAGCGCAGCCTGGACCTCGGACGTCAGGTGTCTGGAGCCGCTCACTGCATTCATTACTGCTTTCCAGCCCCAAAGCAGTCCGCTGCCCCACTGGCATCTTTCCAGGACAGTGCCAGTCCTTCCTGGAAATTCAAGCGGTTCAGCATGTGACAAAAGCGAGAGCTTGGAAATCCTGGTTTCTCGGATCGTCTCAGAGGTAGATTTGTTCCATGACTTCGGACAAGTCAGTCAACCATTCTGATCTCTGTCCTTTTAAAGCATAAGTAGGCAGCATGGATTGTCAGCACATAGCTGTCCATGTTCCCAGGGACAGCATTCGGTAAATTATGAAAACTCTCCGGAAGGGTTAGTTTATACAAAGGAAGCGAATTCCAACCTTGGAGAGGTTAATCCCTTCATAAAATAGCATAAAAATACGGAGACACTAAATTTCAAGAGGACGGAATCCGACGCTAGCTAGATTGTTCTGCCCTAAACCTCAGCCAATGTCATGAGCCAAAAAAACGTTAAAAATTAAATGCATTTGGAGAACACGGTAGCAAAACCAACTTCCTAAACAATGGAAATTATATCTGCCCCCTCCCCACACACAGTGAGTGGTCTTACTCTGTCTGCACGATGGCATGAAAACTAATAAGGCGAAACTACTTTGTGGGGTAATTGACCTGTATGCCAATATATCATCCACACTATTTGCTGTTTTCTGGGGAGTAATAGAAAAGATCAGCATCCTGCCACTGTGAGACATTAACAGGACTGAAAATATCCATAAATCTAACAAACTGGATGAGGCTTTGGATGAAAGCGGCGGCCCTTTCCGCCTGTGCCGTTAAGTAGTTTTGCTGCGGGTAGACGAGCCCATTGTTTCTCTCTTGTCTGATTCTGACATAGTCATAGCGTTGGCCTCTGCTGAGAAGCTGGTATCCGGGGCTGTTCAATCACAGAAGCCCACGGATCCCACCCAGCTCACTCAGAATCAGCTGGGCAGTTCTATTCTTTAGTGGGTCAGAAACCGTACAGAACATCTGACTCCCCACATTGGTGATGAGCAAGGTCTCTGTGCCACGATGCACGCACCTACGAATCCCCGCACCGGCCTCGGGGCTTAGGCCAGCTTTGCTTTTAAAGCAGACAGCGCCCAGCTCATCCTGTTTGCTTGTATCAGTCTAGGAAGAGCGTGTCGTGTTTGAGCGAAGCGCAAGACTTTTTATTGGCTATTTTATAAGCCTGACATTCCCTTGCCACCCAGAACGGCCAGTTAATATACCAGGACTAAATGTTTGCAGAATTACTCTACCATATGGATGTAGCAAACGAAGACCATAAAAAGCAGGAAGATCTCTGCCCCGGTGGGCAGCGGTCTCGAACGCACTCATTACTCACACGAATGTGAGGGCCGCAGGGAACAGGGGCAGTCAGTTGAGTCCATGGCTTTTTGTCCCCCTGGGACAGCATGACTGCTTCTGTGCTGCTTACAGTTGGGCCTGGAATTCTGTTCCGAATATCTGTTATTCTTAGGAAAAAAAAAAAAAAGGAGTTCCTCGTATTTGTTCTATATTCTGATAGCTGAGTTTCAAATCCTGTTCCACTCGCTGGCAGACAAGGCCCTGAGCGTGAGGGGGGCTCCTCAGGTGCTCACGCTGCTTTCGGAGAGAGCCCTTTCCTCTCAGAGAGAGGCACGAGCTGCTTTGAACCCGGGTCAGTCCATCGCTTTTCCGTGGGAGAGAGGAGAGGTTACTGCTGGAACGTGGTGGGGAGTGGAGACGATCAAGGGGGACAGATATGTTTTTAAAAGAAAACATGCTTCCTGCTTCTCAGGAAAATAAAAGGGTAGAAAACGGTCCAGGCATTACCTCCCTCCCAGTCATTAAAACTGTTTCCGTCTGTCTTTTATTCTTCCCTTCCCTTTATTTCTTCCTTCCTTCCCCTAACGGCGCGCGCTCGCTCGCTCGCTCGCTCGCTCTCTCTCTCTCCCCCTCTCTCTCCCTTCTTCCCTCCCTCCCTCTTCTTCCTTTCTTCCTTTCTTCCCCTCTCCGTCTACCACACTCTCTCCTTTTCCCTCTCCTTCCTTCCTCTTTTCCTCCCTTTCTCTTGTTGACTGTTTGCTAATATTCAGAGCCCACGAGAATGAAGGTACCTTATCTAGGGAGCCTTTATGTGCCCTGGTTTTTCTTGTTCTGAGGAAATTTCCACTGTCTTCGGAATAGCTCCTGGCCCTAGCTGGCAGATTCCTGTGGGGGTCTGGGGAGCTGACCACCACCAGCACCTCCATCCTTGATAGCGAATTCCTCAGTGCCCAGGGCTAGCCAAGGAGATTGGAAGAGTAAAACTTGTTCTCTCCCATCAAGCAACCTGCAGCCTTGCCGGGGGCAGTATCCATGCACAGCAAACAATGAATTCAAAATATGTGGCAATACATTGAGAGTATGTGAAGAAGCTCTAAAGTCCCCACGCGAGGCCCTAGTGCCCGGTACGTCTAAAGCCAGGCTCTCCAGTTCTACAGCTAGTGACAAGGACTAGCTGTTGTAGGCTGTCCTTGCTACGCTCCAGGTTTTCAGAGTAATTCATTTGTCCTTAAAAGGTGGGTAAGAGGCACACATTCTTTGTCTGGTGAATAGAATTACCAACATTCCGGGTCCATAATTTTCTTTATTGACCTCTTAGGATTCCTTGGGGACTCCATATCCTGGTATTATCAGACGAAACGATCTTTCCCCTTTTTTTTTTTCCATTTCAATCCATCAAGTAATGAAATGATGCATTTGGGCCGGAATTCTCTCTTTCTTGGGACTGAGCATTAATCATCCAATGAGCTGGTCTGTTCTTCCTCAAAGCGAGGTTTGGTCCATCGAAAGCACCGTTCTCACGCACGAGAGCTGGACAGCTTCGACCACCGTGGACTGCCTGCAAAGCGATGGAGTTTTCAAAGAGTGCTGTTCATTACCTCACCAATTCTACAGCATGTCTGCCTCAGCTTTATTAGTTCAGTGAAATTTTGATGGATTTTAAAATATATATATAAATAAGGGTAGTAAAAAGTCTGTGGAGCTTTCACCCACACATGAACTGAAGAAACTAACAGGCACGAGAACTATAAATACAAACACACCCAACTGGCTTTGTTCGGTGGAATGATGATCTCACTCTTGGAAGCTTTGTTACACTTGGATATGCTTTATTTTTTTTTTCTTCTAATATAATAATTTCATATTCAAAAAGGTGAGGCGGAATGGCTTCTCATTGACTTACGCCTCTATAAATATCTACCAAAAGAGAAACAGCATAAGTTTGAAATACAACATAAAAACCCCAGTCAAGGCAAAGTTGGGACATTGACGAATTCTCTAAAGAATGCTAACTCAATAACGTTGATCACGCAAAGAACGCCAAGCATATCTCTTGACGCCCTGATCTCAAGACAGTCAGGATCTGAAAGGTAAGCCAGGGAAAAGAAGCTTCAAAGTGACAAGAAGAAGTGAGAAAGAAGAACGAATCCCCGAAAAAGGGAGGGAAGCAAGAAATAAAAAGTTCTGCCTATGCTCAGGAGTTAAGAGTTTTTTTAATTCGGGCTCCATTACCCACGCCTCAGATCTGGGGGACGGAGTTGTTGTCTGAAGGATGTGACCTTCCCAGACCTCGTGGCCCATTCAGAATGAAACTCGTCATCTCGAACTCGTTGGCACTGAAAACTTAGAGACTTTCTGGTTCAACCCCCACATTCTACAGATGAAGAAATTGTGACTCAGTCAAGTAGTTTTTCAAAGATCTCTCAGCCGATCAGTAGATCTGGACCTACATTTTCAGAATCTCTGTCCTAACTTAGTCTGATTTCCATAAAACTTCTTTCTTGAGTTTTGGTGGAACCTTATAACTCTATTTTGTATGCCCTCCTTCTCGTCATCCTCCAGTCCACCACTGCCGCCACCCCCAACACACACACACACACACACACACACACACACACACACACCCTTGTGTACTTGTAAAATATGAATTCTCCATCAGTGACGATGAGTTGGCAAGGACTACATATTTTGACAACCAAATGCTCGCAAACCGAATGCAAGGATTGTACAAATGACTATATGGCCCTCCCAGCTATTCCATATGCCTGAATGTGACCTTCGAGAATCTCCCTGATGGAATTCCCCAGTTTTCTTCCCCCCAAATCCTCCAAATCATTGCGAAACACAAATCCAGCTGTGGGAGCCTTCCCTGTAGAGGGACAAGAAGCTGTGATGCTCGTGGCACTTCCCAGTGATTCATTTGTCAAAAGAGTCCTGCTATTGTCACCCCTGACTGGGACATAGCCATTTGCTTTGTTAGAATTTTCAGATGCGGTGAGCTTCTTGCATGCCACATTGCAGACACACGAGCCCTTCAGTTCAAACTCTTCATCTCCTGAGCACTAGTAACTCGTCACCCACACCTCTGCCCTCTGGTCCCTTCGCCCTCTGCACGTCCTATCCTTGTTTTCCACCCTTAGCTTAGAGACAAACCCCATGAACTTACTGTAAAGACTGGAGCTTTGAGATGATTTCTTAGTGATAAGGACGGATTCAGGCAATCGAGATTGGGTGGGCGGCACAGCGGGGGTTGGGGAAAATGGAGTCTATCCTTAAGATATTGAATAATAGAAGAGCAAGAATTATCGAGACATTTATGACTGCTCTATAGAAGAGGAAACTTCACCTTGAGACAAAGAAAGGCTTCCTAGTGAAACAGACTAACTACTACCCTCCGTTATTTCAATGGCGGTCAGATGACCATCTATGCGGATACCCCTGGGAGGCTGGACCAGAGACTCTGAGTCCCTCCCAGCTCTCCATGCCTGTGGTTATGGAAACTCCTCTGATGCTTGGCTGAGAATGGAAAAACGTTACGCGGGATTTGGAAAGAATCAAACCAGCCGAGTGGCATCGGGGTTAACAATGGATCCTTCAGCAGGATATTCCAGCTACGGAGTGATTTTGTAGCTCACAGGGTGTGCCGTGGCTAATACAACCTTCAGAGACCTTCCGTGATAAGAATGTTATTCAAATTTCACACTAAACATGAATTTCAGTCCACGGTGCATGAGCACACTTGAAATGTTTATTCCCTTAGGTGATATGAATAGCAACTTTTAACATAAAATTGGGCAAACAACAGTTCTTACTTCATAGAGGGCATAGAATTTAAGTAGAGCAATGGGTCAAAATTGGTGAGCAGACTGCCTAGCATAATTAGCAATCAACAAACAATAGCTAATTATCTTATTTACGATCACTATTGAGTTACTCCAAAGCCATTTCTTCATCGATCGTGTGGGCATATGACCCACACTAGGGCAGAAGTACTCGACCCCAGATTTCCAGAGACACACCGTGCGATCTGTGTCACATGCAGAGCCTGCCACGCTGAGCACAGAGTCACGTGGGCATTCAATAGTCATGCATGCTGGCATCAGTGTCTCTTGGCGTGACTTAGTGGGTATAAACTTAGAAGGAAGTCTCAAAGCGAGCACTCACAAGGCTCTATTTTTCAAAGAAAGTAAATAAAATCCAATTAAGGTAGAAGAAAAGGGGCAGATAGAAAGAAGTGGATCAAGAGAGACTTGGTACACAGATTTTTTTGTGACTAAGTTAGTGGCTTAGCGCTGCCTTGCATCTTGTGCTGTTTGCCAGCTGGCTCGAAGGAGCAGGGAAATTAGGGCCAAACATTTGGTGGGTTTCCTAATGAGGGAAATTAAACAATAGCTGCCCTGCTTTTCGTAAGCAAAGATGCGGTAGCCAAACTCCAAAAAGAGAAGCGGCTCTCATTCTATGCCGTAGCCACGGGCCTAAGAGCACAGACCAAGGTGGGTACCCCCAGAATCCCCAAGTCACAACTCCTTCCCATCACCAGGTCGGAACAAAAAACAGCAACAGACAGTGAGAGAGACTCTTAACAAGTGACTTCGGAAAACAAGCAATAGATACTTTCTACCAACAACGCAAAGGCACACATCGCCAGAGGCAAATGGGTAAATGTCCCCAGCTCCCCTCCAAAGAACTGGAAAACCAGATGTTTAACGTTCTCAACTCAACTCAGATTGGATGACACAATTCATTTTGGGGTCAACACACTTAACTGGCCATTTAACTGAGGTCTGCGTTCCAGGGACCAGCCTGACAGCAACCACCTGTGTTTCCTCGGCTAAAATCTGCACGAAGAAAACTGAAAAGGTGAGGTTTCAAAGCCCAGATGTTCCGGACGTGAATTTTTATGAAACATCTGGGACATCCAGTTGAGATGTTTTTAGACACAGAAGAGTTAAAATGGTCTCTGGCCACCTCCACATCACAGGTCATGAATTCCGTTTCACCCAGAACCAAAAAAAAAAAACTGCCCACGGCACACGCAATAATGAGTCTTCTTTCAGCAGAAATGATTCAAACTAAAACCACAGAGCAGATGGCAACCTTTTAGGGGCATATCCTATGACTAGGATGCTGGCAGGTCCTTGGAGTCTGGTATTTTAATGGAATGATGAAACGGGGTGTATGGTAGGCAGAGTTCTCAGATAGCCCCCCAGGGTTCCTGCTCCCGCCGCCGCCCCGCCCCCCCAGTGTGTATGTGCTGTATGATTTCCCTGCATTGAGTGTGGGCAGGACCCGTGACTCCGATGGGACAGATGCTCCCTTAACTAGATTATACTCTATGAGGTTCCAGTGTAAGACTAGGGAGAGATTCTCCTGCTGGCTTTGAAGAAGTCCATTACCATGTGGTGAGAAGGCCATTCGGCTAGGACCCGCTAGTCACTGACAACCACTACCAGCCGTCAGCAAGCAAGAGCATGGGACATCATGTTCGATAGCCACAGGGAGATGAATTCTGCCGAGAACAAGAAGGAGTTTGGAAAAGAACTCTCAGGTCCAGTTGGCACCTTGGTTCCGGCCCTGTGAGACCCTGAGCAGAAGACTTGGGTAAGCCACCCCGGACTCCTGGCCCACAGAAACTGTGAGATGATAAACATACGTCATGTGGAGCCGTTGAGTTTGTGATCATTTACTACACGGCAGTACACGTTAGAAAAATTAACACACGGCCCCAGCTGAGCGTCTATACGTCCAGTTCACCAACTGTGTGATCGCGAGCAGGTGAAATGTCTTCCGAGCCACCACTTTCTCACCTACAAAGTGTGAATTATAAACATGTCTGCTCAATTGTCTTCGTGCATGTGAAGCGAGAATGAAGAGAGATATTATTTATGAAAGATGCGATTTTTGAAAATCGTCAAGCATTAAATAATTGGCAATATTGACTGAAAATCTTTGACGTCTATGGAAATTCAAAGGTCATTATGGGATAAAGGCGAGGACCATAAACTCTGGCTTCAGCCTTTCGAACCAGGGCAGGATCGCAAGAGTCTCTGTTCCCATGACCTCTCTCCAGAGCAAAAGCAGCGGATGCTTCATCCCGTGGAAGGTGTAAACATGAGAACTTTCTCTCAGGCAAACCGTCAGAGCCTCATCTTGCAAGTGATCTGCTTATCCACGTTGTATACATTTACTGTGCCAAGGGCTAGGAAGGCTCCGTGGATGAGGGAGGGAGCGAGCGAGACCCAGGTTCCCTTTGGAAGCCAGTTCAAGGGCACGGGAAGACAGAGATAAGAGATGAACGATTACAAACGGTGCGAAAGTGTTAGACGAGGTGGTCGGCAGACCATTGCCCGAACACGGGGGAGCAGAGAGTGGAGGAGCAGCCGCTTGTCGTGGGGAGCTGTGGGGCGGTGGCCCAGGGGACGGCAGGCTCGAGTTGATTAGCAAAGAACAATTAGAGGTAATTAAACAGATCGGATGGGCAGGGGACTGAGGAAGACCCCAGAAGGTTTTCTGTGCCTTGCTAAAGAGTTTGATATTTATTCTAAAGGCGATAAGGGGTTCTTAATGGCTTTTAAACAGATGGGCGTTTTAAACTCGGGCGGCAGCGTGGATAATGGATTGGTAAAAGGGAAGAATCCATCTCGAAGGTATTTGGGCAGCACGGTAAGAGAGGATAAAGACACTGTCGGCACAGATGACAAGAAGAATGAATTCACGAGCAATAATAGCAGGAGTCCACTGGCCAGGGCGAATCCAGGAGAAATGGATGTGAGCTTTCCAGAGTGAGCGATGGGATAACCGCGAGATGCACGAGCGCCCCGGCTCCTATCCTTCTAGAAGGGAGCCGGTTTGGGGAAGGACTTCAAGATTTTCCCAAAGCTTGTCAGGAAGTAGGAGGAAGAAATTGTTATTACAGGCGGCCACTGCGTTCTTGTCCCAGATCCACTGAGGTAAAACGTTTTTCCTCATTAATGATGTGGGCAACAAAAGTCTTTTCTGGGACTAGAGCACGGCAATAGTTTGTGTGTGTCCCCTTATGCCCCGAATGGCTGGGCGTATAGATATATTCAATAAGCGCATCATAGGTTGATTTCTTGATGGGTGTGTCCTCGCCTTGCCACACGTGAGCATTGAAAAGGCAGAATCAGGCACTTAATGATGGGCCGGCTCCTTGGCTTAGGAGTTTAAGGTAACCATAGGCCAGCATGTATGCATGCTTTTTAAAGGAATTAATAAGTGTCTCGAATAACAGAAGAAATCCTAGCCTTCAGAAATTACCTTTGCAGTAACAGAGGCAAGGGTGGCAAGCACATGTCGACACGTTTTTAAAATTTAGTCTGCAGAATCAGGTCATTCAAAATGATGTTTTCAATTACTTCTGCTTTAAAATTGAATTTTGCCTGAAAAGAAATACACACGGCACTTTCAGCGCGAGCTCCCTGTAAAAGGCACTGAGAACGTGGAGTCGATTTTCAGATTGTGCGCGAGACCTCCCGGTGGCCAAATCACACCACTCACTCCTTTTAACACGGACCCCGGTCAGTCGTGGGGGAGCGTGGCTTCCTTCCGTTATTGATCTTGCTCCAACCCACCAGCACGAACCCGAATCCGCCTCTCTCAGTATATTCGCGTTGGGGTTTGTGTATTTATCTGTCCCATGCCTATTTTTTGACCGAACGTGTCATCTCTATTCTATTAGATTTGGCCCAACTTTATTTCTTACCAAGTGTTGCCAAATCGTGATCTAGTCATATCGACTAGCCCTTGTTCATTATTATTCAAGCAATAAACAGACCGAATAACTACAACAAAAAGGAGTGTTTTTCAACTTCTAACTTTCTCCTTTACCTGTCGCCTAGGATTCGATGGTTGCCATCGTTACTTTTTCTTTCTTCTCCATGATAATGTGACGGAAATCTTCTTGGATCTGAACTCGTGGAATTTAAGTCCCCATTAGAGGGGATGGACTCAGCTTGGTGACAGGACAGCAAGCTGGGTCAGCACCAGAGACAGGACAAGGCGGCTTTGGAGTGTGGGCGGAGGGGACAGGGAGGGTGGCCTCCAGCACCCCTCAGTGGGTCAGCCCGAAGAGTGAGGATGAACACAGGAGAATGAGAGCTGGGTTGTACCTGCTGGGGGCGGGGTCAGACCCAAGACAGAATCAGATTCAAGGAAATAGTTAACCGCAGTAAGAGTTACTGACATTAAGGAGCAGTCACTGTTGCAAGTCACCTTTTTACGTGGTTCCCAGGTCATTTTGGTCAATGGAGGTGGGGAACTGTGCAACCAAGAATAATAAGGATTTTATTTTTGCACAGCAAATGAGGAAGTACAGGCTGTGGCCTCTCACAGAAGCCTGTCTGTGACGTTTCTCACTTTACCCTAATCCTATTTTCATTAAACTCAACACAAACCAGCCGGAAGATGCTTGCTCCCTAAACTATTAACCGATTTTATTTTCAATTTGGGAGTCTACATCAGTTATTCTATTCCTTAGCTCATAACCAAAGCTTTGCCTCGAAGATTTATTTATTCGACAAACAGTTCAATGACATCGGAGTGGGGTGGGGAGGTTAGAGAGGAGAATGCAGTTAGTCAGCTGATGTCCCATCTATAAGACGCATAAATGGTTTAGCTGTTCCCTTTGCAAAGGTTTCTTTCTTGGGTGGTTTTCCGCAACTTTGGGAAATGAACGCAGTCTGGCCTCAGAGGGCTTGGGCTTTCTTCTCTGAACTTCCTCTCCAATAAAGACAAGGGGAGGCCATGCTGGAAAGCCCAGCTTACATAACCTCATCTGACAAATACAATACGTGCCCCAAAACTTGACTTTTCGCAACAGAAATTTTTGATGGAGCAGCTTTATGTTTTGAACACGATACAGCATTCAAACAGCATGTGATCATCCGACCACCTCTCCAAGTCCCAAGAGTTTAGTTAAACACATATGAGGGACAAACAAAGCTCCTCCACACAATGGCGTCGAGCCCACTGCTCTCTTTGACGCCTTCCTCTACTCTCCTGCGTTCCTGGGTGGCCAAGCCGGTGTCTTTGGAGCTTTACTCCCAGGGACTGGGGGAACCCCTCCTTTGATCTGAGAAGGAATGCATAGAAAGTTCTCTCTGGGGCAGCAATGTCGTGACAGAATGATCATTATCTCAGATGAGGTAATGAAGGAGAGAATGTTTTCTAAGCCATAATGTCCAAAATGTTAGTGATGGTTTCATTATCAGTAGTCATTTATCTATTAGTATGGTTCCTACTATACTAATCACCAAGCTTCTGGTTCCAGAGTTCCAATTTAGGCATGATGCCTCCCAACGGTCCAGCGTGAGAAGCCTCGAGAAAAACAGAGACTGCTCTCGCCTGCGAGAACAGTTGCCATGTTTACGAGAGCCCATCAGGACCCCAACTGACTTTAAAAGTAACTTTCCATTACTGAAACGGTTCTGCTTTATCAACACCACACCCATGAATTCCCATTGTTGGAAAAAAAAAAAAAGTTTCTTGCTGAGATGTCCAGTAATTGCACTGTGAAAGGATCATCTCTCCTACTTAAAGCCTCGCCACCTTCCCCCACCACTCGAGGCCTTTTCTCAGACCCCTCCCCTTAAAGTTTCCCCATCATCTCACAAATAGGAATCACCCAAAAAAAAGGGGGGGAAAAAAGAAAGATATGATTCAAGCAAAAATCTGAGTAAGCAAAAGTCTTTGGCACTAAGACATGGAAAGCTGAATCTGAAGCCAGAGGTGGTTACTCGACTCTGCCCATAATCCTACACAGTTACGGGCACTGAACCTGGGGCTCAGATGAGTGTAATGAGAAGCACTTTCGAATTCTTTACTTTTGAGTATTTTTCAATAAATAAGTCCATTTAAGCTCCAATGGAACAGGCTGCCAACTGCTTTCTCAACCAGGGCTTGAAAAAGAAAGAAATAAAAAAGAATAATTTATAACGATCAAAGATAAAGTAAAATATTAGTCTGGAAGAAGTACAATTTCAGATTTAGAAGTTGGTTTTATGGTAGAGATAATCCACCCCAATTTTTTTTTTTTCCGGGCCTATAAATGCAATTTTTACTTTATTTTCCCCCCAGCCCTTGGGTTGCTACAGAGATCGAACACGGGGAAGACCGTTTCATTTCTTTTCCTGGGGGACACTTAGCAATAACATTTCGCAGACCCAGCTCGGGCCGTTTAGAGGTATAACTTGGAAAAGCTGCAGCTTGTGAATAGCCCCAATCTTCTACTTTTACAGTCTAAGGAACACTTTCTATCTGGGGACAATCTCTGAGTTTGGTCAGTGTCTGCTCGCTGTATGTCTTATTCCCATTATTGACAATTAACACAAAGAACAGATAAGATCTTGTGGCTGTTTAAGCCCTAGGGAAAGACTGATTTTGTTTTAAAATGCCAATTAGAATATAAAACTTGATACCAAACCACTCATATTAAAGTCACAGGCAGTTCTGAAATATATCCAATATAAACAATAACCCTGGTTGGTACCATTCTACTCAGATCTCTCCTTTGCACATCAGAGGGTCCAGCCCGGAAAGAGAGAGCTGGCCCCGGAAGTCCCCCCTCACCTGTGCATGCCCCCTGCACTATGAGAACCGACCCGGGAGACATTTTTTTTTTTTTTAAATAACCAATGTTGGGCCACATTTTCTTATTCCTCTTGCTAACAGCTTATTGAGTTCCACGGTAAATATCTATAATCATTACAACTCAGATGATCTACCTTATCGACTAGAAGAAAGTAAATGAGAAAAAATGGCACCGCTTACCAACCTCTAAAACTTTCAAGGATGAGCGTCACTGAGAAGTAAACACAGAGAGACGAGGAGCTCATCTTTTAACCTAAATCAGACTACCAGCTGTACCGAGGACAGAAAGGTGCTTATAATACCCAAAATATTTCCACAAATATCCACTAGGGAACTTGTGCCATTACAGGAGACACAAGCACAAAGCAAAAAGTCACCTTTCTCATTGAATCTGCTAATAATACATTTTCCAGGAAATCTCAAGACAACAGAGACTTAATTGGAAAACAAGGCAAATGTACAATACTGATTATTTCCTAGTGGTGCCCTAGGTAATGGAGGTGGATTTGATTTTTATTTAATGTAAGATGAGTACCTCAAAATCAGCCAGACCTAAGTTCGAGACCAAGCTCTGGCGTTAACTAGCTGTGAAACTTTGGGAAAGTTTCCTACCCTCTTTGAGCCACTTTCCTTATCTGTAAAATGAAGATAATCATAGTTTCTATCCCACAATCTTATGGTTAGGATTAAATGAGTTAATAGATGAAATGCAATTAAAGCAGTGTCTGGCACACAGTAATCATGCAATAAATGCTAACTATCATTAATAGCCATATTCCCAGAACTTCCTCCTGTGTTCTGATGTTCTGCAGCCATCATCATTAGCTCTAGCTGTCACTTTAAGGGGTGATGTCACTTACGTGCATTTCTGAGAAAAAGGTCAACTCAGGAACAAATAGACAAACCCTGATCAGGGCACAGGGAACCCACTCGTTTACGTTGGAGGCAGAGTTCCATTTTTCTGTGGATCAAAGGGAGCTGGGGAAGGTAGAGCTCAATGTTTTCACTTTTTACATTCATCTCTGGCCCTCTTCCGTGTCTGTGAACAGATTCCAATGATCTATTTCCCAACAGGGGAAGCAGCTTCTTAAACCAGAGCATCGCAGAGAAAATTGCTAGAGATGTGCGATCACCACCAACCCCATCCTTCCGCCTCTCACCTGCCACCAATTAAACTCAGCTGGCTTCTCACCTCTGCTAAAAATGGCGGGCATGTTGTCAGCCTCGGGGTGTGTTCTGCTTCCCTGGAAGGGCCTTTCTAGAAACAGAGACAGGCCGAGTCTCTTGCGCTTGATAGAGAATCCTACTGCCAGCCGATTTGGAGACCAATGCTTCCAACTTAGAATGTTAACCAAACTATCAAGGGAGGATTCTAGAAGGATGCCAGAGGCTCATTCTAAGCATGGGCTTTTGAGGCCAACAGATCTGGCCTTACATCTTAGACCATGCTGCCATTTATTAGTTTTGCGATTCGGGGTGAATTAGTTAACTTATTCTACTTTCTTTCTCTAACTAGGTTGACTCTTCAACCTAGGACAGTCCTGGGGTATACCAGTTGTCCTTGGGTGATTAGTAAAAGCTACCTTTTCATTCCAAAAGAGCTACAGTTTGGACAATAAATTATACGGCCACCTCATTCTTCTGTAAAATTGAAATAATAGTCTCCTCACAGGGCGGTCGTGAAGGCTAGCCATAATGTATATTAACTGCTATCACCATTAATCCTAACTTGCATGTATAAAACGTTCAATAAAAATTAGTTCTCTCTTTAGCTGTTTCTTTCCCATCCAATACATTCTCCAATACGGAAGCATGGCTGTCGAGTACTTGAAATGTGGCTAGTTCAAGTTGAGATGTACTATAAATGTAAAATACACCAGATTGTGAAGACATAGTCCAAAAAAAAAAAATATGTCATGAGTAAGTTTTATATTAATTATATGCCCAATGATATTATTTTAGCCATATTTGATTAAATAAATTATTAAAATTAACTATACCAGTTTCTTTTTTAGTTTTAGCGTAACTACTAAAAAAAAAGTTCCATAGGTGGCTTACATTGTATTTCTACTGGGCAGCACTGCTCCAGGTGGCTCATTGATGTACGTACCACCTCGTCACACACCTCCCCACCCCACCCCTCCAGCTCTTCATTCCAAAGCTCAAGGAGAGAATCAGGTATATTTTCATCATACGTACCAACACGTTCTTAAATTTATTCTGGGTTTTTTTTAATGTAAAAGGGCAATAAACGAAGGGGCAAAGTAAAATGGACTTTGCTCATGCTTCACAGCGGTGGACTCCCCTGAGGGACAGACACGCTGACCTTGTGTACATTGGGAAAGGTGCAGAGACTGAGCCAGCTTTGGAAAATGTCCATGTTGACAGAAAAATGAAGCTTCGTTGCCCAGAAAAGATATCACAAGCGCTTCCTGGATCAGATTTGCTAATTCTTGTGAATGCTTACGAAAGACTTTGGGTGTCACATCTGAGGGACATAAAGAACTCGGGACATAAAGCACGCCATAGGCGCAGCCTCTCGGAAAAGAAGCATTCTGCTTCGTGCAAAATCACCAACTTTTAGTCCCCCCAAATGTCGTCGAAGAGAATTAAAACAGCTTTTACCGGCACCGACTCAGGTAGATATCAGGACATGGAAATATAGGGCAAATTCACTCCAGATCAAAAACTGAATTCGATCAATGCCCATGCCGCACTGATGCAGCTAGTTGAAAAACACAAACATTCAATTTTAAAAATATTAGAAAGTTGGATTTTCAAAACGTTTTAATCAAATCATCTACTTGAAACCTTTTCGGATAGGCAATGTTTTGAGCTTTTGTCTGGAGGAACCTGATTGGTTGAACTGATTGTTCCGGCATCACACGTCAACTCTGTCACAGAGGTAAAGAGAAATGTTTTAAACCCATTCCTTAGCACGATCCAAAGACAGCTGTAGTCAGTGCACTGAATTCTGCACATGTCCACCGGTCGCTGTAGCTCTGCGTGGACGTAAACACATCGATGTCCCTCCTGAGAACACCGTCTTTCCTGAAGGTCCCACGGTTTACAAGGAAGGTAATGACAGACAACGTGAGCAGTATGTGTTGGATGGATCTAACATTTAACGTGTTCCGTGAGACGCTGTGCATCTGAGCCCCATCGGCTCTCATTAGCTCTCTCCCCAACCCACTCACCCCACCATCAAATAATCCCCCTCTCTTTGATGACGAGCCAACACAGGGACAGGCAGCAGTTGGGAACAATAGCATTGACGCGGAAGAAGACACAAAAGGCCTCTCCCTTTCCCTCTCCAACCACGACGATCGGAGGAAATCTGGGCCTGAAACATCTATCTCTATTAAACAATACCCAGATCGAAATCACAGCTGCTCCGTGGTGCCGGCTGTACCTGCGCCCACCCATGTTCAGAACACGCCCACGACAGAGGAGAAAGGCGAACTGGGCTGGCAGAGCAGTTAAGAACCTCTCTCTTCTGCTGCTCACTTTTCCTTTTATCTTTTCCCCTTCGGTTTCGGGGCTGCTTGTTCTCACCTTCATGCTGTGGCGGTGCTGACAAAGGAAACCGTAGCCCCAGAAAACCAGAGCTGAGTAATGGCCCCAGGCTCTCAATACCTAATGCCTATTGTATGCGCCGTGGGAGGGAGGGGAGGCCGGAGGGAGAAAAGGAAGCTGGTCCGGTCGCCGCAGTGGGAGTAGGACCGGGTGGTGCCGACTGACCCCACTGTATCCCGAGAATATCTGAGTCTCGATAACTGTCTTCTAATTCAATCTAAACATCTCACGTGCACGGCCTTGAGGAATGCATTGTTCAAACAGATCTGATTCTTGCCCAGAGCCTTTTCAAGCCACTGACCACTTTGAACCTAATTCGAAAAAGCAGAGGACACTGGAGACATTTAATAAAAGGCATCGGGTTGCTGCTTCATCTTCATGACCTGAGATTTATAAGGGAATTTCACTGGCTTTGTAGCGATGTAAAATAAATAGACATTAGATGATGACAGGGAAAACAAAATTGCTGCCAAAGCTAAAAAGAGCTTGGCAGAAGAAGAAAGAACTACTACATAGCCAGTCATTATTTACTGTACAAACCTTTTCATAAAGCATGGAAGAGAGATGCATAGGGATAATGGGCTCTTGCTAAAAGATGAAAAGGGCCTTCTGTAGCTACATTATCCCCTGACGAAGGCACTGACTGTCCCAGTTGTTACACAATCTTATTGTTCTATTCAGCCATTCAGAAAGCTGAATGAACAGCCCTGCTGTGGAACTCCTAGAGGCTGAAGCAGTCCACACGCTTCCAAGGAAAAGACTAACGTCGGAATAGCTGGAAAGAACTAATTAATTTGTTCATCTTTGCACACTGCCACGGTCCACTGCGTATGCACTTATCAGTTCATTATTCTTTAGCCTGTTTTAGCCTAAAATGCAAATAAGTACAGTGACCTAACCTACCGGCTCCCAGCAAAAGGCTCCGAGTGCTTGTTATTTAACTCAAAAGGGGGAATTCTTTGCTTTTTGGTAGTGGTGGTGGTGGTGGTGAGTGTTAGTGAGCTGCTATCATCTGAGAGCTCCATTTCATCAAATCTTAAAAAAGTGGTTTGGTCCTGTATTACATTCCCCTCTCCCCATCCCAGGAAGCTCTGGCTTCTTTAACTAAAGTTGTGTCCACCAGATCTAACACTGAGAAATTATTTTTAAATGTTAACGAAGGAAAATGTTTTGGAAAATGGCGAAAGGCTCATAGCTGTGAAGCAATTTAACTATAAACGTGGCCTAGATGAGAACAAGAGATACATCGACAGAAAGATTGGAAGGACAAAGAAATGTTCTCCATTACATGCTGGTGGATCGTCTCTTCCACTGGATTGCATTTCAACAGCTGAAAGCACAGGTGGACTCGTTTGCTCATTTAGCCTTTCCAGGGTGTGTGTGTGGGAGGTGGGGGCGGGGATGAGGAAGGAGATGGGTGGACTGGTGTGGAGCATGAGAACAAATGGATCCCTACGGTATCTGAGAAATGGGGAAGGAGAAAGTCAAAAAAGCATCCCAGAGAATGAACGGCGAGGGGCCCTTTTAACAAAGAAAAGAACCCGGGTCCCATTGGCCGTGCTGATGTCATTCACAGACCCCAAAGCAGAACAAATCCCCACTGAACTAGGATGACAGAAAATGGTAGGTTCTGATGACCCCCACCCACCAAGACAGCGTGGGGTCATGTAAAGGTCACTACGGGAATGCCCGCCCCGCTCTATATTTTTGTGACCAGGGGCCTTGGGTAAGACACTTGCCCTCTTGAAGTCACCGCTGTCTACACAGGAGAATTGGGGAATCGATGTCTCCTACCTCACAGTGTTGTAACTTCAGATCAAAGGCCCAGATGATGGGGAAATGGTGTGAAAGCGGTGAAGGCCTATTTGAAGAAGTAATTTAACTTATTATAATAAAGAATCATCACATATATAAGCAGTAGATTAATCTGTTCCAAAGAGTAGGGGGCGGAAATTCAACGACACAACTATACTGAATACAATGTAATCTTTCTTTTAGGGTCTAGAAAGTGTGTTAGGAAGCGTCATTATCCACAGAAACAGTCGATGGAATTACATGGCAAAAATTAAAATTCAGATTTCATCGGCGTGGTCTTTTGAAATATCGATTATCAGTTGCTATCATATCCCATTATGCCTTTCAACTTTTCTTCACTATAAATTGTATGAGATGTGAAGTATCCATTGAAGAGAATGATTTCGAACTGCATCAGTTGACCTAAAGGATTTCCATCAGATATTATTGATAAAGCAATACGAGAAGGGGACAAAGGGGTATGAGTTTGGGGAATAACTAGAGAGGCTGTCGATGTGCACAAAGACGCCCTTACTCAAGACCCTTTATTTCTATCTGCCGGAATGTTCTCATAACACACTGCCATCTGCCAGAAAACCATTGTAATAAATATAAAAGTCTTCACTGTCTGCAGTGTGACTGGAACGTCACCAGCTCTGGGGCCCTGGGCAGCACACATACCTTTCCCAGCCAAGTACGGCGGCCCTAGGATGTTTGCTTTTACCCTTTACAACTCGTTTTTGTATTATTACATTTATTGCAAAATTTATGACCTACCATTTGCAATTTGAAAAACATCAAACGGGGAACATAAAAAATAAAAATATATCAGTAGGTCCTAAGATGAATTTTAATAGCAATGATAAACCTAAACCCCTCAGGGCAGATTTCTGAATGTCTGAATATAGACATAGGTTCAGAGGCTGCAATTTTTTCTATCTCGTTTTTCCAAATTGTTACTCTGTGGCTAAGCCCTTTTATTCGACACCTTTGCTCCCTCTTTACATTATTTATAAATTTTAATTTTATTTTTTACAAAAGTACTTAAAACCCAATGATAAATAAAATGGCTAGCATCTTCAATCTATATACCATAAATCTACCAACTTTTATAGAAGAGTTTTAAAAGTTTTCAGTTATTACGGTATTTTAACTTTTAATGTTTAAACATTATGTCAAATTATAAATAGACTTTGAGGCTCTGATTCAGCCAAAATAATTTCCTATGTTCCTGCTTTGTTGTTTCGTGTCATCTTCGATGTTATAAACAAGTATTACAAAGGTATTAGCATCAGAAGCCACCCAGATGTCCACTAATAGGGGATTGATTAAGTTATTTATAATATATGCATATGTTGGAATACTAGGAAGCCATTAAAATGATGAGGCAAATGTACATGAAGTATAGAAGAAAAAGTAAAGTTAGAAAACCATGTGCATAGTATGCTAGGTAGAGATTATTCTGAAAAAGGATGGACAGGTAGACAGTAATATGTAGGAATGACACAAAGCACAATATTTCAGTGGCGATTCATGGATATTTGGAACATGAGTGATTTTCATCTTCGTGCTTATACATTTCTGTATTTACTGAACTTTTTATAATCACGAATCACGTTTGCGAGAATTTTGTCAGAAAGGTTGTGCTGGGACAATTTCTATCTCCCATAAACAAGCATTTTGGAGAAAGAAACTTGGAGAGACCTAGAGGAGTATTCGATACTTAACAAACAGGTAGCGTTGACAGAGCTTTTCAGAGTTTCAGTCTCGCTCGTAATAAACATAAAAATCAAGGTCGATTTTTATATGTTTTCTATAAATTTAGTTCTTCAACATTTTCCCCAATAGAAAGGAAAGAAAGTTGTGTCTTGGCCTGTTGGTTTAGAATGCATGGAAGGGAATAGAGGAAGGAAGGGAGGAAGGAAGGAAGGAAGGAAGGAAGGAAGGAAGGAAGGAAGGAAGGAAGGAAGGAAGGAAGGAAGGAAGGAAGGAAGGAAGGAAGGAAGACATTCTCTCCAGGTGGTGGCAGCCCAGCTTAAATGTGGCCCTCTCTAGCTTCTCTATTTTCACCCGTGTGTGTATACAGACGTCACAGCCTCTGATGTTCCCAACTCTGTTCCCAATTATGAGAAAACAAAGATGAGAAGGACCCGACACGCTTCCCTAAAGGAGTTTACAATTCATTGTGTCTACACAGTCTTGAAGCTCCGAACACACAACGACACAACCAAGACAATTAGCCAGCGAACCAATCATTTTCAAAATAACTGCTCATTTCACTTGTCACTGGATGTTCCCTTTCTAAGCACAATTATACTTTATACAAGGAGACAGCCATGAGGGCCAGTGAAAATTAGTCACCTAACTTAAATGTGAAATGTGAAAAAGCCTCACAAGTAACTGAAAAAAAAAAAAAAAAAGATCTTTATTCTCAAGTTTGTATATGAACGTGAAATTCAGCTGCTCGTGGCTGTGGGGGTGTCTCTCTGCAGACCTGCCAGTCAGCGACCCCAACCTTGGTGTTGGGGACACGGCAACTGAAACAGTGAGGTGGAGAGACGGTGATGGGCGCTGATGGACGGAGCTGTTTAATGCGTAAGCTGCCGTGTGACACACATGGCAGCATGCACGTGGTTATGACACAGGGTGACTGCAGGGCGGTGTATTAATTGAAAGTAAACGCTCTCTTCTTTGTGAAATGGCTTGATACCGAAAAACCAAACACATGATAAAAGGACATGCACGGTCAGCAGAGAAACCTCGGCTTTGAAAAATCTGCCAGGAAGGAGAAAGTTCAGAATGGATTCGTTTTCTGGCTCCTCACAGCAAATAAACCACCGCGGGACTCCTAAGGATATGAACGATGAAGACATTTCCCGCCCCCTCCTCTCTCCTCCGCCCCCTCCTGCCCTCTCTTCTCCGATGTGCATTGGAGAATAGTGAGCAAGCACCCAAGAAGTTGCTAGAATTCGGGTCCTCTTTCTCAAGAGGCAACTAATGCCTAACAAAAAAAAGAATAATAATAATTTCATGCATCCCATACCAAAGAACTAGGAGCTTGCTATAGGAAATCAGATCTCTGGTTTATAAGCCCTTTATCCTACTGTCAAATGGTAGGCATTCAACAATCGTGTTTATGGCGCAAGTGTGTGGGTATCCTGCCTGTTGGGTCTCCTTTCATATTCTATTCTGGGGTTCAGCTTCAGGTTAAACAATGTGGCTGCACTAGAGGGACCTCGCTGGCTATGTGGACCGAATTCTGTGGGAATAAAGGTAAATTTGCTGCGGGCATGACCATAGAAATGAGTGTGCTGGGGTGTTCTCCAGTGGAGATAGATTGCTTTTAGCCTCCCAGCCCTGAACCCAAATACCCTTTCACGATGCGATAATCAGAACCCTCGATAACAGTATTTTACTATTTGTCCTCCAAACTAACCCAGCGCTGAAATGAAAATGATTCTTCAAAATGTTGTTTAATAAACCCCAGAGCTAATTAACATCCTCCTCCTCACCCCTCCCTTTTTCTTTTATCATAAATGGCATTTACAATTTCTATCAAATAAATGTAAAACAAAGAAGAAAGTCTCTCTCTAAAGAATGCCCAAAATCCAAACCCGAAATCCTCTGACACTGGAAACAGGGTCGGACAACAAGCGAAATCATTCCAACAGCCGTTTCTGTGCCGCGGCTACTAAGGGGGAAACCTCACGGTGTCATTTAACCAGCCGTCGCTTCGAGGGACAGTGAATGACTCGATCGCCGCCATGCTCCTGGGAGGTGGGAGGGGCAGTGGTCCCTTCGAGAAGAGAGCAGAGACGGTCAGAGGGGGTATGGCTCTAACTGAACAGTGGTCGAATTGTTCGAAGTGTTGATTCAGGAGCCTACAAAGGCCCCATTGTCCCTCTTCTCCAGGCCGATGGCACACCTGACATCGGTAATGGCAACACTAGCAGACCTGAGAGAGTTCTCCAGCTCTCTAACGTGTGCCAGTATTAAGTCTGATAGCGTCTCTCCCTCTCTCCCCATCGCTTTCTCTCCCTGCTATTTTGATAGCTGCCTGCTGTTTAAGCAAAGCGCTGAGTGTCTTGACAGCTGAGGCCCAGGTGGCCTCAGCATCAATCTAAACCAGTTGACGTGAAATTGATCTTCCAGGGCTGGGACCAGGGGAGCTGGTGTCAACAGAGAGTCCCACCTTCAGCAAAGATAATTCTTTCATCATCTAAGGTGGGGGGAGGGGAGCCTAGCATGAGCTGACACAGGTGTCCAAGTTGCCCACTTGTATTTGCTTTTGGAACCCCATTTGTGATGATATCACCCTATCAAAGGGCTGTGTTTGTTGATGTTTGTTTATGTGGGTTGTCAGTATATAACCATGCACAATTACAGCTGGGATCAACCCTTCATATTAAAAAGATGGAAAAATTGAACCACAAAAGAAACTATTTGGGCAGAGAAATGTTGATGGAAGCAAACAAGGAAAATGCAACCTGGGTGGAAATTTCCATCGTTTCAAAAACAATCTGGATAGTGTGGCAGACCCGTGGTTGAGAAAAATACATACAGTTGACTGTTAATCATGCCAACCAATAAAATCCAACTACTAGAATAAGTAATCCAGAAATAATGTTCTACTTGGGTTTTCAAATTGATATGTAAATTTTCTGGAAGTAGACTTATTTTGCTGAACTGTATTTGGCTTGGAATCCTCTTGGTTTTGGCACGTCATTACTATTTGGGGCAGTATGTAATCTCAAAATAGAAGTCAGAGTGACCTTTGTGTTTGTTGAACCTAGTGTCAATGGGGAAAAAAAAAAAGACTTTGTAGGAAGAAAATAAGTCGTACTCACGAGTTTAGCTTGGTGGCACGCATGGGGGCTTTTTTTTCCCCTTTGACTCTCACTGAGTTGGAACGGCTAGAAACGAAGCATGACCTAGAGCTGCACTACGCAGGAATGACATTGATTCCTTATCTGCAAGAGTCGTTCTGAGGTTAGGCTAGATCTTAAAATCACTATGAAAACTGACTGGAAAATTAAAAATTTAGATAAGTAACTGGTTCTATGGTTTCTGTAACTCTAGACTGAGTTGATGTTGGAGAAATCCAGACTTTGTTTTGAAAACTCAACATCTGCCTGTAAAGAATAAAGAAAATCTACATTAAAAAAATCAACCCAGTGCACTGAAGAGCATCTTCTATGAGTAAATGTATAGACTGCAGAATCTTGAAAGAGTGGGGTACTAGCAGTGGAAGATCTAAAGATAAACATTGTCCCAGGCCTGCTCTGTGACTCTGTGTGGCCCGAAGCTGAACATGCAAACTCTTTGCCCTAACTTTACCTCTGCAAGTGGATGGACATAGTAATGAACGCTACAAATGAGGTGACGGTCTTGCTGAGAGAGCTGGGGAAACCGATAGTTCGGTGTATTGAAGAATAAAACAGAGACACTATTTGAAGTCTTGTTCCTACATATTTAAAGAGGTAGAACAAACTACTAAACGTCATTTCAAACCTACACCAGATAAACCTCTCCAGAGACACTTCCTAGAGCTTGGTGAGAAAACATTTGGGGTCAGGGAAGCTGAAGACATCTTGCTTCTTTACTCCAAACAATGACACTTCACCCTCCACCTCAACCTAGAGAGAAATACAAGTCACAATAGTGGTGGGCCCAGGAGCTAACTAAAAAACAAGTTGATTTCCATCACGTAGTTCTTCTATTCTAGTAAGAAAAATGAGGAGGATGGCCCCTCGGCACTGCTAATTTCATTGTCTTCTCTTAGCGGATAATATAGCCACTAAGAACGTTCTACCAGTTTGTCAATATCAACAAATCCATATAATAAATCGAGCTTGATGTAGCACAATGTTTTCCTCTGCTCACTGCTTTACAGAGGACTTGAGATAGAACTGCGAATATTCTAGATCGGTTCTGCTCAAATGTACACTGTCTTCGTATCCGTATAACAAATGTATTAAAGTATCATTTTTTGCACCACAAAGGTGTGAAATATGCAATCTAAGTGAACACTTCAGATAAGATGTTTGCTACTATAGTCTAGAATCGAGTTCATTCTTGGCCAGGAGCAGATGTTCGAAATAAATACTTCGAGCTTGCCCTTTGGGCATGTGTTGTTTTTAATCCCAACCATTTTTATCACATGCGCTTCCATCTTAATGAGCAGGGCCCTCTCAGCGTAATTCTATGTGTTATCGACAGGTCGTGTTTACCCACGAAGCCTCGGCTGTGCATCGTGCTGTAGTGGTGGTGCCTTTGGAGAGAGCTGAGTGCGAGCCAGCATCTCTCTCGCTGGAGAGGTGGTGCCTTCAGAACAAACAGCCTTTCCCAACATCCAGCTCGGTGAGCCTGCTTCTCTTGGGGTCCTGCCTCTTCCACGCATGCTCCATCCATCCCATAAGTGTTCATTGAGCACCCACCTTATATTATACCAGGCTTTAGAGTCCTAAAACTCCTATTGGTTTTTTTCCCAGAGAGAAAGGTGCTTTACTTTATGATGATTTTCCATGCTGCTCAGAAAGTCTCTTTAACTATGTATGATTTGGGGCCTGTGTTCTAAACGAGGTTTCTAGATGTCCAGACTCTAGGGTAGTGGGGCATGACTGGAGTTCATCTGCTTTATACCGTTACTCAAGGCAGGCATGTTGCTCTCCATCATGTTTTACGTCTTGC
This sequence comes from Pteropus vampyrus, assembly GCF_000151845.1. Taxonomy (NCBI): domain Eukaryota; kingdom Metazoa; phylum Chordata; class Mammalia; order Chiroptera; family Pteropodidae; genus Pteropus; species Pteropus vampyrus. The sequence continues at coordinate 2,826,582 of NW_011888902.1, forward strand.
CTCTAATGAGCCATCAGTCAGGAGGCTGCAAAAAGTCTCCCTTAAGGCTGTAGCACCGAGCACAGTGCTTAAATCACAAAAGCATCTTGGGCTGGTGGAAAGTTATAACAGAGTGGGATTTGAGTTTTTAAAAGCCTCAGGCCTGACAGTCATAAAACTCAAAGAACACAAGCCCAGCTCCTTCCAAATGGTTGTTCCGATTTCATTCTCGGTGATGTGCGTCTGCTCGAATCAATGTCGTTTTGCTGTCACGCTTACACCAAGTTCATGCCATGCTCGGACAGGAGGCTCACGCAACCGCATGGAGGGGCCAGGCAAATTCGAAACAGCCCATCGCCCATTAACTAGTTTTACAAACAACAATGAGACAGGAAATAACAAAGCATGATCCTTGAATTAGTACTTCAGCAAAAATACTCAAGAGTTTTTCCACAGTCCGTAAATTGCTCCAGCTGTGTTTTCATGGTTTATGAAATTGAGAGAGGCAAACTCTAGAGACAAATTAAAAATCTTGGATCTGGTCAGAGATGATTTTATAGTAAAGGTGCTGTTATATGACATAGTCTAGAGATACACAAAGAACTATAAGCCAAGCTCTACTGAACATACAAACAGTTTATGCATTGTCTACCCAGAGGAATAAGGACTGGCATATATCAAAACACAGATCGACCCAAAGAATCGGGTCTGTTTTATTGCTGTGTTTTACCAGGAGAGGATAAGGGTATAATATTTTATTATGAAACAACTAATAGAAGGAACAGAACGTGGAGATGGTCCTGTCTGGAGGGGAACAACTAGTGGATGAGGAGTGCCACCTTTTGGCGGTCGGACGCTTTGACATTCTCTAGGCAGAAATGAATTTTGGCTTAATGAAGACCAAACTTTGCAATTCGACTCAGAAGTTGTTCTAAAAATTCACCTCCCAGTATCTCTGGGTCTCATTCTGCTTGGAATGGGCCTTCTCAGACTTCCTCATGTTCTTCCCACTTAGTCACTGCCCCATAGGTTGATGTTAACTATCGCTGTTCCTTATTGCTTCTCAGAGTACCACAGCCGTGTCCAGAAAAACAGGAGAATATTGAAAGGCAGGATACATTTTTAAATCACAGTGCATTCCTGGCTTGGATGGCACAGAAGAATACGGAGTCTGATGGATCTAATACAGTTCTCAGAATCTAACGGTCCTGAACTTAACCCAAACTATGCCATTTTGGAAGAGATTTATGGTACCTGGTTGCATAAGCATGGAGTTCTCCAGATAAATACATTAAACATCCACGTAACACAAATGACATGCAGGTTTGATGCCACAGGTCTCACTCTGACAGACATTTACTGAGAGGTCTTCCTCTGAGCATTATTCTCACTGATGGAGATTAATGACAAAGTTGCCCAGAGGTCGGTGCCCCCTCAACGATGCTGAGAGGCACTGATAAGCCACACTGTATCCCCAGGGGCAGGCAGAGCCCAGCAGCCTGAGTCACCCCCGCCTGCTCGATGTCACAGGTGGTACCCAGTTACACCACCGGGGAAGGTGGCTAAATGGACAGGTCCTTCTCTCTCGTTTCCATTGTATTTTTACAATATGCTCTTGCTAACTGAGCCAATCCAAGCCTGACAAAAAAGAAAAAGATTGACCAAGAATTGATCTAGATGATAAATTTTATTTTCTCACTGTCATCAAAATGGCCTCCTTGTTTCGCACAGTTGCAGGCCCAGGTCATGGCCCCTTGGAGGAGGAGAAGGATTGGGTTCACAGTCAGAACCAGGCCAACAAGCAGCCCAGATGGCACGATATACCTGGAAAGCCACTGAAAGTTTTCCAATCATTCATTCCGTAAATAATTTGTAGACTTCCTGTTAAGGTTCCTGTGAGACAATCACCTCGAATGCATCATCTCAATTAATCCCCCAAACAACCCAATGTGATGGATATTATTATTATCCTCATTCGACAAAAGAGGAGGTAAAAGCTCAGAAAAATAAAATCAATATCTAAACCCAAAAAGAAATGTTCTTAGTGCGTCTGCAGAATGAAAGAAATTGATGGGCAAGTAAAATTTAAGCAAGATAAGTAATGAGTAGGACCAGCAATCAAGACAAGAGCCGAAATAAAAGTACGGGCACAGCAGATACACGTATTCTGAACCTCTTAAAATAATTCCAAAAATTCTTCAAAGGTTATTTGAAAAAGCGTAAGAAAAGGTAACCTGTGGATAATGGAAAATATCACTAATTACAATCATCCACCTTTATTTTGTGCTATCTGCTTTCCACGAAATTTTTACATCTTTCACCTTATTGGTTCCTCCCAACCAAACATGGAAGAGGACAAGGAAGATGGTACAACCGCCATGTTGCAAGTTAAGAACGAAGGTTTAGAGTAAATATCTGACCAGGATGGCACAGTTCAAGAGTACAGGGCATGGGTTCTGCTCTTAACTCCAGACATGTTAAAGTTACAACGCTTACACTCCCTAGAAAAGCCAAACAAGCTCAAGGTTGCCTTTCTCAGGGGTAGTTAAAATAGATGGTTAAAAAAGAGACTCAACCGAACTGAAGCCAATGTGTTTTCTGTTTTTCCACAGAAACAAAGCACTGAGGGTAAAAGATCAAAGAAAAACAACTGAGTCACAGCCACATGCCAAGGAACCAAAGCCAAAGACATTTTTTTTTTTTTTGGATGAGACTTTGTTCAGCATCTAAAACATAGCAAACTAATTATTAATTTGTATTTAATTCTATTTGATCAATTGATGTATTTTGTTCCAGGAAAAAAATAAGTGCACTCTAGCAGAAATTTGAAACACCGTGTCATTGTGTTATTATTCTCTAAAAGAACAAATTTCAACTAGGGAGAGATTAGAGACAATTTACTTCAAACATATTGGATTAAAATTACATATACATATAGATTTGGGCCACGTTAGAGACAACGCGCCCTTCCAAAAGGACTAAAACCAATCTCTAATTTTATGCTCAGTAGGGAAAAAAGAAAAAAGTTTTACAATAAATTATTGAGAAAATAGGTTATTGGAAGAAGTTAATTAATAGCAAGTTTAAAAAGTAAGATGCAGAACTGTTAATCATTGCATTCTTTGGGAAATAAGTATGCTATTAAAGGCCGTAACACCGAGAGAGAGAAAAAAAGGTGGTGGTCGGAAAAGTGGCCATTTACTTCATTTCAAAGTTGAAAAGGAGTTTGGTTATTGCTGGGATCGGGAGATTAATAGAACCACATCATCATTCTCACAAAGCTGGCACATTTCCAACTAGAACTGACATATTCGAGATATAATAATAGTTTTCTGGCTTCCTAACTAATAGGGA
>NW_011888902.1:2831114-2841905 GCF_000151845.1 Pteropus vampyrus
AAAAAAAAGGAATTTTATTTATTTTTTTTATTAAAAAAGGAATTTTTTATTATTATTATTTTTAATTAAAAAGTGATAAGTACTCCTGAAACGTAAAGCCCGGAAGGGGAACCGAAGTAAGGGAAGTTGCAGTTTTAAATAGAGCGATCAGAGAAGGCCCTCCCTGAGGAAGGTAAGGGGGCCGAAGCCACCTAGACATTGGAAATGGAAATATTCCAGGAGCGAGTAGCTGGTGCAAAGGCCCTGAGGCAGGAGCATGCCTGGCGTAGCATGGAACGGAGACGAGCTCGGGGTGGCTACACTGCAGAGAGCAAAAAGAAAAGCTGTAAAAGATGAGCGAGGTCAGGAAGGGGACCGTGCGTTTCTGCGAGGGGGTGGGAAGCATGTGCAGATCATGGAGAACAGGGAGGCCATTGCGAAGGTTTTGATTTTGCTCTGAGGAATGGGAAGAGGAGGGCACTGGCGAGTTTAGATCTTGGCGAATTATAAATGGAAACTGCCATTCGAAATGAATGAAAAAATATATTTTTATTTTTCATTTGTACCAAGGGTCAGGAAAATGCATTTTGACCCCCAAGCCAACCAAAGAACACAGGCCAGAAGGGGCACTTCATTTTCCAACATGGCAGTGATGGAAAGTAGTGAATCCATCTTGAGAAACCGCGGGGCCTTCTCTGTCCTGAAATATTTCTGTGAGCTCCTGGAGGCAGGGAGGGGAGCCCGTGGTGAGGAATTCCTAGGTGCCGTCTGCAAAGATCTGAGAAGGAGCAGGCATCCAAAACATCCCCCAGCCCCTCCCGTGTACTCGGGGAAAGAGGTTTCATTATCGGCCTTATCATTAGAGTGTTTGGTAAACTGATCTGAAGAGTAAGGGCAGTTGTAGTTTTTAGTGGGCCAGGGGAGAAGCCCACTCAGGAGCGCTAAGTTATTCTGCAGACAGGAGGCAGCTAAGCACGCAGGTGGCCGGCCCTGCCAGTGGGCTTTCAACATGTTCTTTCTCGGGTTTCTTATTGTCCCTCCCTCTCCCCTGGATGCTTTTCCTGTTCCCTTTTAAAACCCCTCTTGCTTGCACTGGGCACGTTTCTAGGGCTACCTACTCAACAATGAGTGAGAGCTTAAAAGAGTGCGGGGTCCTCGATTGACAACAAAGCCTTCTAGAATTCCTGCAAATAGAGTAAAGTGCTCCCCCTTTCTCTGCCTCTCTTAGATGCTCAGAGAGAAAGACTAACAGAAGAGAGGAGGTCAGAGCCCCTTCCACCACTTTTGAGCTGTGTGACCTGGGTTAAGTCACTCGACCTCTCAGCCTCAAGCCTCTCAACCACTCCACTGGAAGAAGCGGGTACGTGGACAACACCTACTTCAAAGGGTTACTATGAGATCTGAACGAACTAAAGAATGTAAAGTGCCCAGAACATTGCAGGGTCTATACTAGGCCCTGGCTAAGTTTTACTGGCCTCCCGCCATTCTGCTGTAGAGTCAGGTCTGCGAGTGTAAAGATTTTCTTGTTCGTTTCTGCATCTCTTTCAAGATCTAGCAGCGACTCGTGCTGATAGAGGTTCACAAGCTGTTGGCTGCACTAACGGATGTGCGAAGCCTGTAGAATCACCTCGTGTGTGTTTAAGGGGGGACGCGCACCCACACACCCACTCACGCTGAATCGTGGTGCACCTTAATGCGTGCGACTGACTTATGCTGGAACTTTTCATAGGTCAGCGATACGCGGGAGGTTAATAAATGTTGGTGACTGACTGACAGCTCCGACTCCACGAACGATGGACAGCTATTGGGTTCAACAGTCACACCTGTGGTCCCTGATCCTGACGCACGCCTCGCACAGGAACACTGGGAAAGCCAAACACTCAGGTCATTGTTGTCAAGGGCACGCAGACTTTACCCAGGACTCACACTGTATGTCAGCCTCATTGTGTGCTTTCAGCTCCTAATTAGCATAGAAATTGAATGTGCTTATTGCAGATGGAATAAAGTTGACATGACGGACGAGCTGCCTCTGAGAGAGTTGTCTCTACACAGCCATCTGATCTCTCTCTGAGAGCGAACTTTCCGAAGGCGACTTGTCGGCCTTTCAGGCATGGCGGGACAGACGCCCACCCAAAACCAGGGTCTCCGTGCTTAGATACGGTCCAGATGTGCACGCCTCACTGGATGCGCTGTCCTTGAGACTACGGGGAAAAGCAGAGTGTCCCCGAGAGGCGACTCAGCACTCAGCAAATGAGTCCTGAGAGAAGTGCCGATGCCCGTAGACAAAAGGCCCCAATGGACAACACGAAGCCTTCGTGGTCCTGTGGGCAGCGCCCCGGCTCGGCTCCGCCTGCCACCAGCACTCTCCGGAGGGCTTTGCCAGGACCACATGTGGCAGCCTCCCTTGGCAACTGGGAAACGGTGCCTGCTCTGCCGTCTTAGAGGCCCTTGAACTAAATGTGCTGCTTGGCAAAGTCCCTTGGAAGCACTAGTGTGTGTCTGAGTCGTCAAAGCAAAGGTCAGGCTTGCGGGGCGGGGAGGGTCGGGTACACCATCTACATATTGTCTTCCTTCGGGCCGCTTCTGCAGTTAGAAGCTCAGCCAGGCCGACAACCCAGGTCCAAAGCCTGGAGTCTCCGGCTTTGGTCTTGCTGACAATCCAAAGGAATGACAATACAGGGGGAAAAAAATGCACCCAGACAAAGAGCCAGGAGATACGTGAGTGGGGTTCAGTTAGGCCACTTCTTCTGCCATTAGAATTCCCTAGAGGCTTTTTAAACATCCTAATGCTCACAGTCACCTCCGTGACCAATTAAGTCAGGTCTCTTGGGCTGGGTTCAAGCATCGGCATCTTTTAAAACTCTCCAGGTGATTCCTGAGAAAAGCCAAGTTTGAAAACGAGCGCACCGGGCCCTCAGAATCCACCAAAAAGCAGAGCTGGAAGAAGCGTGGGTCTCATCAGCTCCAGGCCCCAGAAGCCAGGCGAGTCTATGGCACCCCTCACCCCAAAGCTGACATACATCTTTTGGCACCTCTCCCACCTGTTTCTACGTTGCCTGGCAGGAAAAACACTCTTGGGAGTGACTTTCTAAGAGTACCAATTTCACTACGCATGACCACAGGTTATAGGCACATCGGCGGAGGCTGTTCTGTTTCAAGACGAAGGAGTTTAGTAAGAATGACTAGATTTAGTCTCTGCTCAATTTACAACGACAAAAAGCAGCTGGCACCAGCACCAGGTGAGCCTCAGACCCCAAAGGTTCGGTAAAGGCTGGCTTTAATTGTTTCTAAGGAGAACAGGAAATATTTATTTAGGATTAGTGGCAGCTGCTTCAGTGGTACAGCTGGGGAGGTGGAAGATATAATTAAGAAAATTGAGGGAGGTCTGGAAAGTCACCAGAAGGTACGGGAGCCTTGGTAGAAGTTGTTTGTATAGGTTTCGTGTGTGTGGGCATCCGAGTGATAATAGGCACTTAGAAGAAGAAAAAGGTAAACACACCGTCTAATTAGCACTGACTTAGGGTTGCAAGATCAGATACAGGTAGAATCCCATTATAGCCGACACCACAGGTCCTCAAATTGCTGTGTTGAGTGAAATTGCATCACGAGTTCACGTTAGAAACCATCACTCACATGTCCCTGTTTTTTCTGACGGTGTCCCCTCACCTAGGATGCCCTCCTAAAAGAAAAGCATTTGGGAAAGGAGTGGCGGGTAAGTTTTAATCAAAGAAATGAGCTATGTAAAAAAAATGAGAGGTTATGATGCTATTTGTTGTCTAGAATGATAAGACTTGAATTGTTTCGGCAAGATAGAAAATAACAAATGCTCTGGGCCCTTAAACCAAATGGTTGTGTCAAGTCTCTCATTTCTTACTCTGTCAAAGGCGCCAGACTCATCTTTCAGGCCTAAGTGGCGAGATGTCACCCCCCCACCTCGCCCACATCCCTACGCAAGAAGAACTATCTTTTATGGCCCACTCCATGTTTGTATGTATCCTGAGCATTTATTTCATTCTGCCTTGGGTCGTATTGAGTTTGCTTACTTCTCTCCCCAACCGGGTTATAAGTAATAAAAGAATAGGCAATTTATTTTATCCATCCTTTATGGAACTGTGTTCATAGCAGATAAGAACTAAATGTTTATAAATTCGAAGTATGGTAGCCCAGATTCTCGCCAGAGAAAATGAGATCTTTCCGACTGTAAGTTTCTCCCCCTACCCTTCGACAATGCAAGAATCGGAATGGCTTTCAGATGTGCCCACCAGGAAAAAGTCAGTTACGATGTGCAGGCATCTTCCTTTTCTAAAGAAGTTGGGATTCCCAAGGCCATCAGAGAAAAAGGGCCCAGTGCAGTTAAGTGGTTTGCCCAAGGATACACAGCAGGTTGGGTCAGACCAGACTCCTAACTGGAATGCAGATGCCAAAACTTCCAAGCATCTTCTGGATGTTCTTTACCCAGGCTACTGGATTACGTGGTAGCCATTTTGAAAAGCCGTTCACTAGTATTCTTTCGGTCAATAAATCTTTATTTGTAAATTGAATGATATAATTTCAGAAATTGCTCCTTCTCTATTCTAATTAAATGTGTCTTTACTTCTTCCTTAGCTTCTCTGTGAATCAACAAATGTACTGGAGACCTCTCCCCTCCAATGTAGCCCTAACCACAAGGAAACAATCCAAATTTAAATTAATTAGGGTCAAATACATGGCGATGGAAGGAAACTTTGAGTGGTGAGCACACAATAGAGTCTGCAGATGTCGCATTATAATGCCGTACGGCTGAAATTCGTATAATGTTACTAACCAATGTTACCTTGGTAAATTTCATTTAAGAATAATTTAAATTAAATGGAATTTAAATTCCATTTCTCGGTTGCCATACCCACATTCACATGCGGTTCGCGGCTACCATGTCAGACAGCACAGACAGAGAGTATTTGCGTCGTGCAGAAAGTTGCTATTTGTGAAGGAAACACTGTGATGGATAAAAGGAAGAAGGCTCACGATGTGAACAAACACGCCCAAATCCATCCCTTAAAGCCAGAATTCTCCGACTGGGTTTTCTTAAAGCAGGCAACTGCATACATAGGTTTATCAGAGAAGTCCTGTAAACTGAAATTTTAGGTTCGTAGCATATTTTATTCAATAAAGACTCAAAACGTGTCACTAAAAGACTTTGAGAATTAACTAGCAAATGCTCAGAACTCTCCTTTGGCCTAGAAAAACCGTTATTCCTTGCCACCATCAAACGGTCCATCAGACCAAAATAGGTCCTTCCTAAAGCAACTGGCACAGTTTTTGGTCTTAAGAGATCCCTGTCCCAAAATTTCACAGCCAGGAAAAAGTTATGATTTAAAGCCAATATTTTTCAGTTTCCCCTATGAGTCTGGTATGTACTGAGAGCTTTACGCTTTCATTGCTTTTAATCCTCTCAACAACTCATCGAGATAAGTACAGAAAGTCCTCTCTCTCTTAATGTCATCCATAGGTTCTTCAGTTTTAAATCAAAGAACATATAAAGGAACCAATTTTACCGCAAGCTAATCCGGGTAAGCAAGAGTTAAGTTCCTAGGACAGCTCATCAATATTATCATAAAACAACCTGAACAAGATGACAATATCTGAGGACCTGCTGTATTGTCCATCCACATTTTACAGTAAAGAGAATGACCTCCAGAGGGATTAAATGACTTGCACATTTTAGAGTGGACAGACCATCTCAGCATGCAAAGGGCAGAGGGATTTTTTGTGTTCAAACTGGGAAGTTTGGACAAACTGAGATGGCTGGTTGCTCTATCAGCTCACAAAACGTGTCTTCTCAGAATAAAAATCAAGCCGAAGCCTTTCTAGATCCCAAATCCAAGTGTGTGATATACGCCATGAAAAAAAAATCACATGTGGTTGAATGATAAAAACCCCCTTCTCGTGTCTGCCATAATCTTGTTCTATTTCCTTCTCTGCTTCTAGTTGTCATTGGATTAGAAAGCGTTTTGAAAATTTACAGTCTATACGATCAGATTTTCTCTTTTTGTTCATTCCCAGTTTTCTTCCTACATAAATTAAGCTTTGTGTTGACATTCCAGTTATTAAAACAATCCCACGGGGCTTCAAAAGTTTGTTTACTGGCTTGGCACCTCCTCTAATACAATCTAACATTTCTGATGGATTCCCTAACAGGATCCGCATTGTCCTTTAAAAGCCTCTGGTGACCACATTTGACAATTCACTTGTCCTCAATGTTCTTTGCCTGCACTGTATGCAGGAGAAAGAGATAAATGAGGGACCACAGCAGTGCTACTCAAAAGTGACCACAGTTAGTAACAACTGATAGAAACTGGTGTGAAAAGCAAATTCCTGACCCCACTCCCCCCTCCCCAAGAGACCTGGAGAATCAGAATCTAGGAGCGAAGCCCAGCGGTCTGTGTTTTAACAAGATCTCCAGGAGGTGTATATGCACATTAAAGTTTGAGAATCACCAGGCCGTGCTCGATGAGTGGTTCGCGAATGTTGCAGAATGTTCCAGAATCACCTGGGGAGCTCTTAAAACTGCTCACACCCACGCCCCACCCAGACCCATAAAGTCAGACTTTCTCGGTTGGAAACCCAGAGATAGGCATTTTTTAAAAAACTTCCCAGGTGATCCCAACGTGCAGGCCAGCTTGAGAACCGATAAACCGAGGGAGATGGAAGCTTGACATTCTGGAGTTTTCAGGGCAATTTCCTGCCTCCGCAAAATAATGCAAAGGTCCTTGGAGTGATGTCTGATGTATTTTCTAAATACGTCATCTTTTGGAACTTAATGAACAAGGAAAATCTCTCTCTTTTTTTTTTTTTTTAATTTTAATTTTGAGTGGAAAAAAAAAAGTCTCTTTCAGGAGTGGCTTGTGGTAAACGCCCAAACACAAATTGTGTGTTCATAACAAGTTTCAGTCCTTTCAACAAATGAATAAGCCAATACTGCCATGGGCAGGATTGTATTTTCTTCCTAAGGTCAAATTAGATGGCAAGGATGAGCTGGCAATCAGAGAAATGACTTTTAGATCTGTTTCCTATTACTCTAATTACGGAAAGTGATGATAGCCCGTTTGCTATTAATGTTTCTACAACTCTGTGATTTGTAGCCAAATATCGAAGTTTGCTTGATGGCGTGGTGATTTTAAGCACAGCCAAAATGATCAGAGATAAAGGAAAAGTGTTGAAACGGGGCATTTTGAAGCACCGGGAGAACAGCTCTCAACCTTGGCAGTAGTAAGAGATGGCGTAACCTTGACCGCCCAAGGCTATTTATAAGCCCAACCAGTTTGACAAGATTTGACTGAATTAGTAACTGGCCAATTCATTCATCCCACCAATGTGCTTGAAGTTAAATTTGATGAAAATAAACCAAATCTGTTCACCCAATTGACCAGTTTTTTGTTTGTTTGTTTGTTTGTTTTTTCACTTGAAGGATAATGCGTTTCTTATCGGAACCTGAGGGATGATGCAAAAGTCACCAAAATTAAGTTCTCTCGCAAAGGAGGCGTGCACTCTGGTGACTCTGCAGGATTGCGATGGCCTTCAGGTGACAGATTCACATAGTTCTGGCAAACAACCGAAAGTCATCTGACTGGTTACTTCTGTAAAGACCAGAAGCCAAGGGAACCGTGAGAGCCCAGGCTGCTTGAGCCAATGGTTCTACTGGGGAAAAAAGCTCTTGATTGTGACAGTGCGGTTCCCACAAAGAGAGTGAGACCAGCCACGAAAACAGGCTCGGCCTAGGTGCCTGGGATCACATAAAGTAGAGAGACGCCATGAGAACTGAGCAATAACGCTCAAAAGACATGCTACATCATTCTTTCCAGGTTCAAAGGCTGTACGTTCCAGAACAGGGCAGTATCACACCCGACGACCGAATACTTCATAAACTCGAAAAGATCTAATATAAGTCGTCCGGAGATGCTCGAGGATGTAGTGTTTCTTCTTCCGGTTCTCCTTGCCTGCCATATTTTAAAGCGGTATGTACTCAACCTTCTTGACACTGCCCTCTATCCAGTGTTTTCCAAAGTGTCAAGCCACCACTGAAACATAAGGGACCTTTAGGGACATAGCATTTTAAAATATAAGCTCAGGGTAGATCCTGGCAAGCAGTACAGTGGCTCCCTGCTCACCTTCTTTTCCAGCCCTGAATCTTGTCCTGCATTGCAAGGGGTCCCATATGCATGTCTGTAGACACAAGCCACCTATCCAAGAACCAGCTACACCTTTCCTACCTACCGGCTTCTCGTCCCTTGCTCACCTCTCCCACCTAGGTACATGTGCGCCAGGAGCACAGCCCGTCTACAGGACAAACGTGGGGAAGCGTCTGGTGGCCTTGGGAGCCTGGAATGAGCAGTGAATGTCTGGACATCTAGGAGGATTCGTCCCTTTGACACTGTGACCCACCCTTCCCATGGGTGGAGCACAGTTGAAGGAGGGCCAACGCAGGGTTTTCTAAAAAATGGAGCCCAAAGCCAGGCCCATTGCATTAGTCCAAGGGTACAGTGTCTACTGTCTCCAGCAAGTGCTCTTCCACCTGCTCCAGCACCTCCAAAGGCGGGATGATCATCACTCCATAAGCTGCTTCAGAATTTAGTGAGGGTCGCAAACTCAGGGAAGCTGCAAGAGCCAGGAAGTTACATAAGGGAGTGAAGGAGGCCGCTGGAAGTGGTCTGTACTTGGCCTTTGGTGGACCATGGCGAGCTGGAAAGCACAGCACTTTCCGAAGGACGCAGCCTCTGGGGAGTGAGCACGGGGGGATGGTGGTGGTCGGGCTTGGTGTTGTTGAATCTTTCAAATTTTCAAACAACAACACAAAAAGCCACCCGTCTAAACTCTTGTTTGATTTCTTGATCCTTAAATGTGGACAACTAATTCGAATTTTGTTTTAAACACTCTGTGGGTCCAATAGGCCAGGTCCGCTGGTGGTTTTTAACTAACAGGCGACCAGTGTGCAACCTCGGAATAAAGGCCTTCATCAGGTTGTATAGAAATCTATTTCCTCGGGAACCCAGGTGTCTGGAGTAACCGAGAATTACTCCCTGTCTTCCAGACGCCTTATTTTGAAGTTAGACCTCACGTGCCCAAATGTCCCCTCTTTCTGAATCGCCTACCCGAAACACCTCCAGGTGCTACTTCTACGACACAGCGTCTGTATCCCACACTGTACCAGCCCCTCCCCCACCTCCGGAAGCTCCTCCCTCATCCGTCTTCACAAGTGGACAAGACAATGAGCAAAATCCTTCAGCGACGATCATTTCTCCGTGCTAGCAACTGTATTTTTAGTTGGGAGTGGGGAGGGTTGTTCTTTGGTGAGTTTTTTTGGGGAGGGGGCCGTGCATGACCAGCTTCAGAAAAGCAAATGATGACTCGATCACCCAGCTCCTTGCCCAAGGAGGGTGATTTCAGTAAGCGGATGGAAAGCTAACACTGCGAACAGCATTCGTGATTAGCGGAGGGTATAAAATGAGGTGTGGATTTGATCTACCATCGGAGTAGCAGATGGAACACAGCAACCGTGGGAGAGGTAGGACGTCGTGGGTCATCCTGAAGTGGCTGGAAGTGATTAGCCGTGGAACAGCTACATGCAGTTTTTAATTGATTGATTTGAGTTTGCGGTCAGAAAATGACTGTCGGCTCCAGCTTATCTATAATTATCAGTAATCAGAACCAGACTCCTCTCTCGTTAATAGGCCGGGCTCCTCCAGCGTGCTTGATTGTCTACATTTCAGGCTTTCTGTACTCACTGCCTAATAGCTTTTCACTGCCATAACATGATACCTGGTGACCATCAGGGAAAAGACTCGGAGGGAATGAATATAAGGTAACAGGAACGCTGCTCATTTATTAGCTGAAAAGTTTGACTATTTTGAGTTCAAGACAGTTTTGAAGGAATACGAGGTCTCTGATGCACAATTTAGTCTATTGTAGGCAAAATCAAGTGAAAGATTAAAACAAGAATTCCTGTAACTCTGGCCAAAATTTCATTTAACCTAAAAAAGAATTTTGACACTAATTAGAGGCTGAAACTATTTCTAGGAGTCAGGGTGTCCCTGCCCTGGGTAAGGCACCACTAACTGTCCCGAAGAGCACCCAAATCAGAAACTCGGAGATTATTCCAGATTACTGCTCCTCTCCACAGCCCCTGGCTGCCCACCACACCCAGTTTACCACTAAGGAATATCAATCCCCTCTCCTACACCAAATCTGCGTGACCTTAAACAAGTGCCTTGGAGCCACACGGGCCTGGGTTCAAATCTGGACACCATCGCTCATGAGTTGGGAGGCCTTGAGCAAGTTATTTTCTATCCTCAGCCTCATGTCCCTCAATTCAATATAGAGATGATCTAATTACGTGAAGGGACATTAAGTAATAGTTCAGTTAGAAACAACAAAGATCAAATGCAGTGTTTGACATATATGTGCTCAATGATTTATTTTAAATATTTGTTTATTATGTTTCTCTCCCCACCAAACACAACCTAAGTCCTGGACGACAAATCTCATGAAGAAGGAAGGGGAGAGACGGAGAGGGAAGGGGAGGCAGGGATATGGGGAGGGGAAAATGGAGACGAAGGTGGAAATGTTTATGATGGTGGCGCTACGTTCACCGGCTCTGAAGCTGTGTGACTTCCCTTTGCTTCCACCTTGGTGGCCTAGGACCAGCCGTCCAGGGGTGATATCCGTGCCAGCAGTGCCACCACTGACCCACTTTGACGGTGCACCTGCTGGATAACCAAGGCTCCCAACATGAAAGATGTCCATTAAATATCGTGGTGACCTTTTAAATGAGAGATG
>NW_011888902.1:2842560-2846951 GCF_000151845.1 Pteropus vampyrus
GGGGGGGTCCCTTGAGATCAACACCTGTGGAAAGGAGGGGGAAATGCAGGATTGGGCAGAACGAGACACAGGGTGTGACAGCCTTAGCCAATCTCACAGCTAGCTCCAGAGTCTGTCAGAGTTATCCCACTCACGGCTAAAATGGCTGAGCCTGTACACCCCCACCTCCATCAACCATGGCCTGTGGGCCACCCAGGGGTAGGGGCAACTGTAGGTAAGGCGGCTCTCTGCAGCTGAGTAAATCCCTGAAGGAAAGACCTGAGAGCTAGCGGCTGTCTGCTGAAGACAACAACTGGAGACGCCACTTCTTGCCTATTTTCCCTGAACCCAATGTGTCCAGACAGGAGCTATAAGCACACAGTGAAACAAGACTCGTGCTGTGGCTGGCAGAGGTGCTCCCCGTGGGGGAAAAGGACTTGCAACCCTTCAGAACCCAGAAATGTGAGTATGGAAAGCACAAATTGATGGGATTTTTCTTCTCTGCTGAAATGCTTACTTTTGCAGGCTGACTCGCCATAGCTTGCTCTCCACTGCAAGCAAAATGCAGGTGTTTTGCCTTCTATTCATGATTTATCCACCTCGGGGTGCTTCTACCTGATGTTTCTCCATTATTGTCTACCCTCCTACCTCCTCCAATCCGTTTACATATTTCCCTTTCAGATGAGGACTGGTTAAAATAGTGTCAAGCTAGTAGTGCCTATTAGAGACAGCCATCTTCGAAAAATGCCCTTTAAACGACCACGAAGCATGCTCCTGAATTGGAAGAACTAATATTGTTAAAATCTCCATACTACTCAAAGCAATATACAGATTCAATGCCATCCTTATCAAAATTTTAATGGCATTTTTCACAGAACTACAACAAATCATTCTAAAACTTGTATAGAACCACAAAAGACCCTGGGCCAAAGCAATCTTGGGAAAGAACAAAAGTAGAGATATCACACTTCCTGATTTCAAACTATACTAAAAAGCTATCGTGATCGAAACGGTATGGGCCCGGCAGAAAAAGAGACGCACAGATCAATAGAACAGATTAGAGAGCCCAGAAATAACCCCAGAAACATGTGGTCAATTAATATGTGACAAAGAAGCCAAGAACATACAACGGAGAAAGGACAGCCTCTCTAAGAAATGGTGTTGTGAAAAGTGGACAGCCACATGCAAAAGAACCTATTCCACTGTTACACCGGACACGAAAAGTAACTCAAAATGGATTAAAGACTTGAATGGGAGACATGGATCTGTAAAACTTAGAAGAAAACATAGGCAGCTCCTTAGAATTGAATTTTTTGATATGATCCCAAAAGCAAAGGCAACAAAAGCAAAAACGAATAAGAGGAACCATATTGAACTAAAATGCTTTTGCTCAGTAAAGGAAAACATTTGACAAAATGAATACGCAACCTCCCGAATGGGAGAAACTGCTTGCAAATCATATATCCGATAAGGGGCTAATATCCAAAATACACGAAGAACAGAAACTTCTCAATATCAAAAGAACAAACAATCCATTTTAAAAATTGGCAGAGGCTCTAAATAGACATTTTTCCAAAGAAGACATACAGATAACCAACAGTCACGTGAAACGATGTTCGATATCACTAATTATAAGGCATATGAAAACCAAAACCACAATGAGATATCGCCTCACACATCTAGAGTGGCTTTTATCAAAAAGACAACAAATAACACATGTTGGGGAGGATGTGGAGAAAATGGAACCCTTCTATACTATTGGTGGGACTGTAAACCTGTGCAGCCACTGTGGAAAACAGTACGGAGGTTTCTTAAAAACTTAAAAATTGAACTACAATATGATTCGGCTATACCACTTCTGGGTGTTATCTGAAGGAAAAGAAAACACTAATTTGAAAAGATATATGCACCCCCGTGCTCATTGCAGCATTATTTACAACAGCCAAGATATGGAAAAAATCTACAGTCCATGATAGATAAATGGATAAAGAAGGTGTGATTATACTATATATATATAAAATGAAATAATACACAGAAAAGATGGAAATCTTGCCATTTGTGACAACATGGATGGATCTTGAGGGTATTAAGAGAAATAAGTAATAAGTCAGAGAAAGACAAATACTGTATGATTTCAATTATATGTGGAATCTAAAAAACAAAACAAATGGACAAAGAAAACAAAACTCATAGATAGAACGGATTGGCGGTTATCAGAGAGGAAGGGGGTTGGGGGCGGGCGAAATGGTTATGGGGGTCAGCTGTATAGTGACGGATGATAACTAGACTTACTGTAGTGATCACTTTGCAGTATATACAAAGATTGATTTATTATGCTACACACTAACATAACAGTTTTACCTCGATAAAAAAATTTATACAGCAATAATAATAATAATAATAATAATAATGCAATATTG
The DNA here is from genome assembly GCF_000151845.1 of Pteropus vampyrus. NCBI lineage: Eukaryota > Metazoa > Chordata > Mammalia > Chiroptera > Pteropodidae > Pteropus > Pteropus vampyrus. Next base: position 2,844,960 of record NW_011888902.1, read on the forward strand.
AAAATTCAGCATAACAGCTGGCAATTTGTCTCTATTCCTAGAGGACTTTTCACAATGACAGAGCAGATAACAGTGGTCTACGTGTCCCTACCTTATTGAAAGTAGAGACTCAGATGGTTGGAGTAGCCACATTTCTAAGAAACGCGATAGCAAAAAAAAAAAAAAAAAAAAATGAGCGATATTCCTTATTCTCATTTCTTAAGTGAAGGCAACGTTGAGCCAATGCATCGCCCTGTTGACGCTTCTTACCTCTGCTTTTCTTTTCTTGGTCCTCTTAACTCCCATCCCTCTGGACTCTCTCATTGGCTGACTCTCTCCACTTCTGTCCCTTCGGCGTTTACGCTCCATCCTTCCCTTCTCCTGAGTAGTTCTACTTAACCTCCCTAGTTATTTTCTTTCTCTGATCTTTCCGTCTCTTCTTCCCATCTCTTTTTCTAGTCTCTTATTGAGCATCACAGACCTGTTGAAAATCACTTGTGAGACACAGGCTCCCTTCAGAGGGTAGAGGAGGAGAAAGAGCGAGGAAGACAGGGAAAATAAGCTGGCAAGGAAAGAATTTTCTTTGAAAGATTGGATGTTTGGGAGGAGAAGGGGGAGCAAAACTAACTAGCAGGAAGTGTCTCTCAATGAATGACCACATGGAGCTCAAAACAGGCAGTGAATACTCAACCAGAAGAGCAAGCAGCCTCTTCCTCTGTATCTGTCATTCAATATTTATCAAGTGTCTACTGGATGCCAGTTCAGAGAATGTTCCATGATTATATAGGAGGAGTTTAAACTGCTGTTAGGGACTTCACTTTAACAGAGAAATACAGTGCAATGATGTTTTTGAAACAAGATAAATAAAGCCAAGTATCAGGACAATCAACATAAATGTTTTCGGTTCCCCTACAGAAAGCTGAAGCCTCTCAGATTCAGTGAGCGAGGATGTCCAGAGCCTCATGGTTTACAGAAACGAGACACTAGAACAATAAATCGTGCTAAATTCACACAGCAGAATTCAGACAGTGGCAAATTCATGCGGCAGAATACTCTAAAATAGTAACAGCGAAAGAGCTACAGCTGTATTCAGCAACACGGATGAATTCCTCAAACATAATCTGGCTGCATTTCACTGCCACCAGGCACACTGTAGTCTGAGCTGAAGGACCCGCGATGGAATCAAAAATAATGCCACCAGCTTTTATCCTACACGCAGAGTTGCCAGATAAAATGCACCGAAATTTGAATTTCAAATAAACGAGAAATAATTTTCTACCTTAAATATGTCCCAACATACTTATAACAGGAAAACACTTGTTCATCTGAAATTCGATTTCTCTGGGCGTTCTGTATTTTTATTTGCTGAATCTGGCAAGGCTACCTACACTGATCTCTGCTTTGGGGTATATCACTAGATAGGAATTTGAGGAGCCCTACTACGCAGCTAAGCTAAGGAACAGGCAATAAACATTGCATCGGTAGGTCCCACTGGTGCCCCCACCCGGGTCCCGAAAGGTGTCATCACTTCTGCCATGCTCAGTCGTGGTATCAGAGTCTGCAGAAACGCAACTGAGCACTGTGCAGACTTTGTGCATACTTAAGCAACACGACGTGGGTAACTAGTAAAAGCTATTCCCATTTAACTGACGGAAAGGGTAAAGACACTGCTATGCTACGTCAAAGGCAGCATTATTACAAACACATCCCACTGGGTCCCCAGTCTCCCATGGGGATCAAACATATTATAATTGCTGAAAGAGTGACCACCAGTCAAAAATGCATCCAGCAGTTTAATTGTGAAAGTAAGTCATGAGTGTTGCTTCAACCAAGTAAAACTTAGTCATTTTCTCTTAAGATAGAAAATAGAATTAAATACAAGACCTCAGTCTCAGCTCATGGAGAAACTTAGCGGGACCATGTCCAAATACTTTATGTTCCTTGTAACCACTTTAGTTTTATAATGTTTCTAATATTTTAGTACTTTCTACTTTTCAAGCATTCGTAGATACC
>NW_011888902.1:2847001-2849440 GCF_000151845.1 Pteropus vampyrus
TCTGCGTGACCTTAAACAAGTGCCTTGGAGCCACACGGGCCTGGGTTCAAATCTGGACACCATCGCTCATGAGTTGGGAGGCCTTGAGCAAGTTATTTTCTATCCTCAGCCTCATGTCCCTCAATTCAATATAGAGATGATCTAATTACGTGAAGGGACATTAAGTAATAGTTCAGTTAGAAACAACAAAGATCAAATGCAGTGTTTGACATATATGTGCTCAATGATTTATTTTAAATATGTGTTTATTATGTTTCTCTCCCCACCAAACACAACCTAAGTCCTGGACGACAAATCTCATGAAGAAGGAAGGGGAGAGACGGGGAGGGAAGGGGAGGCAGGGATATGGGGAGGGGAAAATGGAGACGAAGGTGGAAATGTTTATGATGGTGGTGCTACGTTCACCGGCTCTGAAGCTGTGTGACTTCCCTTTGCTTCCACCTTGGTGGCCTAGGACCAGCCGTCCAGGGGTGATATCCGTGCCAGCAGTGCCACCACTGACCCACTTTGACGGTGCACCTGCTGGATAACCAAGGCTCCCAACATGAAAGATGTCCATTAAATATCGTGGTGACCTTTTAAATGAGAGATGTTAAAAGTTGAGGGTATCGTCCTCTTGATGAAACCTTTTTCCATTCTGTCTGTTCCCATCAGCGGCTCTTTCAGAAACCTCCACTCTCATTTGGCATCAATATTTATTCCAGCTGGCTTGTCTTCATCCTCACATCCAGGTTGACACCAAACCTTTCCAGGTCTCCTTTGAAAAATAACTCAAGTATATTTTTTTCCTCCAACGACAACCCTCTGTTAGCCTGCGGATTTTATTCCTAGATTCCTGAAACAGATTCCCAGCCTGTTTTATATTTAGCCTCTTACACTTCTAAGTCTTCCAACCCAACAACAAGAATCAGATTTCTTGGCCACCATTTTCAATCACGTTAATCCCTTTCTCAGAATCCTGCATCTGCTAAAAAGAAAATGAAAAGTTCCCAGGCTTTCATGCTCTTGACCAGTTTTCACCCCACAGAAATGCCCCCAGGCGTAGAGCGCCATTGTGGGCTGGGCTGTCCCACAGCGGACCTGAGACAGGGCTTAGTGTTCACTACACAGGGGGGGTCCCTTGAGATCAACACCTGTGGAAAGGAGGGGGAAATGCAGGATTGGGCAGAACGAGACACAGGGTGTGACAGCCTTAGCCAATCTCACAGCTAGCTCCAGAGTCTGTCAGAGTTATCCCACTCACGGCTAAAATGGCTGAGCCTGTACACCCCCACCTCCATCAACCATGGCCTGTGGGCCACCCAGGGGTAGGGGCAACTGTAGGTAAGGCGGCTCTCTGCAGCTGAGTAAATCCCTGAAGGAAAGACCTGAGAGCTAGCGGCTGTCTGCTGAAGACAACAACTGGAGACGCCACTTCTTGCCTATTTTCCCTGAACCCAATGTGTCCAGACAGGAGCTATAAGCACACAGTGAAACAAGACTCGTGCTGTGGCTGGCAGAGGTGCTCCCCGTGGGGGAAAAGGACTTGCAACCCTTCAGAACCCAGAAATGTGAGTATGGAAAGCACAAATTGATGGGATTTTTCTTCTCTGCTGAAATGCTTACTTTTGCAGGCTGACTCGCCATAGCTTGCTCTCCACTGCAAGCAAAATGCAGGTGTTTTGCCTTCTATTCATGATTTATCCACCTCGGGGTGCTTCTACCTGATGTTTCTCCATTATTGTCTACCCTCCTACCTCCTCCAATCCGTTTACATATTTCCCTTTCAGATGAGGACTGGTTAAAATAGTGTCAAGCTAGTAGTGCCTATTAGAGACAGCCATCTTCGAAAAATGCCCTTTAAACGACCACGAAGCATGCTCCTGAATTGGAAGAACTAATATTGTTAAAATCTCCATACTACTCAAAGCAATATACAGATTCAATGCCATCCTTATCAAAATTTTAATGGCATTTTTCACAGAACTACAACAAATCATTCTAAAACTTGTATAGAACCACAAAAGACCCTGGGCCAAAGCAATCTTGGGAAAGAACAAAAGTAGAGATATCACACTTCCTGATTTCAAACTATACTAAAAAGCTATCGTGATCAAAACGGTATGGGCCCGGCATAAAAAGAGACGCACAGATCAATAGAACAGATTAGAGAGCCCAGAAATAACCCCAGAAACATGTGGTCAATTAATATGTGACAAAGAAGCCAAGAACATACAACGGAGAAAGGACAGCCTCTCTTAAGAAATGGTGTTGTGAAAAGTGGACAGCCACATGCAAAAGAACCTATTCCACTGTTACACCGGACACGAAAAGTAACTCAAAATGGATTAAAGACTTGAATGGGAGACATGGATCTGTAAAACTTAGAAGAAAACATAGGCAGCTCCTTAGAATTGAATTTTTTGATATGATCCCAAAAGCAAAGGCAACAAAAGCAAA
>NW_011888902.1:2849490-2883693 GCF_000151845.1 Pteropus vampyrus
AAATGCACCGAAATTTGAATTTCAAATAAACGAGAAATAATTTTCTACCTTAAATATGTCCCAACATACTTATAACAGGAAAACACTTGTTCATCTGAAATTCGATTTCTCTGGGCGTTCTGTATTTTTATTTGCTGAATCTGGCAAGGCTACCTACACTGATCTCTGCTTTGGGGTATATCACTAGATAGGAATTTGAGGAGCCCTACTACGCAGCTAAGCTAAGGAACAGGCAATAAACATTGCATCGGTAGGTCCCACTGGTGCCCCCACCCGGATCCCGAAAGGTGTCATCACTTCTGCCATGCTCAGTCGTGGTATCAGAGTCTGCAGAAACGCAACTGAGCACTGTGCAGACTTTGTGCATACTTAAGCAACACGACGTGGGTAACTAGTAAAAGCTATTCCCATTTAACTGACGGCAAGGGTAAAGACACTGCTATGCTACGTCAAAGGCAGCATTATTACAAACACATCCCACTGGGTCCCCAGTCTCCCATGGGGATCAAACATATTATAATTGCTGAAAGAGTGACCACCAGTCAAAAATGCATCCAGCAGTTTAATTGTGAAAGTAAGTCATGAGTGTTGCTTCAACCAAGTAAAACTTAGTCATTTTCTCTTAAGATAGAAAATAGAATTAAATACAAGACCTCAGTCTCAGCTCATGGAGAAACTTAGCGGGACCATGTCCAAATACTTTATGTTCCTTGTAACCACTTTAGTTTTATAATGTTTCTAATATTTTAGTACTTTCTACTTTTCAAGCATTCGTAGATACCTGTATGTTCTCTTCTTCCTTCCTCACAAAATCTAAAAGATAATATCTTATCATCGCCCCCGCTTAAAAGTATTTGTTCATTGGACAGATATTTGCTGGGTATTCATTATGTGCATAGAATAGCGAACAAGACAGACAAAGCTTGTCCTTATGGAACATACCTTCTACTAAGAAAGGAGTACTATTTAAAAAATAAAAGTTCAGATGGCAAGATTTCCATGAAGAAAATAAAACAGGTGGCAAGAAGATTCAGAGAGACGAAAGCTGCTATTTTAGACGAGGTGGTGAAAGTCTTTTTGAGACGGCGGCATTTGAGCTGGACATAGAGCTCGTACAATAAGAAGGTGCCAGGCACGTGGGATGGAGAAGGAGCACCCTCGGAGGCAGAAATGAGTCTGACAAGTTTTTAGTGCTGGGTGACAATGGTGGGGTGAGTCGGGTGTGGAAGGGACAGGGGGTCAGATGTGATTGGAGATGAGGTAGGAGGGGCAAGGTCACACAGAGCCTCGTATCATAGAGAAGAGGAATTCCTACGTTTTCTATTCTAACTGGCGGAGATAGAGCAGGGAAGTGATGTGATCCGGCGCACACACGTAGGATCGATCTGGCTATTCAGCCAGGAAGAGTCAAGGGGAAGACAAAAATAGTAGGGTAGAGGCTAATTAACTTTCTAGACAAGAGATGTTGGTGCTTTGGATCTGAGCAGCAATGGAAAAGGAGAGAAGTGTTCATATCCCTTTGAAAGTGGAGCCACTAAATTGGAGATAAGGGATGAGGCAAAACAAGGCCTGATAGATAACCCCTGGGATTTTTCCCCGAAAGCTTGGGTGCTATTAACTGAGATGGAAACAGAGGCGCAGGAAAATTAAAATACAAAGATCTAACCCTAGAGACCAAGCTTTTCATTACTGTGCCACCTCTGAGAAAAGTGACAGAAAATATCATTGGCATTTTCCTGAGGTTAAATATTAATGTTAGAAAACCTGGGATGTAACTATTGCTGTTTATAAATTGTCATCATGTTAACTTGTTATTACTCAAAATATGCAATAAGAAATAGGCAATAAGAATTTTAAAAAAATTAAAATACATTCCTATAATCACATTTTAAATAACAGAGCCAAGATTCAAATTCAGATCTTTCTAGTGCTCCGATATTTTCGGACTGGTAAATTGATTCATTCTAATAATTTGTTTACTGGCTTCAAAGTTTGCCTTTTAAACTATAAGCTCCTCTGTGACAGGGATCTGGTCAAATCCGATATCTAACCACCACAGTCAAAGGCACGAGTGCTTTTTTGATGGTGAGGACGTTCGTATAAAGATATGAGAAGCCCGTCAGCTCCCACATTTCCCACCATCCTTGACTGATCCACCAATCCCATGCTTTCAACGGGCTACGTGCTTCCAATTTTGTTGGCTTTGGCTTCTGCTATGGAAGTACTAACCTCATTTTACAAGCTGGGGGACTTTCCCTTCCTGAGAAAGTGTATGGGTGCAATTACAAACACATGTTCGTGAAGACAGAACCACATGCTAGTTATTGTCCTACACGCAAACTTGTCTTGATGGAATCAACAACAGCCTTTATTTATTTGAGAAAATCAAACAGAAGAATATCTCATGAGCTATCTTAGAAAATTCTGTATTTGATTACCAGCTGGAATACTTTAAACTCAGTATCAGTTTTTGGTAAATTAAAAAAAAAAAAAATAGCTAACCTTACAGCGTCCAATATCAATGCAATTCTCAGTCAATCTCGGCATTTGTTCTCCTTGTAAATTAGGAGTCACGTGATTCCATGTACTTTCCCGCCATCCTTCTAGAGAACATTTAGACCTGACACATCAGCTCTGATTAACCCCACCATTCATTTTACATTATGTGACTAGTGTTTGAGTCTCTAGTCTTCAACATCTTCCTCAGAAAAGCTAAAGGAATTTTTCTTCCCATTTCATGTGATCCTCCGACTCTGAAATATTAAGACTTTAGGCCCTCCTCAAGGTTATCTTGAACTGATTTACCAAAAAAAAAAAAAAATCATTGGTTATCAGCTTTCCTCTTTCAAAGACAAAATATAATTCAAACTGTATCACTCTATCAACTCCAGTTTTTCTAAGTACCCTTCAGAGAAAACTCTAAAGCGTAGAGTGGGGGAGATAGAGCAGGAAGCACATCCCCCTTTGCAGTCACCCCGACAACTCTGAACTGCGCTTGGAGTGTCCACTTAAACCTGGAATTCAGCATTCTTGATAACAGGGAGAAATTTCTCTGAAAGGGCTCTTGAAAACAAAGATCTTTATCGCTCCAGATACTGATTAACTTAAAATACCTTGGCTCAAATCCCTTTCTGATAAACACCAAGATCTTACTGTGTGATTAAGAAGTTTATTGATACTGCACAGAAAATGTCCACTGAGATGTCCTAAGTGAATCTTCAGATATCCTAAATGAAACTTTGGGGAGATTTTTATTATGGCGCATCTGGTGAGAAAGTCATGTTTAACTTGTCAGGCAAGACGTGATCTAAAAGCCTCTTTATTCAATTACTATCATCCCCAATAAAGAGAGAGAGAGAGAGAGAGAAGAGGAAGAAGAGGAGGAAGAGAAGAAGAAGAAGCTGGTTCATTGAAAAAAGTCAATAAACTTAACAAATCTTTAGCAAGACTAAAAAAATAAAGAGACAAAATATAAATTACCAATAACAGAAAGGGAAAAAAAGGATATCGGCACAGACACTGAAGACATCAAAAAGGTAGTAAGAGAATACTATGGAAAAACTCTACATACATAAACTTGACAACTTAGAAGAAATGGACCGGTTCCTCAGAAAACAAAAGCTACTACGACTCACCTAATATGAAATAGATAATTTGAATAGTCATATAATTCATAAGAAAATTAAATTTGTCATTTAAAAACTCCCCCCAAAAAATCTCCAGGCCCAAGGGGTTTTTCTGGGAAATTCTACCAAATGCCTAAAGAAGACTTAGCACCAATTTTCCATAATCTCTTTCAGAAAATAGAAAATGAAAAACTTTCTATTTCATTTTATTAAGTTAACGTTATCACGATATCAAACCATACAAAGACTTGTACACAAATATCCGTAGCAGCTCTAATCAGAATAGCCAAACCGGAAGCAATCCCAGTGTCCATATGCAGATAGATGAATGAATAAATTGCACTATGGCCTTACAGTGGAACATTACTCAGCAATAAAAAGTAACAACACATTAGAAGACACACGACATGGATGAATCTCAAGAACATTATTCTAGGTTAAAGAAGTCATACGTAAAAGAGTCCCTAATGGATATCCTACTGACATAAAATTCTATATTAGGCAAAACTAATCAGCAGTGACAGAAAAAAGAATCGCCGAGAGTTAAGGTGGGTTATAGGTGGGGACCGTTTGCAAAGAGACCCGAGGGAAATTTGGGGTGATGAAAATGTTCAGTTTCTGGATTGTGGTGATGTTGGTTACACAGGAGCAGATGATCATCAGAAAGTTAGCCAGCCGAAACGCGTTGTGTGTGTAAATTTTAACTCAATAAAGTTGATGAAAAGTAAAACCCAAAGCATTTGACAAATATATATATGTGTATATACTCACTAACGTGTTTTTGTCACGAGGCCAATTCAATGTTGTAATATTTATATATCAGAGCCACTAAAGATTAATTTTAAGAGTAAGATGTAGCTGACTCTTCGGTATGTCATCTTACTTTTTCTGTCAAAAATAAAACCATAAACTCAGAATTTTTAAAATGTGACCTTGTTGTTTATAAAGTTCACACTGCGGGAAGGAAGAGGGTGCATCGGCCAGAGGCTGGGGATCACCAGTTCTTTAATTCATGAAAATTACAGGTTTGCTCTTTCAAGAGTTCAAATTAAGACCCTTCCAAGAATTCTTGCGTGTGTGGTCAGGAGAGGCGGAGGTTCTTCCCCGAGTCAGGTATAGAGGGGAGATCTCTTCATACTCAGGGTGGGAGGAGAGAAGACTTGGTAATCCCAAAAGAGAAACTTAAGAAAGGCTATTGAAAAAGGGGGACCGACAATACATGTTAGGAAGAGCTCGGAGAATTTGTCCATAAACCACAAAGAATCCATAAAAGAGGCAAAACTATTTGGCAAAGGGTGGAAGACACTGAGAATCTCTTTCTTTGTTGATATTTTATCTTTCTTGGAACTACAGGTGTGAAGCACTATCTCATTACGGAAGAACCAATGACCTCAGTTTTTGGTGGGTCTGAGGCCATCAACCCACACATTCTGGTCAAAAACATGTTCAGAAACCAAAAAAAAAATTTTTTTTCAGAGAAAAAGCGGGAAAGAAACATTACAAAGTGTTAAACCCAGTTGTCTTTAAATGCCAAAAATATGGATATATTTTCACTAACTTTCTATATTTCCAAATATTGTTTTATAAGTATTACTTTCGCAATGGAAAAAAAGAGTAAACATGTCATTATGGTCTGCTGCATCTATTGGTAATGAAAAAAAAAAAATTCAGGGACAACAAATTGTCCCGTTGTACTCTTCTAGCTTCTATAAATTTCTGTTACTTTCGCAAGAAAATTACTGCATATTCTAGTCTTTTCTATTAATAAACACAATGTGCCTTCCTATACCGCAATTTTATTCCTGTTGGTTCCTTTTTCCATTGCATGGGTCCAATACGTCTATGTTCCCTCCCACACACCACAAGCCACAGACCATGCACGGCCACCTGGGGCAGGCGAGGCCGTAGGAGTGTCCCGTGATTTTGTCCACGTAGGGAAGATACACATTCTACTTCACCCCAAGTTCAGTAGCTAATATACTCAGGATGTTAGCGGGTGAGCTGTTTTTAGTCAGGAGGAAATAAAAATCGAGCCTCCCAAACAAGCTTAGAAAATACGATTTAAAGATTAAACGCAATGAAAGCAATGTCTCCTCTTCCCAGATGAGAATTACCTTTGAAACTGGTGACAGTTTAAGAGGGTGCTTGATGATCACACAAAGCCACTGAACACCTAAGGCGTAATGGGCAGCCCTTTGCTGTTGAGAAAGGTTTTTCACAATCTCTCTACACATTTTTAAAGATTAATGAGCGTAAACAAATACCAATACGCTGCACCTCCAGAATTCAAACAGATGTACTCAGGAGTAGAAATGAAGTTTCGAGTTTGAAAATATTTTTGTCCTTCCTTCCTCAACGGATCTTAATGGAAAGACTATCATCAAAAATGTAGCTGGTGATTGAGTTCAGAAAGCTTTAGGGGTGGTTGTGAGCCATCTCCATATCTGTTAACTATCTCATTTCCTTAAAATAAGTCTCAAACGACATCTTTTACACTTTTTTGGCAAGCCCTGCACTTACGTCTTAGCTCAGTGAAGATAAAGTAGCCATTTGGGAACCTGGAACCAGGTACGCCCTCGAATCTGGGGAATTCTTCCCACATTAGTGCTGCTGGTGCCACATTACTGACAGCCAGAGTTTAGACTCTAGAACATTCTGTCCTCAACTGCATTCAAAGACCGTAGGAGGGGTTTGTGCGTGTGTGTCCTTTTAATGCAATATGTAATCTCTGCACCAAATAACAATTGAGTAAATTTATAATGGATCCTAAAATCAAATGGAGAGCAGACTCACACTATTCAGGAAGAAGGCGCTGACATTTATCAAGCGTCTATGTACCAAGCCCTTGACATTCATTATGCTATCACCCTTCACGACTGGCCCTCAAACCAGCAGCTGTGACATCACCTAGAAACCTGTTAGAAATTCAGAATTTCAGGCACCATCCAGACTTGCATTTTAACAAGATCCTCAACGCTACTTTATTAAATTCCGTTTCCACCCAAATCATAGACATATGATATTATATCTATTTTCTATTAGGGATTAGAGACCAGGAAGCTGAAAATGTTTGCATAAAAGTCACAATACAGTAATGAATAAAGCTGGATACAGGCCCGCTTGGAAATTTATCCTATTTCCCCTCCACTAGGTTAAGTCCTAAACCAGCCCGGAGCCACAGACTTGGGTTTCAATCCAGACTCCACCATCGAGATCTTCCTGGCTCCATACGTGCCAGTTCACCAACATGGGAGTCACTTTTCTTGTCTTCCTTATTTCATGGAATCGCTACAAAACAGATGAGATTAACATATGTGCAAACGCTTTGCAAAGGGTATAGCACTGGCCAAAATTAACCTGCTCACGGAATCTTAGATGTGACTCTTTCTCATTCTGTTTTTGCCAAGGCAGAAAAACCAGGAACGAAATATTCGCTGCCAAGTAACGCCACATCACAGAGTGAGAGATCAGACGGCCTATGTGGTCTTGAAACTGGATAGGTCAGCCTTGGCCCACCACCCACCACAAGGGTATGGAAAGTTGGAAAGGTAGAGAAAAAAGGATTTTTCTCTAGAAAGCGTTTTTACGGGGGATGGAATGAGGTAAGATTATTTCTCCACCATCTCAATCGTACAAAAAGGGGCCCTAAGAAGACCACACAGAGAACCTGCTATTTGTCCCCTTAAAGAAGACAACTTAATCTGGAAGGAGAAAACTCCCATGAGCCTCCTCTCCTCCTGCGGGTTTTCCAGACTGAAGCCATACTAGGTTTTGGTATTGCCACGCTAACCATTAAACTGGACAGCAAATCTTAACTATGTGTCTCCGGGCTAAATAGACTTTTGATTATTTAAAAATATCTGAAAAGTTATAAACCTGGTCAAGATTCAACCAAAAGAAGGGAAACACTAATCCACAGATTTGGTTTAAGGGGACGGCGAGAAAAAAATATAGTTTGCTGCTTACATGCTGCTGAGAACTTCTCTTCCAATACCCTAGTTTCTATTATTAGTACCATAAATACCGACATGAGATCAACAAGAATTGTCTCCTAAGCCAAAATCTGATTTTGCAGGTAAAGGTCACGGGAAAGAAATGGAGCAGGCAGGTGAGTTTTCCCTCAAATTACCTGTTCTCATCCTAAATTGAAACCCCTAAAAGACATTCTAATCCAGACTCTTACAGCGGCTAATCACACAGAAATAGGTGAAACTTGCCACGGTGAAAGGGGCCTAATTCCATTTTTCTGTAGGAAAACACAGAGGTTTCAAGGAGTGATAAACTCCTGTAGCCCACAGTCCAGTGGCAGCCCATCTTAGAGTTTAGGGCAAGCATATGGCAGCCTGTTCCCCTGTCACAGAAATACCTGCTAAAGATCGAGGGCAGACAAGGGGAAATCTGGGCACAGAAGTTCAGGCAGACCCAGAAAGCTGGGCAGGAGCTGGGGACTTGAATATAGGAGCAAGGTCACAGGTTCAAGACACAATCACGCATGGATAACTGAGAATCAAGATCAGCATCTGTGCTGGAAAGAAGAAATTGAGAAGATCCGACCTGACAAGTATGTTCCGTTACTGTGTGTCAGGATGCCTTCAAGGCCAGGTCTCCAGCCCAACCCTGCACAGGAAGCTCAACACTCACCAGCATCACCTTTCTCTCTCTATCCTCTGAGGCCATCTCCGCCGCCCTCACCCCTTTCCTGCTCATCCGAACGTCAAACACTGGACTTTTAAAAATATTCATGTCACTGTCCTCCACGCACCTGTCACTGCCTTCCACAGTCTTTAGATAAAGTGGAGGCTCTTTATCTAGAGTCCGAGGTCTCTCACGATCTGGCTCCTGCTCCCCTTTTACATCACCTGTCACCACCTCCCACCCCAGAGCCCACCACCCAGCCAGATGAGCCGCTCATAGCTTCCCAAAACATCCTCCTCTCAAGCCTTAGCATTTCCATGCTGCAGAGTTTTCCAGATTTGCTGGTGATGAGAATCTCAAGGAATGCTTGTTAAAATCCAAATTTACACATTTTACTCTGGACCTACCAATTCTGAATTTCCAGGGCAGGAATCTGGGAACCTGTGTTTTTAACAAACCTTCGGGCAAAACGTATCATCTAGCATCTATAGTGTAAGCTCCACGAGGGTGAAGACTCCCTCTGCCTTTTTTATCCAGAATCCAGAGGGAGTGTTTAATCCAGGATGCGGAGGAAGGGCTGTTCTCTTTGCCTGCAACGCCTGCCCTCCAGGATGCTCTGCACTTGGCAAAGTCCTGTTTGTTCAAGCACCACCGGTGCCATTCATGTAACCTAACGAGCAGTGGATATATATCGAATGAATGAATTAATAGGAAAACGAGTGAGAGCATCGAATGAGTAGAGCAGGAAATGTGGAGAGCGGTGTGAGAGTTTACAAGTGGCAGACGCACATTGATGTCTGCCACACGGGACGGCACCTGGAGGCCTAAGCATGGGGATCCTGGGTTCCGAAGCAATGAATTCAGGCCCTGGGGGCAGGGAGAACCAGATAACTCTCTGGTCACTAAAAGGACTCAGGTCACAATGCAGAAATCTTGTCGTTAGGAATGATGGGGAAGAGCGAGGAAATGGTCCACCGCGAGGCGATCAGAAGACACTCAGCCAGGAGTCTGTAAGGACGTAGTTTAAAAAAAAATTTCTTTTTAAATGTCCAGGAAAATCTGAAAGCTGAAAAAATGCAGAAACAAGGAAGAAATCGAGGAAAGCTCAGACCACGCCCCTTTGACACTGAGCCCACCTGGTGAAGCTAGAAATGTCCATTAGTTCCCCACAGTGGCATTTATTTCTATAATAAAAATCCAGCCATAAAGCCTTCAGGGGTGGCGAGAAGAAAACCAGGTGTAGTTGAGGTTTCGCGAAGCTCTCAAGCTCGCCCTCGTCCTTCCCAGATGTAAGGAGAGAGCCTCCAAGAATCCGAGAGAGAGAAAACTGTGAAACTTACAGGACATAACCACTTTTCCATTCATGTTTAAACCATGTGTCCTTGAGCAGAGACGCAACCCATATGATCCTGATCCATTTACACCTTACTCATCAAAATAGTTTTCCGGGAGCAATTTAGTGTCCACGAAGATTTTTTGCATCTTTCCAGAAAGATTTTAAATCCATTTTCCCCATAAAAACAGGAAGCCGTAATTGCCAACCGTCAGCTGACTCAATCATGAAGAAAAAGTTCAGAATCCCTTCAAACTATCAAGGCCATGCATTTTCGTAGTGACGCTAGATTTCCTAACCTCCCAAAAAAAGGACAGTGCTTGCCCAGTGAGTGGGTTGATTTCCCCGAGGTGTCACCAGAAGCTGACCTCACCCTGTGTTGTCTACTTTCTCCACAATAATCCTCCTCCCTCTTCCTCCCCTGCCTTTATTCCTTTCCACAAAGAAGTGTCATGTTTGCTTTACGGCAGGCTCTATCCTAAGCAACATTTTTTAATATTCAAGTACAGTTCACATATAATATTATATTAGTTTCAGGTATACGACATGGTGGTTCGACAATTATATTCCTTACAGTGCGATTACCAGAGTGTCTAGCAACCATGTGTCCCCCTCGAAGTTATTATGCTATTGACCATTTTCCCGATACTGTACATTACATCTCGTGACATGTATTTCTAAAGTGGCATTTATTTCTGGAGGTTCGGACCCCTTATTCCCCTTCACCTCTTTGCCCATCCCCTCGCCCAGCAACCATCAGCTTGTTCTCCATATCTATGAGTCTGTTTCTGTTTTATCTGTTCATTTGTTTTGTGTTTTAGAGTCCACATGTAAGTGAAATCATACGTATGTGTCTTTCAGTGTCTGAATTAGTTCACTTAGCATAATAGCCTCTAGGTTCATCTGTGTTGCTGCAAATGGCAAGACTTCACTCTCTTTTACGGCTGAGTAATATTCCAGTGTGTGTGTGTGTGTGTGTGTGTGTGTGTGTGTGTGTGTGTGTGTACCACAGGTTGTTTTTTCCCATTCATCTATCAATAGACACCTAAGTCACTTAACATTGTTATCGATGACTTGGATGAGGACAGCTCGGCTGCTGTAAAGTATGTGATAACATCAAACTAAGAGCACAGGCTAGCTGACTAGATGAGAGCAACTTTGGTTCTAGTACCATAATGAGTTATAAGGAGAAATGCAAGTACCGCCCTTAGGTATAAAATATGTCTATAGAGATATATAAATGCACAGCAAGGGTGCAATTTGTAAAGAAGTCACAGTCACAGTGTAAGAGGAACCTCAGCAAACTAAATTGGTTTCCAGTGCAGAGAAATCTAGATGGGAAAGAATCCAATCACTTGATCGCATAGAAAATGGGACCGTTTAGCCTCAAGATGAGAAAATTTGGGGAGAGTAAGACCACTCCTCGAATAAAGAAGAAGACAGATGAACAACTATCGATATGTTTTGTAGTCAGATTTGTACAGAAACCAGCAGACCTCATAATCCTCCAAACCTTTCTAGATCTGAAATTCTGTTTTTCCCCATCAAGGCCTACCCGTCGCTTCTCTGTCAGTGTACCCCAGCTAATGCAGAAATGGATAAACGCGAACAACCAGTTTGGAAAGCTCCAGTATAAAACGTTCGACGACTGGCTGTTGCATCAGCTTTTTGACTTGTTTTCTGTTCTCTCAGGCTCTTCTAAAAAGAGATGCCTGGCCAGTGAGAAGTGACCTTCTCTAAGATTGAAAGACATAATGAAATCCATGCCCGGACTCGAGTTATCTCATCAATTTGTAATCATCTCCCTTTTACATAAGCACATTCCCCAAGTCTTTTTTTAAAAAAACATCCATGAACCAAACACTCCTTTCCTTTCGGAATTTTTAGTTATTGAATTAAGAGGCAAATGTATCCGATGATGGAAGAAAATAACAGTGATTAATTCTTGTGACATTTACAGAAATGGGTTAAACTCTTTCTATGTAACTATTCTAAAGGTTGAGTACTTGGCCACTTTTTTTTTTTCCACATAACCATTAACAGTTGTGACTTGAAGAGTTCCAGAACACAAGACTGGACATTTGAATGACAAGCTAAGAGAGTACCTTGTGGAGAGCATTCGCTGTGTGTTCCATCCAAAATATTTCGCTTGGGAAAACTAAGACAAGCAAGTCAATTAACTTTACAAGAGAAAGGAAAAAAGAATTCAATTTTCTCTTCAGTTTACCACTGTGAGAATTGAAAAGACTCCACTTCCAAGAAAACTATTAATTTTTACAGTGTCAGCATGCTTTTTTACAAACTGCACTTTTACGATACCGTGGTCGGTGCTGGAAACATTTACACTCAAGAGGAAAGCCTGAGCTTTTGCAAAGCGGAGGGAGAGTATCATAGTTCGACCATCTGATCCATTTTTAAAAACACCATATCTAAGCCTACAGAACAAGGGCTGTTAACGTTGTTTAAAGTCTTTTGTGAGACACCTTCTGAGGGTTGTCTTCTGCTGTGTCTCTCCTTTGTCTTACCTCCCACCATACCCTGCGGGTTCCAAGAGTGCATGCTGTCGCCGAAGCCAGGTTGCCAGGTGTCACACGCACAACCCACATGTCAACAAAAACGCCTCGGGCCCCAGCAGGACTTAATTCGCTGCCTCCCACGTCTTCTTTGGGCGAGAGAAGAGCAGCCCACGTGACTGAAGGGATGGAAAGAATTCCCGTCAGGAAAGGTTCAAGGAACTGGGGGAATTTTGTCTACAAAAGAGAAAGAGTGAGTGGAACGAAGTCCCTTGGTGCATTGAGATTGCTTGTGTGAAGGCAACGTACGAGTAAATAAATAAATAAATATCCTCCACGTCCGCGGGAAGCCAACAGAAGAAAATGAGCTTCAGTGACATCCAGGGAGTTCGTCCCTGGACAAAAGAAGGTCATTTAGAGGTCTGAGTGATAAGGCATGGGACGGGTCTCCTCTGGGAGGTTACAGAGCAAGACCCCCTGCAGAGCTTCCGTAAGAGAAAAGCTGCCCTTTGCCTTGGATGAGCCAAACAAGGAACATCTGTGGCTGAAATGCAGAACTGGGGTCTGGTGGCCCAGTAACGCCAGCCAGAGATGAACCCCGCCTGTGGGAAAATACACCCAGAACTTGCCTGGGGAACCAGTTCTAGTACTCAGCGCCACTCCCTGTCACGGAGTCCCTCTTTGTGGGCTCCAGGTCCATGACTTAAGGTCAGATCTTTCTCCGTGGCAGTGAGGACACACGACACCCATGAGCGGTCCTCAGTTTCCCTGGTGTGGAGGCACTCTATCGAAGCTTTCTCTCACATGCCCATCCTACGCCATGACTACAGAGCTCTTCAAAGGACAGGATTCTTCCGACCATGGATGAAAGAGGCTCAGGTGCACCTGGGGGTCTCAAAGGTACATGCATCAAATTCAACCGAACACAATAGATATCTTTGGGGGACTCCTCTTTGCCCAACTCCAAGCTAAGTGCCGGGCGCGTACACAATAAGGACGTCACATTGTCTACCTCGAGTCGCTAAAATATTTTAGGTAAAAATGAGGCATATTCATGTCATAGAAGTAGAATGAGACAGTTTTTGTTAAACGACAATATGACGGAGTGAATAAGTGCCGAAGAAATCAGAGATGACAAGGACACCTGTGAACTAGGCCAGGCTTCATGCAGGCGATGGGACAACGTTTGGGAATCTGAAAGCGTCTCTGAGCTAAGTTTCCATCTAAATGACTTCCCAGATTGACTCACGCCCTCTTCTCTCTCTACAAAGCTCACTGACCGATACCCACAAGCAGCTGATCGCTTTTAGCTTGTAGGTGGCTTGTCTTGTTTCTAAATGGGAGCATTTCATAGCAGCTGACTATGTTTTTACATGAAGTTTTCAGTGTTTTATTTTTAGCGTCTTTACTAGAAATCCACTGGAAAGCATGGTTTGTATAAAAGACAGCGTGAGCTCTAATCCCTGGACTCATATTCAGAAAAAATTAATTAGCTTTGGCCATAAATTGTTTTTTCGGTCATTCATTATGCGTTCATTTATATGCTTTTAAGGTAAGAGAAAATGTAAATGTTTAAGTATATGTACTATCATTTTTAATATTTCGGCTTTAAATGGCTTAATTAATCTGTCAACTGCTCACCCCATAGCATTGGATCATAGCGCTTTTCTTGCCAAAAGTGACATAAGAAGCATTGGATCAGAGGGGAAAGAATGGATTCTAGCTTTTACTCTCCATTGGAACTCGGTCAAGACCATTCCCTCCCCAGCCCCAGTTTTCAATTCCATAAAAGAACTGAGGCAAAGCAGGTCTCTCGGTGGCCTCTTCCAGCCTTGGCATTCTATAACTCGGTGATACCAGCTCTCATGAGCTCTCCGTGCATTGCAAGCCCATAATAAATACCTGTTAACTAACAAACATTTGCACTGTCCCCCTGTTCTACTGTCCCAACCTAGTGCATCTTTAAATGTTCTGGGGCTTCGGCACCCCTAGAGCTGATCTTATTTCTCCACGTAACTACTTTTTCTCAGTAGGAAACGTGGTATCTTAACTTCTATCTTCACTGGGTTTGAAACAGAGGGAGAGCAAGGTATATGAGAAAAAAAAATACACTTCTTACAATTAGGAAAATATGAGAATTATTAGGGGACACTTGCTTTGGGCAAAAACAAATTCTCTATGATACGAGATATGAGATATGAGAAATATGCTAAATTCTCTTTATGTAGAGACAGGATGCATCATCCCAACAAAGAAGCACTTTTATATCCTCGCCTGGAGAAAAAAGAATAAGGACCCAAAAATGCAAATAAAATGAGAAGGATACTAAATGAGATATGAAATTCTGGATTTGATTCTGGAAATAAATAGGACATTAGTGGGAAAACTGGCAAACTCTGAATAAATGCTATAATTTAATTAATAATAATGTGCCAAGGTTAATTTCTTAGTTTCGACAAATATACCATGGTTATGTGAGATGTAAAAATTAGGGGGAGTATACGACTTACGGGAATTATCTATACTATCTTTGCAATTTTTCCGTAAATCTAAAATTATTCCAAAATAAAAAGTATATACAAAAAAAGAAGAAGAAGAAAGAAGCACAAAAGACAATAGAGACATACAGAGAAAGAGAGGGTTTTATAGCAAGAGAGACAAAGAGGTAAAGAGACAAGGAGCCATAAAAGAAAAACAGATAGAGAGTGATGAATAAATACAGCTCGGTCTTAGTTTGGACCTATTTCTGTTGTGGGCTCGTTAGTCTGTGCCTTCAGTTTTCTACAGCTGTCGTCTACAGGAAGTAGGCTGTGAGTATTCGACAGTTTTCTGCTAAAACGCTGTGTTGTAATAAAAGCAGCTCCTCCCCCATTCGCTTACTGCTACACCAAACAGTACCGGTATAGAAAAAAATCCTGTGATTTATACTTTACGTGCATAAAAAAGATTTAGTAATTAAGGGTAACCCATGACATCACTCTGATCCAAACTCGCAACGAGGGAAATCATTTTTCCAGCAAACGTGGAAATCTCGCTGGGTCACCCCCACGCCCTTTGCTCTGATATTGAATTTCTCTGAAAAGCAACTTTTGTACACACGTGTCTATTATCCTTGTGTTTGGAGATCACCATCCTGCAACCCAGGGGTGGGGTGGGGGGACATTCAGCCCATTCTCCTACTGACAGGACCAAAGCCCTGGAACTCTAACTTTTTGCCATGGTTTTAACGGAATGATTTCCTCCCAGGAGTTTGGGATCACTCTCAGGCCCAAAGGACATTTCTGTAAGTCATCAGAGGCAAACTGGGACACGAAATACTTGCCATCAGCCCAGGAGGCAAGTAATTACTTGTCCATGTGTGCATTACTTGCACACATGGGCAAATGACAGGATATATATTTTCCACTGAGGAGCAAAGAGATAGTCAGAGATGAAGTTTCTATGAATGGGGCAATAAATGTCCGTGGTCCCCTCGGTTACCTTTCCCTCTTATATGTGCCTCTCCTTCCATCGAGGACCAATGGAGCCAAAGTGGTGGGAGCAGAAAGAGAGGAAAAGGTTGTCTAAGAACATACAATCTTAAGGGTTTCCAGAGGAAATACGGCGACTTTAGGAATTATTGTTCATCTTTATGTCCCAGGATCTAATAGATATTCACATCACACATTCTGCAATATTGGTTTAATTGAACCAAATAGAATCAGGTAAAAATAGAATTTTAGTGCTAGAGTTTATCATCTCATCCAATTCTTTCATTATTTCAGCACTTAGCCATAGAAATAAAATGAGAAGCGCCAGTGTATACCAGTCAGGGCGGTTAGCAGGGGAGAACCACTCTTCTCACGGTCATTATAATCTACAAATGGATCTTGACCGTCGACTACAGAGTGTGAAGTGAGTGAGCAGCAGCCCCGACAGGCTGCTGTATGGTGACGGATACCAAGCAGACGTGGCGGTGCTTACCTGGAGTCAGGCAGTCAAGGGAAGCAAAGATACAACACAATACTCGCAAAACCTTGAGTGAGCCACAGCCAGCAATATAGTTTTGCATTGTAAAATATTGATTGAACATCTCACGACTTTTTCTTCCAAGGAACCGAGAAAGCCTCTGCGGTTCAAGTTCCAAACCGAAATACTAATAAAGACTTTTATAGCTCTTAGGGTGCTGCGTGAGCCACACGACAAATCTGGGGCTGCATGCTATGTCTCTTTCACATAACAGTTTCTCCATTGGAATGAAAAAGTGATTCATGGCATGGAGTGATCCCGCGTTATCAGGCCCCAGAGAGTCATCAGAGAAAAAGGGGAACGAAAGAAGAAACCTCCCTCTTTCCATGGCTTTCAACAGAACTGTGCTCCTCCCTCGGGAAAGCTGCCTCTAACTGTAAATGAGGCTTCAATGGCGGCAGAGGTAAGCTGCACCTGCTTCAGAGGCCTCAGCAGGGATGCTGGATGAGTTACTGACCTAAAAGCACCTGGAGGCCCAACCACTTTGCGGAAGTTGAGGAGGGCCATGGGCAGGGTTAATCACGTCCCCGAGGGTGAAATAAAAACAAGAGGTAATCACGCAGCTCCAGAGAGTAAAGTACTCTATTGCCTGTGTGGCCGGAACCCGAACAGTACAGGTGAGATGCAGATCCAGACATATGGTAGAATTCATTTCTTTTTCTACTCAAAGAAATTTGAAAAAAAAAAAAAATCATGTACTCCTCAAATTTTAGCTCTCTGAGAAAATAGCCTTCTACATTTACATTTTAAAAAAAAAGTTGCTTCTCATTTACATTAAAAAAAAAAAAAAAACTGCCCTTGAGGTCCATGCCTGATAAGTAACGCCACCTTATAATGAGGCATTGTTGGCTCTTCGGTTCTTAACTCGCATGTCCAAATCAGCCTGCCTCAGACTGGGTTCTCTTCAAGGTTGAGACACGAGAGTGAGGTTTTGGCCTTTGTTTAAAAGTCAAAGGGAAAAGCAGCCATCCACCTCTAGTAGCATTTTATAACTTCCATCATTTATAATCAGAAAGCAACGTATTGTGACATGCGGCCACCTAAACCAATGTATTCAACTAGAAAGCTGAAGTAATAACTCAACCTAGCTCAGAATCCAGAGATAAAAGTTGCTTCTCATTTCAAATATTAGGAAATGGTTAGTGTACTTCAGGGATCAGCAATCTGTGACCCAGGGTCTGGCCCACAGCCTATTTTCATAAATAAAGTTTTATTGAAAAACAGGCATGCTCATTCATTCATTGGCCATGTTCATAACTCAATGGTAAAACTGAGTAGTTACCACGGAAACCATACAGTCCATAAAGCCAAAAATATTTACCATCTGGTCCTTTACAGAAGCCAAATTGCTGGCCATTGGATAACCCATAACTTGTTCTTCTAAATAAGATTACCTTGATTCTGGAACTGAGAAAGATACCGCTTAACAAAACAATCTCTGAATGATCACGAGTGAAATACATTTCTAGAGGTATGTGTAATATTCTGCGTAACAGAATCATTTCTCAGTTTGTACTTCCTTTCTGGCTGAAGTTTGCCATTTTGTCATAATGGAGCCAAAGCAAAGTTATGAAGACACTCAGTATTCGCTGAGTGCTGAATGTCAATAAAATTTGGCTCTGCAATGGCTTTTGTTTGAAGAATATTTAAAATGCTACGGTTTGCTTTCGTGGGTATGTGTTCTTCTTCAGAACGAAGTAAAAATCTCATTAAATGATTTTTGTTTATTTAGAAGTCATCTGAAGATTGTGGAAAGGCCGTCATGGTTTCTGATGTGTTTTGTTTTGTTTTTCATTTCAAGCGATCCCTTTTTCGTTCCTTTTTTACTTTCAAATGGGAAAGTGAAAAGGTTTGTACTCTCACCCTCTCGATGTAAATCCCTGAAGACTAAGTGATCTAGTTGACGCTCCTTTGACCCAAAAATATTTTATACATCTCTTTCTGTGTCCAGCTAAAAGAGACTGATGAGAAATGAATAAAATTAATTCTTTTTCATAGTTGCTTTTCGGTTGTTTTTATTTTGCCTAACCAAGTCATTTGGCCTCAGTCAGCCCAGTCATGGGAGCTTCGTCTGTGCTGAATACTCTTCACTCTAAACCCCAAAGCCTCATATCCTGTTTTTCACTCTCTTTCTTGATTTTAGCAGATGTTGCCTATAAATGTGTCTGACAGCTTAGGGCGTTTCAATTATTGACCAAGGAAACAGGCTATTTTCACTCTGTGTAACTGCACACAGTTACTGTCTATTTGTCACTTGCGAGAGTGTGACCGTCGGGATAAATAAATCTCAAATTGAAATATATGGAGTGACCAGGCTACAAAGACTCACCTGCTGGGGACCAGGAAGCGGAAACGCCACTGTGGTCTCATTTTACTCATCACAGCTTACAAACTCTCACCTGTCTAAACAGAGTCAAGCTCAGCTTCTTGGTTTTAAAAACCCGCCATCCATCTGACATGCATCTGAAATGTTGCCATTTGGGTGTCAAAACACAGTGTAAATCAAGAGCTGAGCTCTGAATATGTATTGAGTGTATGACAAACAACAGGTAGGCTAGTCTGGTTGAATGTTAAGATCACGGGAGAAAGTTGGTGGAAGCTGAAGCTGGAAAAGGTAGGCTGAGCCCTGATCGCTTTGTAAAGGCGTTTGGTGCTTATTCTCACGGCCACCAAGAGCCAGTGAAAATGTTTAATTATTCAGGGCATCTGGGTTCTGGAGCCCCATTCATTTCTCATGAGCTGGTTGATTTGGGACATTTGACCCATTTGTGCTTAAGTCTTACCAGCAGCTGAAGGAGGGAGGTGAAACTTCGTATGACTCCCAATATGGTTCAGAGGAGATGAGATATGTTTGCGAAATGTGTATAATGTTAAAGTTGTGCGATTATCATCGTATTCATCATAATGGCCCAAGTTATCCCTCCGATTTCAGTCCATTGAAACTAGTTTAGTAGAATAGACCCAAAATGCCTGGATTTGAATCCTGGCTCTATTACTTACCATGTGACTTACCTACGCTTCAATTTCCTCTTCTAAAAATAGAGATAAAATAGTACCTACTTTATAATCTACTAAACAATAAATATTTAGGGTGGAAATTGAATTAGGTAATTCGTGAAAAGCACTAGGAACAAGGTTTGACACATAGCAAGAGATACGGGTTAGCTTTATCACCATCTTCATTAATAGCTCACAATGGGGGTTTGGGATGGGTGTGAAGAACACAGCAACACTTCGACCCCACATCACTGGGGAGTGTGTGCAGAGTCATTCCGACAGAGGAATTATACCAGTAGATAGATGCCTTTCTTAGCTCGATGAGTAAGCTGTTCAACAAGCATCAGTTCCTTCATTTAATAAGCACTCGACAAATGTGTCGAAGATCTAAGTCATGCCACGTGATGTAAGACCATCTAGCGTTTGGATTTTACAAGACAAACAGAGTATGGTAAGTGGAAGGCGCCCCGAAGGAATGCATTGCAGGAGCCCCCTAATCTAGTCTGGGAGAATTAAAGAGGACTTCCTGGAGGAAGTGATATCTAAGCCAAGACTCAAGCAGAAAAAGAAATCAGTTCTGCAAAGCAGCAGAGGGCAGGAAGAGTATTTCTACAGAAGAAACAAGAAGTGGATCTCACAGCAGGAGGTGCCGAATGTAGGCTGATGCATCTGGACATCATCCGAAGACACAAGAAAACAATTAAAGGGTTTCAAGCAAGGAAATGTGATATAATCATCTTTGCATTTGAAAAAAAATAATTTTGAAGCAAATGAAGTCACTCTCATTATGTGGAGAGAATGAAGTCACCTACTCAAGAGATGATGGTGACTTCTATTTTAAAAGCTTGACACTTAGCCACTAAAGGGCATCGGCAGATAGGTTTGAGATATCTGGGGAAATGGGGAATGGGAGGGATTGAGAATTAAACCACAGATTTCTTGTTCTGATCTCTGAGCTTCAGTTGTGCTCAGTGGTCAAGAACCATATTGTTCCAATTTGAAAACTACTGCATGTTGCAGGGATAAATATATGTATAATATAAAATCTAATATATATATTATAAATATATACATTATAAATATATATATAATATAAAATCTAATATATAATCTAATAATATATATATATATACATGTATATATATACATATATATTAGATTTTATATATGTGTGTTTTATATATGTGTGTTTTATATATATGTGTTTTATATATGTGTGTTTTGTGCGCGTGTGTGTATATGAACTTACATGTTTGCCATCTTTCCTGTCTTTGTCACCCTCACCTGCTTTTCTTTTGTCTTCAGGTTTCATAACCTCTTTTGCTTCAAAGAATGCAGGAAAAAAGCTCCAGCAGAAAAACTGAGAGACCAAGTTGATTTACCTGATAAGCACCAGAAAGAGAAGAGGCAAGAAACATAAATACATTTGTAAAAGTTTGGGGAAGTCTGATGTGGTTGGAGAGAGAGATTCGGGTGCAGTGACGTGCAGGAGATGTTAAGAATGAGATAGAGGAAAACATTTTAACACGTGCTCCTGTGTTAAATGTAATCATAAAAAAATGCATTCAGATTTAAATTATTTTTCAATTTTTTTAAGTGTAGGACAGGCATGTCTTTGATTAAAACACCATGCTGAAATGGAACACAAGACTTCTAAGTTAAGGTTACCTGTATAATGAGGAAGCTTCCCTAGAATAAAGATCCATTTCCAGAAAGTTCTGCTTGGAATTCTTACCAAAGACGAAAGAAAAAAAAGGGATTGAGGAAATAGTCATTTTGTTCATGTTCAAATGCATAGGATAAAAAAAAAGAATTTTGGCAGACACAGTTTTTCCCTTCCAATTAATTTATGCTCGGTTAATAGTATTTAATAGGAAAGGTCTTGGAGAAGATGAATGAAAAAAGAAACTCCAAAGAAAAAATGCAGACCCGGAAGCCCAGACCCAGAACCCCTGCAGCCACAGAGAGAGGAGATGCTACAACACAGTCGTCATCTGCTCAGAACACAGCACACAGTAGGGATTTGTGTTCTTTTGCTGCTTAAAATATTTCTCAATAATGAATCAAGCCAACAGTGGAAGCTAAATCAAACAATTTAGCAGACCAGAATAGGATATCTAAGACCAGAGATCTGAGAGAAAAATACTGATTTAACTGACAAAAATGTAATGGAGATTTATAAGGAATCCAAATGTATTCATACCTTTTATTATCAGAAGGCAAATATTTCAAGCAAACAAGTGCTCAGCCTGTTGGAATGTATAGGGGTCTGAGAAGGTACATGGCCAGGGCATTTGAAGGTACACAGCAAGAAAGGGGCTTTTTCTTTACAAAATTATGTCTTTGTAGCTCAAATTTAAATATATATTGTTTAGACAGAAGGATTCAAACTTGGGCTGTTTTGTTATCTTCGTCCTAAAAACAAGTAATGGGCTTGTCTCTGAACAAACATTCTATCGAATCCATTGGACAGGAGATAGAAAACTGGGTGTAACTGAGAACGTCGCATACAGCCTTCCCGCTGCCATACGATGGGCTAAAAGCCTGTTTTCGGTCTAAACCCAGAAAAGGGGAAATTCATGGGAAAAGAGAAATTGTATGTGAGAAAGAAATATATTTGGAACTGGATCGTCATTCAGCATTCGCATTTATGGAAAAACTGAGATATTCTATTTTTAAACATTAACATTTGGCTATAAAGGAAAATCAATTTTGAATACGCATCATTGGAAGAGTTTCTTCATTGTATTCCATACACTAAGCACCAATGACCAGCCCCACACTGTCTGGCAGCTCCCATCAGAGTGTCGCCTCAAGACACTGACACTCTTTTATAAATATCAAAACGATAGCAGGACAGGCCAACACATGAGCACACAAGGAACTGTTTTCTCTTCACGGTTCCCAAAGAGGGATGGAAAAACTAGGATCTAATCCCTGCATGATTGCAACCTTGGAGACCAAGTGAGCTGTCAGGGAGGGGAACGCTGGGACAGCGACAGCGACCGATTACCCAAATCGGATATCACCAAAAGAAGATGCAGGTGACTAGAATGTGAACACGCTGGGGATGAACGATACATTCCCTCTGACCCCCTGCTGCCCACGGAGAATCAGAGTCAACGACAGGATCCTAGAGAACTATAATTTCACTCCCTCTTCATTTCCAAATGATTATCTCAACTTCATAAGGCGGAGACAGCAAATGACCATTTTTCATGTATAAGTACACCGAGTATGGTGAGCTGCCCTTCCATGCATTTCCTGAACTATTAATGAGCACCCGAACTCAGAAACCCAAATTCCCGTCCAATGCTTATCCCGTTAGACTCTGGAGTTTCCTATGGCTGTGCCATGAAAGACGTCTAGAGCGGTGTTTCTCACTTGCGACATTATTCACATTTTGGACAAGATAATTGTTTGTTGAGGAAGGGATGCCATCCTGTGCACTGTGGGGTGTGTAGCAGCACCCCCAGCCTCTACTCACTAGATGGCAGTAGCACACCTTTCCCAGTTGTGACAACCAAAAACTGCCTCCAGACATCGCCAAATGTCCCTAGGGGACAGAACTGCCCAGTTGAGAATCACTGGGCTAGAGCGATATTAATTTATCTCTTAAATTATTAACAGAGTATGTAAGTTCATCTTAACAATTTAACTACACTTTTAAAAATATCATGTCATTGGTTATAACACTATTATGAAGTTCTAATCTATAGTAGAGTTTAACAGGGGGTGAAATCATTTCTTCAGTGGCCATCGAGCAACACAGAGGATTCATCCCACACAAACCCAGACATGACTTTTAAGCCCCATAGCAACCAAACACTGATAGCCCTCTTGTCTGTTGGAAGCTATGAAAATATACATCATCTCATAATCAATCACTTGTCATTACTTTTTCGCTGGGTACTGCATAGACATTCTCAAAACATTCATAACCATCTTGTCGCACCGTGTTACGGGTGGGTGAAGCAGGAGCGGAGTGTGTTTTGAGGAACCATCAAGTTCTGGGCACCTCTGCGTTAATAGAGACGCCAACCAGGAAAAGCTGGTCTATTTTAAAGTCAGAGCATACTCGTAAGACCCACCGAAGCCCAGTGTAAACTCCAAGTCAGTGAATTTGAACTAAACATCTTCTGCAGTTCATGAATCCGTTGTAATTATCTTCCTGGACCCATCAACTCATTGGAAAGGGCTTTCCATCATAGATAAGTGGAGAATCATGACAATTCTCCACTTAGAATATTTTCGGTCTCAATTTTTCGTCTTTGCCAACTCAGGCCAAGCTTATTCATCAAAGGTTACAAGTATGGAAGCATCGCTGCTCTATCTCTTGGATCAGATTTGTGTGAAGATATTAGATGAAGGCTCTGGGGCTGTTCACCTCTTGTTATAGGTCTTTTTTAAAAGGACATCTGCATTATGGACATAGGAATGTAAGAAATACCACTTTCAGTTGGGGCCAAGAGCCCTCCAGAAATAACACCACCATGGGACGGACAGACAGAAAGAGACTGGCCTTGTTTCTTTGAGCAATATGATTGTGTGAGGTTTGGAAGCGTACAATAAATACTTTAAGAATAACTCCAAACCATGAGGTCTCGATTTCTAATGAAATCGTTCATTCGGAACTTGAAGTTCTGTTCTTCCTGAAACACAAGTTCAGTGAGAGAAATTTTCTGAGGCTGAAAATCAGAGTTGATGAACACTTTCCAGAGGAGTGACAAGTTTAGTCGTCCTTAGTCATGTAGCACTTTTAAATATACGATCCTCCCTGAGTGACTACTCAGTGTAAATTCATCTCCATTTCTGGAAAAAGAATGATAGCTGACAACACGCGATCATACTGGAAATAACTACCTCCCAGCAACCGTGGTCCTTGATGATGACAGAGAGAGTCTACAGCTATCGCTCTGAAAGACACCAGAGCTCTGACCACAGGAGAACTGAAAAAATGGCCAGAAATATATGAATATCATCACAATTCCTACCACGACATGCCAGGGACTGGACTTAAACACAGATTCAACAATATCAAATAAGTCCAAAAAAACTCTTGAACTTATACACGCTAATAATCAAAATGGATGTTCTCAAACCAAAAACGTGTTGCGCAGCCTCTCTCTACATGGTATATACCACAGGAATATAAATTTTAGTTCTCCCTTCTTCCCATTTTTGGCAATAATATTTATTATAATACTTTTCACCTATATTCCAGATGGATGGATGGATGGTTGGATGGATGGATGGATGGATGGATGGATGGATGGATGGATGGATGGATGATAGATAGATGATAGATAGATAGATAGATAGATAGATAGATAGATAGATAGATAGATAGATGATAGTCTCTTAATTTTCTAATATTGGTGAACTTAGAAGTTACTGGCTTGTATAAAAGATTTTAGTTTAGATCTACAGGGATGAAAAGTTTGAGCCTGAGGGACAAGAAAAGATAAATGCATTTATAACATAGGAAACGTAGTGTTTCTGTGACGCGGTATAATAGTCTCAACTTACCCTTAAATGTCACTTTGCCAATAAACATGTTGCAACCAGGTTGTCAATGACAGTATGAGAAATCTAATATTGCCTGATTTTGTACATCAAATGGTTCTCCTTCAAAGTGAAGAACAGAGGGTACAAACACATGGGGATTTGGTTGGTGTTGGACGTTTTCCCTAAACACATTTTGCAAAGAAAAGCCATTTGTGTATGAAAAAACAACCACCTAGTCAGGAGCAAGCTCCTGTGTGTTTTGCAATCAAAGGGATAGTTTCGAGCACTAACTTGCTTGCCAATGTAACAAGGAGTCTTTAAAAAGTTAAAACAACAAAGGTTATAAAGTCTACATATTGGCTGACCTGTTTGTTCTTGTCCTTCTTGAAAAAGCAAAGGGAGTTAAAGGTAAGCAGAAGGGTAGGTCATAGTAGGTGGCTCATGTAGTATTGGATTGGCATTTGGTTATTTTTTTTGTAAGTCCTTTAAATGAGAACTGATGGAGTCCCTAGGATAATACTAGAAACATCATTCTGGCACTTCAGAATAGGAGTCAGTTGACCAAGAACCACCCCATGATACAAGCATGGAAATAACAAGATCCAGATACATGAACAAGAAGTGTAGTAGAACCTTATATATGCAGATTAATTCGAACTGGTTACAATAGACATCATCCTGAGAAATATTTTAGGACTCTTTTCTTCAGAGAAAAGAGAAATCATTGGTTGAGACAGGACAATGTCTCAACCTGTTCTCCAAAAACTGGCTTCATAAGACACATCTTATTTCTGAAGAGACTCTGTATCACTTTTTTCTATTCCTGCATATAAACCACCCTGAAACTCAGGGGCTGAACTGGACAGTTCTTCCTTGCCTGGTATATCTGAGGTCGCTCATGTGGCTTCATCATCTGAGCCGTCAGCTGGACCAGAAATGGCCAAATGGCTGCTCACATTCGCAGCCTCTCTCTAAATGGCATACTGCAGGAATATAAATTCCAGATGGATGGATGGATGGATGGATGGATGGATGGATGGATGGATGGATGGATGATAGATAGATAGATAGATAGATAGATAGATAGATAGATAGATAGATAGCCTCTTAACTTTCTAAACATGTGTAAATGGTATTTTCTGGAAGTGAAACTTAAACAGTGACTAAGTCGGGATTACCATCTGAGAACTGGACCACAGTGACCCACGTATTCAATTCTTACATCTATCTAGGGAGCGGAGCTCTGGTTCCTTGGGCCAAACCATGCTTTCTTTAAGTAATGATCTCATTCAGAGCTTCCCTCTCTCTTCTGCCCTACCTCTTCCCTCCTACAGAGCCCATCTATTTCCATTAGCCCAACGCTTTGACTAATACTCCATGGAGCCAGCCCTGCCTCGACCATCTTCAAATCTGGAATTTGCTCTTCTTTAAAATATGTATTTTGTGAAAGCAAACCAAAGGGTTCTCAAGTCCACCCAAACAGCAGGTATCTGTTTTTGCCAAGAAAGCTCCTTTCATTTTTAGGTCATTGTTTCAGGCACCAGAAATATAACTGATGGAAAAGCTGAGAGCAGATCTGTGTGGTTTCGCTGGGTTTAGGTTACCACTGAACACCAAGCAAAGGACAAGAACTGAGTAATTCATTAACCCTTCCCACTCGGGGTGGCTGTGAATAAGAGAGAATTTTCAACCCAAGAAGACTTGAAATTTAGAGCCGTGCTCTTTCCTCTTTGACTACGGTGTGACTTTTGCACACAAAATGTAGGATTTGAGCTTCAATCCTAAAATTCAAAAACAAAGAGGAGAGATTTAAAAACTGAATTTAAGTCATGGACACAAACATTCGCTGTTTATTCACACTGGCATGCTCTGTGGGGAAGCAGAATCAGAAACCCCAGAGGATGTGGAATAAATTGTGAATGGTGCCTAATGTTTGCATAGACTTCTGAGTCGAGGAGTTCTCGGAAGTTCTCTTTATCTGCTATGTCGATCTTTGAATACTTGGTCACCATCTCTTGCTCCTAATTGTTTCACGTGTCCTGGCCTCGCACAGAAAGCAGTAAGATCTAAAGAAAATCACCTCGTTTCTTCTCGTATACTCTACAACACCTGCCATGATTCCAGTAACGTGTCGTGTGAATGAATAACTAAACGAATGTAATGTCGTATCGATGTCCTAAGATATAATTTGTGTTTTGGTTATCATAATGAAGATTAATGACTTTTAATGTTCGAGATGATATTTTGAAAGATTGACAAAATTCCCCAATAAAAAGAGAGCTGAATTCCCATTTAGGATATGAAAGTTACGAGAAAGCTTTAGGCTAAACTAACCAATTTCTATTTTCTCTACTTTGCTTCAAAGAGGCTATAGATAGGCAAATTCTATATTCTCAGTCTTATAAATTGATTACCAGATAATAATGTCACATTGCATTCGTAATTTCATAGTTCAGAAAGCACTTTCTTATATCTTATCTCAGTTAGGCTTTTGAGCAACTCCAAGAAGAAAGTATTATTATGCTCACTGTACTGTTTAAGGACATTTAGATTGTGAGAAGAGACGCGCCTTTCCCAAGCTCACAGAGCGGGGAAGTTGGGGAGCCAAGGCTCGCAGCTGGTTTCCTCTCCTCGGGTTCTGTTTTCCCTGCTCTCCAGAAGGAGCTAATTACAGACTTGGGGAGAGGCTGCAGAGACAAATAAGGCTGGTCAAGACAGGCAGAGGAGATATCTCCTTTGTAACATGTGACAAACAGGAGCCTGGACTGGTAATGACTAAAACATGCAGTAAGAGCTTGAGAATCTACACAAATACCCAAGATCTTCAAGCATCCCCAAAGTCAAGAATAGCAAATAATTGACCTCGGAAAAAGTCCCCATGGCAATGAGCAAAGAATAGTCTTTCTATAAATACAAGAACCTACTTATACTGTTGGAAAAATTCAATCAAAAGTCAAGGCAGATTGGCCTGAATGTGTATTGTACCTTAGATGGACATACAAATTCTTGCTGAAAACATTCCTTACAGGGTAAACCAGATCTCCCTTCTGGCGGGGCACAGAAGGATATGTCAGTATGTGAAACTTGCTTGTCACACTATCATCTGAGGTCATCAACGATGCCCCAAAACTTGTCACCTTCCCTCTGTTAGAGCTGGGAGTTGCATCTTCAACCTCATAATTGAGGTCAGCTGTCAAAGCTTACGCTGAAGTCATGTGTCTGGAAATAGGGAAGGACAAATGCTGACTGCTGGGGGGAAATAGGAAAGGGCGAAAAAATCTAGTTCATGGAACGAGAACTCAGTAGGAAGGTGGGTGGGCCAGGGCTAGGGTCTCATATCGGCGCAGCATGGTAGCTAGTGTTCAAATCTGTGTTCGTGGAGAAGGAGATAGAAGAGACTAGCCTGGAAAGAGACCCACCCCAAGTTTAAAGGCTGACAGCCTTTAACAAGCCACATCTGACAGTGAGGAGTGACTCTCCTGGAGGATAGAAATTGACATTCTATAAGATGGATCTACAAATATCAGTAGCTCTTGTTGAACTGAAGTAGATGAAGAGTACTCTACTGCCAAAAGATGCTACCAAGATGACTGAGAAATGCTGTATTTCACAGGAAAAAAAAATGATTTATTAGATTCTTTCTCTCTCTCTCTCTTTCTCTCTCTCTCGCTCTCTCGCTCTCTCCTTCCTGAGGAGATTACCCCTGAAGTGTGACCTTCCTAAGGAGATGACAATTGAAGGTGAAGATGGGGGAAGCTAAGAGAAGATTCCATTGCTTTACATAGGGGAGGGGTCATGGAAGTTCTGGATGGCAAGCAAAGGTGGATTCAGTGAGGCCATAGAGGCTGCAGGTTGGAGGCATGTAAGAATAAAGATTAGCAGCTGATGACTGAGGAGGCACTGGCAGGGGGGAGGTTGTTTGATTGAGATGATTATTAAGTTTTGTCATATGGTATCATCTCCTCACTTAAGAGTTACATTATTCTCTAGAGCTCGGTAGCCATGGATTGACTTCTGGAGCTTTGACAAAGTGACAAGTCTTCCTTCAAAGAGAGGGAAAGGGGCAATGAGTTAAGCTAATCCTGAAAGCAAAGTCACATTTGGAATTTATAACAAAGCTCCTTTATTCTTTACTCATGATCATAGGGGATGCTGATCACAGAGAGAGTTCTTAGCATTGTACACTCTGGGTTAAAAATGATCTGGAAAAAAACCGAAGTCACTACTTCTCAGCTAGTCCTAACACTGCAGAAGACTTATATAAAAAGGATGATCTTGCCTTCGAATCTCATTATTCTGAAATGAACTGACGAAGTAGTATAGATTTCAAACAAGAATTGGAGCATTTATTTTTAATAATACTTCAAAGATCATCAAGATACCAATCTCCATTATTAAGCAGCAATCCGATCTTAAACCAACCATGTGCCAACTCTCGTCCCAAATTTGTTCGTGTGAAATGTGAAGGGGATGGGCTAGGGAGCACACAGTCCCTCCGTGTCTGCCCCCCCCGCCCCCGCCACAGCTCTCATGTCCCTTGATGTCACGAGTCTAACCCCATCTCACTCTGACCCTGCAACATCAGCCTCTCGGGTTTTTAAGTCAGATTCAAGCCTTTGGTCTCACCCATCAGAAACAGGAGCAACATTAATCATCGAATCATCAAATCAGAGGCTCTTGTCAACGTATAATCAGTTCGTTCAACAGGCTCATCTCAGTGGGAGTTCCAACCTGTCATTGTTTCCCTTTATTTGACAATTACTGCATTCAAGTCTACTCTGTGGAAGCTCTGTTTCTAGTCCTCAAATGATGTCTTCAGAAGATTCTATTATTTTCCTATAGTTTGATCCAGTTGAATTTCAAACTCGAACCTCCTCTCTCATTATAGCTTGGGCTGGAGAAGGCATTATCCTCTCTTCTCCTCGTCCCTACCCCTTCTCCTTGGAGTGGATGGAAGTGGACTCTGGGTTTTGACATCTCTCCTCCCTCTGCCTTCCTAAGCTTCCACTCCCCTGTTGTGGAAGGTTGAAAGGATAAACAGATAAGAAAGAACCACACACCTCTTACTTCATTTCAGTCTTCTCTCTGCTGCAATCTTTTTTCTATCGGGTTCTGCTACATACGTGCGCGTATATCTGACCAGCGTCAAAGCCCTTCGAGTGACCACACATCCAGCATTGGCTCTTTTATAGGACACGTGAAAGTTCTTTAGAGCATTCTGCAGGGCCATGCACCCTGCAAAGTGCTCTGAAGTGGGATCTCTGGCTCTGGCTCCATACCCTCCAGTTCCTCACAGCTCTTGGCCCTGGCAAAGCTTCCCATAGCCTCTCGATGCCAGACACCTTCACCTTGCAGCCTACCCTTGTGAACGAGGAACTGTTAAGTGACATCGGTACAATTTTTTTTCAGAGTCCATCTGACCGACGGGAAGATCTCACGTCTTCTGTTTTCCTGCGTCTTTGGCATTCCAGTCAATGTGAATGTGGACTTCAGCGCCGTCACCTTGCCCTGCTCAATTATCGCTCCTCAATAATTGTCTTTTCTATGCTTAGATATGTACAAGGAGTACATCAATAAGTAATTATCTAAGCAGGTGACTTACCAGGGACAGTCTTCCCTTCGTTCAGTCACCCTCCGTCTCTACTGATGAATCCTAAGAGTCCTCACGCACTTAGTTTTACAAAAATGAGGGAAGCCAATGACTTTCACATATACCGAAAATTCTACTGCAATGACTATCGATGCTCACAAATTTCGCAGACTCCTTGCAGTCAGGCTGACCACGCGACTAACTCTGACCGGTGAGATATGAATGAAAGCGACTTGTGTTGCCAGGATGACCTTGAAAACACAAGACGGTAGAGCCACAAGATTGAAGTAGCAGCATCTCGCAGCCCTAACGGAGGTTTCCGGTCCCCCCTGCCGATTTCTCTTTGCAGAATGTGAAAGACTTAGTGTCTCTTCACTCTCGGCCTTGTGCTCTATCTGAAGGCGATGAAAAAGTCGTCCAGCTACAGATGTTACTGCCATGGTCTCCTTATTCGGCCATCTGATTAGAAGGCCACCGACTCAGCAGGTCCACGCAGCCACCAACACGGGGCGCTGTAAGTCTGTAACCAAGGGTGCAGGTGTGTTTCCCTTCAATTCGGCCTCTACGCCTCTCTCCAACCGTAGCATCTCCAGTCTGGACTGTGCATCTCACAATCGTGTACTTATACACGAAGTTTAAGTGCAATATTTAACGTGTTATTAACTAACACACGCAAAGCGAGAAAAATTTGACCATGACGACAATGTAAATTCTGAGAGGTCCCCACCTACATAAAGGTCACTTGAGTGATAACTTCCCCTCATGTTTCGACAGTTCGGCTTAATATCTGCCTGGTCAAAATAGATGAATATTTTTCACAGGACTTTACAGAGAGGTACATGACTTTGAAATTCACTTTTCTCAAAGACCCGGAGCCAGTCGGATCCCACGGTTCTTTGAGTTCTTTCGGTTTACCCCGCTCAACTTTTTCCCTTTCTTTGCGTCTTAGGGTTTATCAGAAAGTAGCACAGTGAGGGCCCACGGCACATGCTTGGAGGAAGGGATATTTGCTGGAGTTCCCTGTGAGTATTTTTCTTTAACTGAGGTTTCCTAGCACAAAACCATATAAAGTACTAATGCCAACTTATAACAATTTCGCCCACAAACTATATTTAAACACGACATAGTTATTAAATAAAATAAGACTACAGAAACAGCTTTACTGCTTAGGGGGAAAAAATGTATGCTTTCAGAACAGTTAACCCACAATAGCACAGCTGACAACTTCAAATAAAGGCCACAATCCTGGGAGCCTGTAACTCAATTTTACATAGGCCGGGTGTAGTATTTCATGTCACGGATAGTGTTTCTGTACTGCTTTTAATGGTGGACTGTAGAAGCCTTCTTCCTGCAATTAGTATAATGCAGGATATAAGAGTGGAAATAGAAGACTTTTCCCCTATTCACCTAGGCAATGAAAAAGTTTAAAATCATAAATAGTCCCAAGGTTAAACAGAGGTCGCATAGATTTTTTTCCCCCTGACTCCATCATTGTACTCGTGCTCTGAGAGAATTTCCGGCTTGTAAAATTATTCAGAGGGGATGCTCCCATCATCGTAAAGACATAGACCCAGTCCACCGTCCACCGACAAATACACAGCCCTGGAGGAAATGCTCAGCCATCCAGGCTATACAGGCATGGCCTGGGTCACCTTCTCATCCCAAGGGAAGGCAGGGTGCTTTCTGAAGACCTCAGCTGTCAGTGCTGGCCCCTCGGTCATGTCCACTTTGCCTCCAGGTTATTAATGCGTTTGTGACCCCCTGTCGCTCTGGCTAACTCTAATCTGTGAACTCACTGCTCAAGGACTGTGCCTCAAGCCTTTTGGACTCTCTAGCCAATGGTTCTTGGCCTATTACAATCCATCACTCGATACTATTGAAAAATTACGTGTTTCTTTCCGTATGGCCTTTCTAGATCAGTAACTAGTGTGATAAATTATTTAATCTTAAGGTTCTGATCATTCGATAGATGATATGTCTCATGCATTACCAACCATCAATCGATTTAGTTTCACGAAAATGTTAAAGATCCTAGAACCCTGAAAAAATACATCTCCACGTGTTGGCCACGTCTTGAAATTCCCATTTACCTTGCATTTCTTTGTGGATAAATCTGTTATGTGTTAATCATTAAATATTCTCAGAAAGATATTTAATTATTATCACTTCTAAAAACATGAATGAAGAATCTTGAAGAAAGTTGGTGTGGTGGGAACAGAACCTGGAAACTGGATTTCTGAGAAGTACAATAAAAAGAGAAGTGGCCAAAAAATGAAAATTTGAAGGCACAAAGGAATTTCATTCATTTTTTAAATGGGTAATATTTCTGTCCCAGTAATTCTAAAGAGCCTCAATCTTCATCTAAAACAAAGTCCCTTTTAGAGAACTCTTTAGAAATATATTTGGGAAGAAGAGAGCTTTCCAGAGCGTATCTTAGATACCAAAAATAGCCCACTATTGAATGTCTACTGTGTTCTAGAGACTCTCAAACAAGTCAATGTCAAGACCTCCCATGTTACAGGTGAAGAATCAAAGGCTTAGAGAGATTGAACAATAATTGGAAAAATAGACATTTCAACCACATCACATACCGAATCACCTACTCCAACACCCCCAGCAAGCAAGCCCTCTCAAACACAACACTGCCTCTAGGATTGTAAATATGACGATGCTTCTGATCCACCCAAAAGCATTGCCGTAGGGCAGCTGGTCCGGACTCAGAAATGCCATGAAGTTATCTACTGCCCGAGCACAGAACTCTTCTTCAGCAGAGACTCGAAGAGAAAGTGGCAAAAACATTAACACAAATAAATATTTTCTGAAACTCAGAAAGCCAGACCTAAGGAACAGCCCAAGGTCTACGCTCACTCTGAGTCTCGGTGC
This sequence comes from Pteropus vampyrus, assembly GCF_000151845.1. Taxonomy (NCBI): domain Eukaryota; kingdom Metazoa; phylum Chordata; class Mammalia; order Chiroptera; family Pteropodidae; genus Pteropus; species Pteropus vampyrus. Next base: position 2,882,584 of record NW_011888902.1, read on the forward strand.
TCAGCACATTCATGCTGAATGATCTAAGCGACCCACGGTATCTGCTCCCAGTGGGCGCAGCCATTCCCAGCAGCCCAGGTCAAGCCGGTGGTGAGTATCCAGTCATCGGAGCTGGCAACGGGCTCAGCACCTAGTATGAGCCAACTTATGACTTCATGTGAGGGCCTTTTTTCTTTTCTTTTTTTTTTTTTTTTTTGGTTTGTTTGTTTCTGTAGCTGTAATGATGCATTAAAGAGGAAAATTTTCATGTGAACTTTCAGTCCAACAACTGCCTTTGAGTACCTCTTACTGCAAACGTCCCCATGCAAAATAGGCACTTAGGGGACAGATAGGTTTTGAAACGTGCCTTCAAGGAACTTACCTAATCATTGGCACAAATATTTAAGGGGAAATGAGTCTCACTGACTCTCTGGCATGAAACTGTGGAACACTCCACCTCCCAAGGGAAAGAGAAAACTCGTCTCCATATTGAAAGAATGGCTTGGTCTTCTCCTGATGCACAATATACTTTCTTTTTATCTGGCACATTGGCTCCTTCTCCATCGTGCCTGCTGGGTGTGGAATCTCTAGTAAGAGCTGAGAGGTCTCTATCCTACAGGTGCTGGCGGAGAGAATCACTGCTAAGTCTCTCCCGACTTGCTGTCCTTGCTTCGAACACAACATACACACACGTGTCATTTTAGGATCAATGTACTATCCGCATTCAAATCTCTGCCTTAACAGAACTGCTCTCGGTCACCACTTCTATCCTCTTATTCCAGCCAAAGTCCTATCCTGCCCATCCCGGAGGCCAGTTAATGAGACATAGATTAACATTTCTTTTCTCATTAGGACCAATTAAATGACCCCGCCCCTTTCCTCCTAAATAAAACAAGCATATTTAATGTTTGCTCTGACAACAAAAGAGCAAATGCCAGCATAATCTGCCAGTTTACCAGGCAACACTTTGTGGGGGTGACTTAACTGGAGAAATTGCTGTTAAGTCATAAATAAGCCCTTAGCCAAAGGAAAACTGCCAATTAAGATGTAACCTCCTAATCTACTCACTTCTGTTTTGATCGCAGAGTAAAAGTTCAATAAATCTGTTGATCGGTCTACCATAGAGATAGA
>NW_011888902.1:2884638-2889586 GCF_000151845.1 Pteropus vampyrus
CTTCTGAAAGAGGTTGCCACTTGGGGTGCTGAATTAGGCTAATAACAAAGGGTCACAGCAATATCTCTGCAGACACTGTGCTTCTGTGTGCTCGCTAGGAAAAGCTTGGAAAACAGTAAAATTCAGTTGATAAAAATCGTGTCCTGTGCACCGCCTATTTCAAGTGGGACGTCGCTCTCCGGTGGGCTTAAATAAAACCTTAATCTTAAGCATCAACTCTGATCATGAAAACGACCCTGTTTATTCCACGGGTAATATCTTGTCTTGAAATCTGAACAGCATTTCTTCTCTAACGGGAGTGAGACAGAAAGACTTGCCAATCAAACAGGAAAGAGCAGCCTGCGTCAGACAGCGGGCCTCTGTTCAGGGGTAAAAAACTCACATTCATTCACCCGCTGCAACTTTATAAAACGATGTCAAAAGGAAAAGAAGCTGGAGTTGCAAAAGAAAGTTTTCGGGTGCTTTTTGTCTGTTTGCTTCATCTCTTTTTTTCTCTTTCCTTAAGAAAAAATAAATAAAAGCTGGTGTGATTTCTTGCTTGCTTAAAGGCTAATGTATATTTACAGAAGCATTCAAGCCCTGGATCGCTTTGAATTTAGATATACAATAGCTCTTAGATATACAATAGGGCTACTGTGTTTCAAAGGATTTGGCCACCCAGCATGACCTACTCTCTCTCTCTCTCTGTCATCTATTCATCCAAACACAGGCTCTCGAAGATGTACCCAGATGCCCGACCATCTTCGATATGTTTTGATACTACTTTCCGGTTACTGTAGTGAAGGGGGCAAATGTCACTGAGAGATATTCCAATGTGTCCCTCAAAGGGTGTTTAAGCAAGTTCCCATCCACTTGTCACAAGCACAAAAGAACAGGCTTTCTTCTCCTTTGCCAAGTATCCATTTTTATAGCACGTGGACAGAGATTATTGCTAAAAGCTGATTCAATACTAATCGAGTCTTCCCATTGCAGTGTATCTGATGAGAATTTGGTTTGACTACGTAACTCTTTTTGACAGCAGTTTCTAATTAGCAGAAATAGTTTCTGCTAATACCACAATAAATAAGCAATATCTAATGAAACTTCCGAATGACGATTTTAAAAAGAAGGAAAAAAGAAAGCTGACTCTTAAATATTCATGCCAACTAGTCAGATTCCAGCTACATTATCCCTTCCCCTTGCCTCACCAACGACCTCATGTTGCCAGCAAGTTTTCCCAAAGAATTCTTTCCCTCACTGCCTCAGGTGATTCATGGACTGCACCAGCCGCCATACAACTTCATTCTACCATAAAGCAATGTGGAGCCAGATTTCACGTGGGACCGTCTTCCTGCTCAGTTTCACTTGAGTAAGCCTCTTGATGTAACACAATGCAAAAGCAAATCGCTTATTCAACTTGAAATTTGTTTATTTGCCTTTAATAGAAGCATTAATATTTAATAGAGGACCACTATCTCCTCTACCATTTGCATAATTTTATTTGGGCTGGAAAAGGGGAAAGCAAGAGCGCTTGATTTCCCCCAAGATCTCTTCTCATTTTAAAACTTAGAAGGAGTTTTGATGTATTACCCAATTACTCCCCAGACACTTAAATATCCAAATATACAGTATTTAAAATATTCAAAATATCAAAAATTAAAAAAAAACTCAGATAAGTGAAAGCCTACTTTATTCGGAAGATATCCACAAGAAGAGGAGGGAGAGGCCTCACATTCTTATTTTAAGTCAGTGCTAAGTCTAAATGTCTCCAGCCACCAGAGTCTAAGCTGAATTATTTTCAACACTGCTCAGCCCTGGTTATGGGAGCAGAATTTGACATCATCACTAACGAGCCCGGTAATGACTATTTCTATTTATCACCCCTATGACTAATTTGCAAAATTAGTCTTCCAAGCAATCCCCATCTTCATCCGAATGATATCGGAAAGCAATCTGACCCATTCATTCACTGAAATGTTTGAACTATGGCCAGGTGTTCTCCAGGTGTTACTGTTCTCTCTCTAACTTCATCACCCACAGCTTTCCTCCGACCACCCGACCTCTAACCACCTCCAAACATAACACAGCCATCTATAACTCTGTCTGTACACATGCTATCGCTCTTGCTGCCCGCTGAACTCCTACGCATCCTTCGAAACCCAGAGCCCATTCCATGAAGTTTACTGCGAAGCCTCTCCTGAGTCCTCCCCTCAACAAGCGCTCCTCGCTCCTCCTCAGCGCTGCTTCCGCCCCCCGCAACCCCAATGCTCCTCCAAGTACACGCTGAGGCGAAGGCCCGGGAACCTTCATTTACTCGATAACAGCTTGTCAAACTGTTTAAAATGCAGAGTAAACCAAAAACCATGTTTTTGTCTATGGATAATAAAATCGGTGAGGTAAGAGAAAAAAAAAAAAACCTCATGGACCACAATAAATAAGTAAACGTGGCAGTGATTGGTAAAATCATTAAAAGTCATAAGTAATATATAAATATATACGATATGTTAATATGGCATATACTAGAACTAAATACATGATAATATGTAATACTATAACTAATGATATATTAATATATCATATATTACAGAATAATAATATAATACATTAAATATGCATAAATTAACTCATACCAGAAACCAAAGATTCCACAGTATGTCACGCTGTGAACTATAATACCACAGAAAGCAGGCCTTGAGACAACAAAGTGGTCCCCAAGCAATTATTAGTGACTCCCCAAACCATATTTTGACATCCCTTTGTCTAGGTTTAACTTCAAACACTGAGAAATACAGATTACGCAGCTGCTTTATTTTGAGAAAGGGCACGTAGTGCGCTTCTTCTTTATCAAATACCTAGAAACTTCAGCCAAACAGCTTGAATGAGTCAATTTTTCATCATCTTTGAAGGCAGATCCAGTCCTGCAGGTGTGACAGCACCGCTCAAGTGTGTCCCCCTTCCCTAAAAGTCAAGCCATATTCAGTCATCACTTCCACCGTGTGGGACGTCGACAGGTGGGCCCAAGCGCATTAGAAATGCCGACGACGTTACCAGCCGCTTCCGAAGAAGCAAAAAGACCTGGACTCTGAACCACTTAGAAGGGGCACGTTATTTACACAAGAGAATCAGAACGCACGCGCTGTGTGTATGTTAGCCTAAAAATCCAGTGAAAACGGAAAAAGCAATTAACCGGCCAGCCAAACACTTAGCATTATATAGCATTATACACGTGAATGAAAATGAGATTTTAGTCTCTTTTTTTGTTTTGATATTGTGTATGTATACACATCCCACAGGATACTGATCGTGATGGTATTTTTAGAGGCGTTTCAGTGGGTCTCACATCTAAGTCAGTCTGGAAACCCCATCAAAAGAAAACGCTGGGCCCCAGAAATAAACTCTCTTTCTGCTTCCAGATTTGCCGTGAAAACATTTCTCTCTTAAAAAAAAAAAAATATACACACACACACACACACACACACACACACACACACACACACACACTGCCCTGGAAGAGTATATATCACCTAAACTGTTCAAGTGTAAGTGACAGTTTGCCGATGGCGACTTAGAAGTTCAGAGCAAACACTCAGAACGAATGTCACATTTGCAGAGCAGCTGTGAGCAGACGCGCGGCAGCAGCACGTTACCGACAGCTGGTGTCCTGTGCTAGGACCCCGGGATGCTCCGGCATCGCCGTCCTGTGGCGCTAAGACCACATTCTCAGCCAGGGGAACGGAGAAACGGAGTTGTCAGCATCCCCGTTTCTTTTAGTGGTGGACCGTTTCCTTCCCGTCCATTTCCGAGAGCACCACTGAACATGATGATGAAGGATGTGGCCACCGTCAACGTTTCCAGGCCCTCCAACAAAAATTAGAGATCTCACCACTGAAAGTGAGATTTTTATATGGTTTCCATTTCCTATTGTGATTTGCCGATGTATTCTCCTGCCAAGAAATGAAACAGCTCTATAAACAGTGGCATGAGGACTTTCCAGTTGAAGTCAGAGGGGTTTGGTTTGGACGTTCTAAGGGGAAGCCTCCTGTGCCCCATCTGATGGGTTCGCTGAACCCTCCCCCTGAGGAAGCCCCAATCCTCAGGACCATGAAAGATGAAACCATTCACCTCTCCGTTGAGGATCTTGCCTGAGCCACTCGACACCCCTACCGGAGGCACACATCTCTGTGTCCAGGTAAGCCGCTTTCTCAGAGCCAAACGCATTTCTACAAATGCTTCACGTGGGAAGGAGCAAAACCAAGACATCAGAAGGCTGACTCAGAAGTGACCAGAAGTGTTTCCTGGCCTCCCCCAGCAGACCTGCTGCTCCGTCGTGATCTTCCCGTGTGATCACTAGACAAGTAAAGGACAGACTCTTTGGCTACCGACATTCTTACTTTTGCATTTGGGGCAACTGCTTTTCGTGCATCCCAATGTGCCGGTGAAAACAGCTAAAGGACACGATTTCCGTTCCACAGCAATAAGCTGTGATGGGCCAGCGCTTCAGATGTTTGGGCACCACTGGCCTGGCCTCATTCAGCTTTCCCCACACGGGAAGCCAACTGCAAGGGCCAAAGCTTCAAGAGCCTGGATCCGCCACCTGCTAGAGTCTGGACAGCAGCCAGTGGAAGCCAGGACTCTTGAGCCCTAGATATCGTGCCATTCATTCAGCAAATATTTATTGATCACTTATGCCTGGACCAAACGGCACCAAATCTGTCAGTTGGAAGAGCCGACACTGACGATCGCTTTGCATTTATGAAACAGGGCAGCACACGAAACACTTACAAGTGTACTATGCTCTTCCGGTCCTGACAAAGCCTCATCCGGTAGCTTTTGTCACCCTTGTCCTTGGTGACAAATAACGAGAGAGAACTCCTCTCTGTCTCAGAGGAGTGAAACGCTGTGCCCCAATCACAAAGCCACTAGGTTCGGAGCCACACTTGGGCCTGGTCGAACCCACTACCCCTCAGCT
>NW_011888902.1:2889636-2892172 GCF_000151845.1 Pteropus vampyrus
GCCAAAGCTTCAAGAGCCTGGATCCGCCACCTGCTAGAGTCTGGACAGCAGCCAGTGGAAGCCAGGACTCTTGAGCCCTAGATATCGTGCCATTCGTTCAGCAAATATTTATTGATCACCTATGCCTGGACCAAACGGCACCAAATCTGTCAGTTGGAAGAGCCGACACTGACGATCGCTTTGCATTTATGAAACAGGGCAGCACACAAAACACTTCCAAGTGTACTACACTCTTCCGGTCCTGACAAAGCCTCATCTGGTAGCTTTTGTCACCCTTGTCCTTGGTGACAAATAACGACAGAGAACTCCTCTCTGTCTCAGAAGAGTTAAACGCTGTGCCCCAATCACAAAGCCACTAGGTTCGGAGCCACACTTGGGCCTGGTCGAACCCACTACCCCTCAGCTGTGACCATTAATTATTAAGTGGGTCCTGGCACCTTCCTTGGAAGAGTCCTATGTTCCCAAGAGTGCCACAGAGTTCTTTGGGAAGCATATGGCCAGGGGGTTACAGAAAAGAGAGGTTCCCTGCTATCACCTGCTTATCCAAAGGTGGCTGGGCCTCCTGGCTGAAGCTCCTTTAGAATCTGCCACCAGGTAGGTCATTCTGAGTTTTTAAGTGTCTAATCCTCCTCAGCAGGAGAAAGGTGAGAAAAGACTCATGTCCATGGCAGAGTGTTTAGTGCATAAGCTCTGGAATCAGAGACCATCTTGGAATGCTAGCTCTGCACTTCTGGTCTGTATGACCTTGAGAAGTTCTGTCTTTTTTTGTTTGGGGGGTTTTTGTTTTATTTCGTTTTGTTTTGTTTTGTCTTTTAATTACCTTAGCTTCAGTTTGCTCCTCTGTGACACAGAAATACAAAGTGCCCACTTCAAAGAGTCATTACAAGAATTAAATAATACCGAAAGCAAAGCCCCACGTTGCCTGGCATATGATAAGTGCTCAGTAAACACTGTTAATATTGCTGTCATCGTGAATTTTATATTTATGAAATACTTAGAGGCTAATCTTGTTCCAAAACGTTTGTCCTCCTTTCCTGTCTTTCTCACATGAAGAGAGTCTGACAAGCATTAGCAGAGGCCCTGGCTCCAGGCTAGGCCCCAGGAGCAGGCAGAGGCGTTGGGGACAGTCTCTTCAGGAGAGAAAAAAAAAACTCCACTACAGCAGGGGGGGTCTCAACTTATGGGAAGAGGAAGGTGGCATCAGTTAGAACGGAGAGGTTTTTTAATTTTTCAAAATTTGGAAAAGTCAGTTTTATGCAGGCCCACTACCCACACGCAGTACCTCCAAGCCCGGGCAGTTCTTGATTTTTTTCCCCCAAAATAACGCCTTACTTCGGTCCCATTCTATTGGGCTTTTGCTAAGTGACTAGCTTTTAAGTTTGAAGCGGGGCGGGGAAAGGCACACTGAAGTATTAGTAATTTAAGTTACTCTTCTTAGAAAATAAATTTGCATTTGATTGCAATATCGAAAGCTCTCTGCGTTAGGAGTTTCAGGGAGTGCCATCCTAAGGAACACCTCTCTGGGATTCGGCAGGTGGACGTTCATTCACTCATTTATTCAGCCAGCCAGCCATTTGTTCAAAAAACATGCCAGGTCACAGATGCTGCAACACACAATGGCCCCGGCCACCCCAGACTTACAATCTAGCAGGGGTGACAAGCCGTACGCAAGTGGATTAGCAAAGAAATAATTCCAAATCGCGGTAAAAACTAAAGGTAAAAATGATCAAGGACGGGGCCGAGGGCATGCATGCGATGGCAGGAAAGCCTTCTCTTTACTCAGGTGAAGTCTGTGGATGGACATTTAAACTGAGACGTAAACCCTCCTCGACCGTTCCGCAATAGATAAAAATATCGAGTCATCGCGTTGTGCACCTAAAAGTACTATCACACTATACGTCAATTATACTTGGATTAAAAAACTTGGCTCCTTTGGGAGCCACACCCACGGACAAGGACAGGCTGGGGAGCAGGTCAAAGCACAGCAAGATGCTCACGGCAGAAGGTGGCGTGGCTCCAAGGACTCGGAAGAGACTAACGCCGGGGAAGCTTGGGGTGGACGGCTGGGGACAGGTCATACGTCGCTTTGTAGATCCTGGAAGGACTCCGGATTTTACCGAAAGACTCGACCAGGAAGCTTTCCAAATGCCTCCGTATGTTGCATTCTTTAATATATATTTTTGTTTCAAAGAAATGTAAATTCGTTTTTAACCGAGGACCAAAGAAAACATAGTTCTCTTCATTCTCAGCCAGCACCTGCTCACTCCTCTGTAATTTCAGACCCTCGCCCTGCCCAGCACAGTGACCTGAAAAAGAGCACAGGTCGCATTTGTCCTGGCACCGGCAGCAGCCGTGGCGAGCCTCGACATCTACAGGAGGCGGGGTAAGATAATCTCACAGATCTCTTTTGCCCTAAATTAATTTGATCGAAACAGGAGTAGGAAAATGGTCTCTCTTGGGGCTTAGCACTCACACTTCCTGCCTTAGCAGCACTTTGGTGAAGAGCCTGAACGCTGGCATCGCAAATCTACACCCT
>NW_011888902.1:2892222-2894639 GCF_000151845.1 Pteropus vampyrus
CACATGAAGAGAGTCTGACAAGCATTAGCAGAGGCCCTGGCTCCAGGCTAGGCCCCAGGAGCAGGCAGAGGCGTTGGGGACAGTCTCTTCAGGAGAGAAAAAAAAAACTCCACTACAGCAGGGGGGGTCTCAACTTATGGGAAGAGGAAGGTGGCATCAGTTAGAATGGAGAGGTTTTTTAATTTTTCAAAATTTGGAAAAGTCAGTTTTATGCAGGCCCACTACCCACACGCAGTACCTCCAAGCCCGGACAGTTCTTGATTTTTTTCCCCCAAAATAACGCCTTACTTCGGTCCCATTCTATTGGGCTTTTGCTAAGTGACTAGCTTTTTAGTTTGAAGCGGGGCGGGGAAAGTCACACTGAAGTATTAGTAATTTAAGTTACTCTTCTTAGAAAATAAATTTGCATTCGATTGCAATATCGAAAGCTCTCTGCGTTAGTAGTTTCAGGGAGTGCCATCCTAAGGAATACCTCTCTGGGATTCGGCAGGTGGACGTTCATTCACTCATTTATTCAGCCAGCCAGCCATTTGTTCAAAAAACGTGCCAGGTCACAGATGCTGCAACACACAATGGCCCCGGCCACCCCAGACTTACAATCTAGCAGGGGTGACAAGCCGTACGCAAGTGGATTAGCAAAGAAATAATTCCAAATCGCGGTAAAAACTAAAGGTAAAAATGATCAAGGACGGGGCCGAGGGCATGCATGCGATGGCAGGAAAGCCTTCTCTTTACTCAGGTGAAGTCTGTGGATGGACATTTAAACTGAGACGTAAACCCTCCTCGACCGTTCCGCAATAGATAAAAATATCGTGTCATCGCGTTGTGCACCTAAAAGTACTATCACACTATACGTCAATTATACTTGGATTAAAAAACTTGGCTCCTTTGGGAGCCACACCCACAGACAAGGACAGGCTGGGGAGCAGGTCAAAGCACAGCAAGATGCTCACGGCAGAAGGCGGTGTGGCTCCAAGGACTCGGAAGAGACTAACGCCGGGGAAGCTTGGGGTGGACGGCTGGGGACAGGTCATACGTCACTTTGGAGATCCTGGAAGGACTCCGGATTTTACCGAAAGACTCGACCAGGAAGCTGTCCAGATGCCTCCGTATGTTGCATTCTTTAATATATATTTTTGTTTCAAAGAAATGTAAATTCGTTTTTAACCGAGGACCAAAGAAAACATAGTTCTCTTCATTCTCAGCCAGCACCTGCTCACTCCTCTGTAATTTCAGACCCTCGCCCTGCCCAGCACAGTGACCTGAAAAAGAGCACAGGTCGCATTTGTCCTGGCACCGGCAGCAGCCGTGGCGAGCCTCGACATCTACAGGAGGCGGGGTAAGATAATCTCACAGATCTCTTTTGCCCTAAATTAATTTGATCGAAACAGGAGTAGGAAAATGGTCTCTCTTGGGGCTTAGCACTCACACTTCCTGCCTTAGCAGCACTTTGGTGAAGAGCCTGAACGCTGGCATCGCAAATCTACACCCTAACCATGACCCTGCATGCTAACCCTTCTACCTCGAGCAGGTGACTGTATCTCCCCGAGCCTCTTTCCTCATCTGTAAAATATGGATTGTGACCATTCCTGGTTCGTAGGGTTCTTAAGAAGAACCAGGGGTATAATGATTACTATGCCATCAATAGCATAGAGCTCTCCAAGGAGTCAGGGGAAATAATGAGTGTGAGACGAGGCATAATCTCAAGCAGGTCTTTGGAACTTCCTCTCACGAATCAGCATCTATTATGCCAATGTGAAGGGTGAACCAACGTGAAGTAAGGCTGGATCTGTTCAGAGCCCAGAGGTACAGTCTGGTCTGGAAACTTGAGGCTGTTGAAAGGTTTTCAGCTGAAACAAGGTATTTGCTCACTTGATGTGAAACACATGGTCCACTGGGAACCTCAAAAAAACACCAGCCATCCCCAGGTCCCGTAGTCTACGTGTAAGGGATGAGAGGGGGTGTCTGGACAGAGCTTGATTCTATTAGATATAGTCACTGCCAGCAAAAAGAAGAAGAAGAAGAAGAAAAAACAATTATACTTCTAACATGAGCTAAATCAAATAAGCCCACCAACCTCTTAGTAAAATATACAGGCGTTAAGCTAGGCCGTCCTGACACATGTTTAAAGACCATCCAACGTTCAGAAGGATTGAATAAACAGACTTGCCGACTTCAAGTGTGTGGTTCTCGCAAAAACGTCAAAAGAGTAAATGCCATTTGATGGTGTCGTTGTTACCCTCTGGTTCACAAAAACCACAGAGTCACAGGGTTGGGAGAGACATCAGAAGTCATCTTGCCCCCACCCGATGTCTATCACATTCATTTCAGAGGCAAAAGGATTCTAAGCAAAATGAACCCCAAGTTCAAGTTGTGACTCAACGGCTTAACCGAAGAAGAAAAGATCAGAAGTGGAA